>NC_089842.1:187661716-188014839 GCF_035609145.1 Eleutherodactylus coqui
ATACACAAAAGAGCAGTACAAGAGGAAATAATAACAGTAACAAGGCAGAAATATTATGCATGGATTGATAAAAAAGAAAGGAAAGCATGTTTTACCTGATAACCGTACATCTCTTGCAGGAACAAAAAGACTATGTCTCGCTGTGTTGTCCAGGCTGCTCTACACTGCCTACTCATAGGCGCAATCCCACTACTGATCAGCACGGGGGGTTTGACCTGCTCTGTTTCCAACCTGGGCTGGTTAACCCCTCCTTAGGACAACCTGGTGGCTCCAAGCTCCCCCAGAGTCACCATATTGATACCGAACTTAGTGTGGACACCCAATCAACATAGCACAGGACAGACCAGAACTCCTGGACTCAAGTGCTCCACCAGCCTCAGCCTCCCAAGGAGCTGGGATTACAGGCTCACGCCACAGAGCCCAGCAGATGTTTAGCACTGCTTTCTCTAACTTGAAGCATCTGACCTCACCGAGTCCTACGGCACCCCCATTCTGCAAGCCAAGGTGGCGCATACAGTCTTTAAAAATGGTATACCTGTAATCGGACTGACCCGTGGAATAATTGTAGCATTTCATTTTACCTGCCCAGCGAACGTTGTGAAAAGGAAACTCATAAAACAATGGCAAAATTGTGTTTTTTCCTCCCCACTGAAAATAGTTTCATCATTTTTCAGTACATGGTATGGTACATAAGATGGTACCATGAGAAAATTACAACTTGTCTCGCAAGAAAGAAGCCCTCATACGGCTACGCGTATGGAAAAATTGAGCAGGGGATGAAAAAAGGAAAAATGGCTGCAGCGGGAAGGGGTTAAATAATTTTTTTAAGTCTTTTGCGGAGTAGCCCTTTCATCAGGACCTAGAGTCGGCTTGGAGCTTGTGTATCCTCTCCTGGCAATAAGTGGTCCTATGATGGCAGGAGATAGCATTTTCTTGGTTTTGCCAGTGGGGGTCAGTAGCATGATAGAAGAAATAAGCCAGGATACACAAAAGAGCAGTACAAGAGGAAATAATAACAGTAACAAGGCAGAAATATTATGCATGGATTGATAAAAAAGAAAGGAAAGCATGTTTTACCTGATAACCGTACATCTCTTGCAGGAACAAAAAGACTATGTCTCGCTGTGTTGTCCAGGCTGCTCTACACTGCCTACTCACAGGGGCAATCCCACTACTGATCAGCACGGGGGGTTTGACCTGCTCTGTTTCCAACCTGGGCTGGTTCACCCCTCCTTAGGACAACCTGGTGGCTCCAAGCTCCCCCAGAGTCACCATATTGATACCGAATTTAGTGTGGACACCCAATCAACATAGCACAGGACAGACCACAACTCCTGGACTCAAGTGATCCACCAGCCTCAGGCTCCCAAGGAGCTGGGATTACAGGCTCACGCCACAGAGCCCAGCAGATGTTTAGCACTGCTTTCTCTAACTTGAAGCGTCTGACCTCACCAAGTCCTACGGCACCCCCATTCTGCAAGCCAAGGTGGCGCATGCAGTCTCTAAAAATGGTATAGCTGTAATCGGACTGACCCGTGGAATAATTGTAGCATTTCATTTTACCTGTCCAGCGAACGTTGTGAAAAGGAAACTCATAAAACAATGGCAAAATTGTGTTTTTTCCTCCCCACTGAAAATAGTTTCATCATTTTTCAGTACATGGTATGGTACATAAGATGGTACCATGAGAAAATTACAACTTGTCTCGCAAGAAAGAAGCCCTCATACGGCTACGCGTATGGAAAAATTGAGCAGGGGATGAAAAAAGGAAAAATGGCTGCAGCGGGAAGGGGTTAAATAATTTTTTTAAGTCTTTTGCGGAGTAGCCCTTTCATCAGGTCCTAGAGTTGGCTTGGAGCTTGTGTATCCTCTCCTGGCAATAAGTGGTCCTATGATGGCAGGAGATAGCATTTTCTTGGTTTTGCCAGTGGGGGTCAGTAGCATGATAGAAGAAATAAGCCAGGATACACAAAAGAGCAGTACAAGAGGAAATAATAACAGTAACAAGGCAGAAATATTATGCATGGATTGATAAAAAAGAAAGGAAAGCATGTTTTACCTGATAACCGTACATCTCTTGCAGGAACAAAAAGACTATGTCTCGCTGTGTTGTCCAGGCTGCTCTACACTGCCTACTCACAGGGGCAATCCCACTACTGATCAGCACGGGGGGTTTGACCTGCTCTGTTTCCAACCTGGGCTGGTTCACCCCTCCTTAGGACAACCTGGTGGCTCCAAGCTCCCCCAGAGTCACCATATTGATACCGAATTTAGTGTGGACACCCAATCAACATAGCACAGGACAGACCACAACTCCTGGACTCAAGTGATCCACCAGCCTCAGGCTCCCAAGGAGCTGGGATTACAGGCTCACGCCACAGAGCCCAGCAGATGTTTAGCACTGCTTTCTCTAACTTGAAGCGTCTGACCTCACCAAGTCCTACGGCACCCCCATTCTGCAAGCCAAGGTGGCGCATGCAGTCTCTAAAAATGGTATAGCTGTAATCGGACTGACCCGTGGAATAATTGTAGCATTTCATTTTACCTGTCCAGCGAACGTTGTGAAAAGGAAACTCATAAAACAATGGCAAAATTGTGTTTTTTCCTCCCCACTGAAAATAGTTTCATCATTTTTCAGTACATGGTATGGTACATAAGATGGTACCATGAGAAAATTACAACTTGTCTCGCAAGAAAGAAGCCCTCATACGGCTACGCGTATGGAAAAATTGAGCAGGGGATGAAAAAAGGAAAAATGGCTGCAGCGGGAAGGGGTTAAATAATTTTTTTAAGTCTTTTGCGGAGTAGCCCTTTCATCAGGTCCTAGAGTTGGCTTGGAGCTTGTGTATCCTCTCCTGGCAATAAGTGGTCCTATGATGGCAGGAGATAGCATTTTCTTGGTTTTGCCAGTGGGGGTCAGTAGCATGATAGAAGAAATAAGCCAGGATACACAAAAGAGCAGTACAAGAGGAAATAATAACAGTAACAAGGCAGAAATATTATGCATGGATTGATAAAAAAGAAAGGAAAGTACGTTTTACCTGAAAATCGTACATCTCTTGCAGGAACAAAAAGACTATGTCTCGCTGTGTTGTCCAGGCTGCTCTACACTGGCTACTCACAGGCGCAATCCCACTACTGATCAGCACGGGGGTTTTGACCTGCTCTGTTTCCAACCTGGGCTGGTTCACCCCTCCTTAGGACAACCTGGTGGCTCCAAGCTCCCCCAGAGTCACCATATTGATACCGAACTTAGTGTGGACACCCGATCAACAAAGCACAGGACAGACCAGAACTCCTGGACTCAAGTGATCCACCAGAGTCAGCCTCCCAAGGAGCTGGGATTACAGGCTCACGCCACAGAGCCCAGCAGATGTTTAGCACTGCTTTCTCTAACTTGAAGCGTGTGACCTCACCGAGTCCTACGGCACCCCCATTCTGCAAGCCAAGGTGACGCATGCAGTCTCTAAAAATGGTATAGCTGTAATCGGACTGACCCGTGGAATAATTGTAGCATTTCATTTTACCTGCCCAGCGAGCGTTGTGAAAAGGAAACTCATAAAACAATGGCAAAATTGTGTTTTTTCCTCCCCACTGAAAATAGTTTCATCATTTTTCAGTACATGGTATGGTACATAAGATGGTACCATGAGAAAATTACAACTTGTCTCGCAAGAAAGAAGCCCTCATACGGCTACGCGTATGGAAAAATTGAGCAGGGGATGAAAAAAGGAAAAATGGCTGCAGCGGGAAGGGGTTAAATAATTTTTTTAAATCTTTTGCGGAGTAGCCCTTTCATCAGGACCTAGAGTCGGCTTGGAGCTTGTGTATCCTCTCCTGGCAATAAGTGGTCCTATGATGGCAGGAGATAGCATTTTCTTGGTTTTGCCAGTGGGGGTCAGTAGCATGATAGAAGAAATAAGCCAGGATACACAAAAGAGCAGTACAAGAGGAAATAATAACAGTAACAAGGCAGAAATATTATGCATGGATTGATAAAAAAGAAAGGAAAGCATGTTTTACCTGATAACCGTACATCTCTTGCAGGAACAAAAAGACTATGTCTCGCTGTGTTATCCAGGCTGCTCTACACTGCCTACTCACAGGCACAATCCCACTACTGATCAGCACGGGGGGTTTGACCTGCTCTGTTTCCAACCTGGGCTGGTTCACCCCTCCTTAGGACAACCTGGTGGCTCCAAGCTCCCCCAGAGTCACCATATTGATACCGAATTTAGTGTGGACACCCAATCAACATAGCACAGGACAGACCACAACTCCTGGACTCAAGTGATCCACCAGCCTCAGGCTCCCAAGGAGCTGGGATTACAGGCTCACGCCACAGAGCCCAGCAGATGTTTAGCACTGCTTTCTCTAACTTGAAGCGTCTGACCTCACCAAGTCCTACGGCACCCCCATTCTGCAAGCCAAGGTGGCGCATGCAGTCTCTAAAAATGGTATAGCTGTAATCGGACTGACCCGTGGAATAATTGTAGCATTTCATTTTACCTGTCCAGCGAACGTTGTGAAAAGGAAACTCATAAAACAATGGCAAAATTGTGTTTTTTCCTCCCCACTGAAAATAGTTTCATCATTTTTCAGTACATGGTATGGTACATAAGATGGTACCATGAGAAAATTACAACTTGTCTCGCAAGAAAGAAGCCCTCATACGGCTACGCGTATGGAAAAATTGAGCAGGGGATGAAAAAAGGAAAAATGGCTGCAGCGGGAAGGGGTTAAATAATTTTTTTAAGTCTTTTGCGGAGTAGCCCTTTCATCAGGTCCTAGAGTTGGCTTGGAGCTTGTGTATCCTCTCCTGGCAATAAGTGGTCCTATGATGGCAGGAGATAGCATTTTCTTGGTTTTGCCAGTGGGGGTCAGTAGCATGATAGAAGAAATAAGCCAGGATACACAAAAGAGCAGTACAAGAGGAAATAATAACAGTAACAAGGCAGAAATATTATGCATGGATTGATAAAAAAGAAAGGAAAGTACGTTTTACCTGAAAATCGTACATCTCTTGCAGGAACAAAAAGACTATGTCTCGCTGTGTTGTCCAGGCTGCTCTACACTGGCTACTCACAGGCGCAATCCCACTACTGATCAGCACGGGGGTTTTGACCTGCTCTGTTTCCAACCTGGGCTGGTTCACCCCTCCTTAGGACAACCTGGTGGCTCCAAGCTCCCCCAGAGTCACCATATTGATACCGAACTTAGTGTGGACACCCGATCAACAAAGCACAGGACAGACCAGAACTCCTGGACTCAAGTGATCCACCAGAGTCAGCCTCCCAAGGAGCTGGGATTACAGGCTCACGCCACAGAGCCCAGCAGATGTTTAGCACTGCTTTCTCTAACTTGAAGCGTGTGACCTCACCGAGTCCTACGGCACCCCCATTCTGCAAGCCAAGGTGACGCATGCAGTCTCTAAAAATGGTATAGCTGTAATCGGACTGACCCGTGGAATAATTGTAGCATTTCATTTTACCTGCCCAGCGAACGTTGTGAAAAGGAAACTCATAAAACAATGGCAAAATTGTGTTTTTTCCTCCCCACTGAAAATAGTTTCATCATTTTTCAGTACATGGTATGGTACATAAGATGGTACCATGAGAAAATTACAACTTGTCTCGCAAGAAAGAAGCCCTCATACGGCTACGCGTATGGAAAAATTGAGCAGGGGATGAAAAAAGGAAAAATGGCTGCAGCGGGAAGGGGTTAAATAATTTTTTTAAATCTTTTGCGGAGTAGCCCTTTCATCAGGACCTAGAGTCGGCTTGGAGCTTGTGTATCCTCTCCTGGCAATAAGTGGTCCTATGATGGCAGGAGATAGCATTTTCTTGGTTTTGCCAGTGGGGGTCAGTAGCATGATAGAAGAAATAAGCCAGGATACACAAAAGAGCAGTACAAGAGGAAATAATAACAGTAACAAGGCAGAAATATTATGCATGGATTGATAAAAAAGAAAGGAAAGCATGTTTTACCTGATAACCGTACATCTCTTGCAGGAACAAAAAGACTATGTCTCGCTGTGTTGTCCAGGCTGCTCTACACTGCCTACTCACAGGCGCAATCCCACTACTGATCAGCATGGGGGGTTTGACCTGCTCTGTTTCCAACCTGGGCTGGTTCACCCCTCCTTAGGACAACCTGGTGGCTCCAAGCTCCCCCAGAGTCATCATATTGATACCGAACTTAGTGTGGACACCCGATCAACAAAGCACAGGACAGACCAGAACTCCTGGACTCAAATGATCCACGAGGCTCAGCCTCCCAAGGAGCTGGGATTACAGGCTCACGCCACAGAGCCCAGCAGATGTTTAGCACTGCTTTCTCTAACTTGAAGCGTGTGACCTCACCGAGTCCTACGGCACCCCCATTCTGCAAGCCAAGGTGACGCATGCAGTCTCTAAAAATGGTATAGCTGTAATCGGACTGACCCGTGGAATAATTGTAGCATTTCATTTTACCTGCCCAGCGAACGTTGTGAAAAGGAAACTCATAAAACAATGGCAAAATTGTGTTTTTTCCTCCCCACTGAAAATAGTTTCATCATTTTTCAGTACATGGTATGGTACATAAGATGGTACCATGAGAAAATTACAACTTGTCTCGCAAGAAAGAAGCCCTCATACGGCTACGCGTATGGAAAAATTGAGCAGGGGATGAAAAAAGGAAAAATGGCTGCAGCGGGAAGGGGTTAAATAATTTTTTTAAGTCTTTTGCGGAGTAGCCCTTTCATCAGGACCTAGAGTCGGCTTGGAGCTTGTGTATCCTCTCCTGGCAATAAGTGGTCCTATGATGGCAGGAGATAGCATTTTCTTGGTTTTGCCAGTGGGGGTCAGTAGCATGATAGAAGAAATAAGCCAGGATACACAAAAGAGCAGTACAAGAGGAAATAATAACAGTAACAAGGCAGAAATATTATGCATGGATTGATAAAAAAGAAAGGAAAGCATGTTTTACCTGATAACCGTACATCTCTTGCAGGAACAAAAAGACTATGTCTCGCTGTGTTGTCCAGGCTGCTCTACACTGCCTACTCATAGGCGCAATCCCACTACTGATCAGCATGGGGGTTTTGACCTGCTCTGTTTCTGACCTGGGCCAGTTCTCCCCTCCTTAGGACAACCTGGTGGCTCCAAGCTCCCCCAGAGTCACCATATTGATACCGAACTTAGTGTGGACACCCGATCAACATAGCACAGGACAGACCAGAACTCCTGGACTCAAGTGATCCACCAACCTCAGCCTCCCAAGGAGCTGGGATTACAGGCTCACGCCACAGAGCCCAGCAGATGTTCAGCACTGCTTTCTCTAACTTGAAGCATCTGACCTCACCGAGTCCTACGGCACCCCCATTCTGCAAGCCAAGGTGGCGCATACAGTCTCTAAAAATGGTATACCTGTAATCGGACTGACCCGTGGAATAATTGTAGCATTTCATTTTACCTGCCCAGCGAACGTTGTGAAAAGGAAACTCATAAAACAATGGCAAAATTGTGTTTTTTCCTCCCCACTGAAAATAGTTTCATCATTTTTCAGTACATGGTATGGTACATAAGATGGTACCATGAGAAAATTACAACTTGTCTCGCAAGAAAGAAGCCCTCATACGACTACGCGTATGGAAAAATTGAGCAGGGGATGAAAAAAGGAAAAATGGCTGCAGCGGGAAGGGGTTAAATAATTTTTTTAAGTCTTTTGCGGAGTAGCCCTTTCATCAGGTCCTAGAGTCGGCTTGGAGCTTGTGTATCCTCTCCTGGCAATAAGTGGTCCTATGATGGCAGGAGATAGCATTTTCTTGGTTTTGCCAGTGGGGGTCAGTAGCATGATAGAAGAAATAAGCCAGGATACACAAAAGAGCAGTACAAGAGGAAATAATAACAGTAACAAGGCAGAAATATTATGCATGGATTGATAAAAAAGAAAGGAAAGCATGTTTTACCTGAAAACCGTACATCTCTTGCAGGAACAAAAAGACTATGTCTCGCTGTGTTGTCCAGGCTGCTCTACACTGCCTACTCACAGGTGCAATCCCACTACTGATCAGTACGGGGGTTTTGACCTGCTCTGTTTCCGACCTGGGCCGGTTCACCCTTCCTTAGGACAACCTGGTGGCTCCAAGCTCCCCCAGAGTCACCATATTGATACTGAACTTAGTGTGGACACCCGATCAACATAGCACAGGACAGACCAGAACTCCTAGACTCAAGTGATCCACCAGACTCAGCCTCCCAAGGAGCTGGGATTACAGGCTCACGCCACAGAGCCCAGCAGATGTTTAGCACTGCTTTCTCTAACTTGAAGCATCTGACCTCACCGAGTCCTACGGCACCCCCATTCTGCAAGCCAAGGTGGCGCATACAGTCTCTAAAAATGGTATACCTGTAATCGGACTGACCCGTGGAATAATTGTAGCATTTCATTTTACCTGCCCAGCGAACGTTGTGAAAAGGAAACTCATAAAACAATGGCAAAATTGTGTTTTTTCCTCCCCACTGAAAATAGTTTCATCATTTTTCAGTACATGGTATGGTACATAAGATGGTACCATGAGAAAATTACAACTTGTCTCGCAAGAAAGAAGCCCTCATACGGCTACGCGTATGGAAAAATTGAGCAGGGGATGAAAAAAGGAAAAATGGCTGCAGCGGGAAGGGGTTAAATAATTTTTTTAAGTCTTTTGCGGAGTAGCCCTTTCATCAGGACCTAGAGTCGGCTTGGAGCTTGTGTATCCTCTCCTGGCAATAAGTGGTCCTATGATGGCAGGAGATAGCATTTTCTTGGTTTTGCCAGTGGGGGTCAGTAGCATGATAGAAGAAATAAGCCAGGATACACAAAAGAGCAGTACAAGAGGAAATAATAACAGTAACAAGGCAGAAATATTATGCATGGATTGATAAAAAAGAAAGGAAAGCATGTTTTACCTGATAACCGTACATCTCTTGCAGGAACAAAAAGACTATGTCTCGCTGTGTTGTCCAGGCTGCTCTACACTGCCTACTCATAGGCGCAATCCCACTACTGATCAGCACGGGGGGTTTGACCTGCTCTGTTTCCAACCTGGGCTGGTTCACCCCTCCTTAGGACAACCTGGTGGCTCCAAGCTCCCCCAGAGTCACCATATTGATACCGAACTTAGTGTGGACACCTGATAAACATAGCACAGGACAGACCAGAACTCCTGGACTCAAGTGATCCACCAGACTCAGCCTCCCAAGGAGCTGGGATTACAGGCTCACGCCACAGAGCCCAGCAGATGTTTAGCACTGCTTTCTCTAACTTGAAGCGTGTGACCTCACCGAGTCCTACGGCACCCCCATTCTGCAAGCCAAGGTGACGCATGCAGTCTCTAAAAATGGTATAGCTGTAATCGGACTGACCCGTGGAATAATTGTAGCATTTCATTTTACCTGCCCAGCGAACGTTGTGAAAAGGAAACTCATAAAACAATGGCAAAATTGTGTTTTTTCCTCCCCACTGAAAATAGTTTCATCATTTTTCAGTACATGGTATGGTACATAAGATGGTACCATGAGAAAATTACAACTTGTCTCGCAAGAAAGAAGCCCTCATACGGCTACGCGTATGGAAAAATTGAGCAGGGGATGAAAAAAGGAAAAATGGCTGCAGCGGGAAGGGGTTAAATAATTTTTTTAAGTCTTTTGCGGAGTAGCCCTTTCATCAGGTCCTGGAGTTGGCTTGGAGCTTGTGTATCCTCTCCTGGCAATAAGTGGTCCTATGATGGCAGGAGATAGCATTTTCTTGGTTTTGCCAGTGGGGGTCAGTAGCATGATAGAAGAAATAAGCCAGGATACACAAAAGAGCAGTACAAGAGGAAATAATAACAGTAACAAGGCAGAAATATTATGCATGGATTGATAAAAAAGAAAGGAAAGCATGTTTTACCTGATAACCGTACATCTCTTGCAGGAACAAAAAGACTATGTCTCGCTGTGTTGTCCAGGCTGCTCTACACTGCCTACTCACAGGCGCAATCCCACTACTGATCAGCACGGGGGGTTTGACCTGCTCTGTTTCCAACCTGGGCTGGTTCACCCCTCCTTAGGACAACCTGGTGGCTCCAAGCTCCCCCAGAGTCACCATATTGATACCGAACTTAGTGTGGACACCCGATCAACAAAGCACAGGACAGACCAGAACTCCTGGACTCAAATGATCCACCAGGCTCAGCCTCCCAAGGAGCTGGGATTACAGGCTCACGCCACAGAGCCCAGCAGATGTTTAGCACTGCTTTCTCTAACTTGAAGCGTGTGACCTCACCGAGTCCTACGGCACCCCCATTCTGCAAGCCAAGGTGACGCATGCAGTCTCTAAAAATGGTATAGCTGTAATCGGACTGACCCGTGGAATAATTGTAGCATTTCATTTTACCTGCCCAGCGAACGTTGTGAAAAGGAAACTCATAAAACAATGGCAAAATTGTGTTTTTTCCTCCCCACTGAAAATAGTTTCATCATTTTTCAGTACATGGTATGGTACATAAGATGGTACCATGAGAAAATTACAACTTGTCTCGCAAGAAAGAAGCCCTCATACGGCTACGCGTATGGAAAAATTGAGCAGGGGATGAAAAAAGGAAAAATGGCTGCAGCGGGAAGGGGTTAAATAATTTTTTTAAGTCTTTTGCGGAGTAGCCCTTTCATCAGGTCCTAGAGTTGGCTTGGAGCTTGTGTATCCTCTCCTGGCAATAAGTGGTCCTATGATGGCAGGAGATAGCATTTTCTTGGTTTTGCCAGTGGGGGTCAGTAGCATGATAGAAGAAATAAGCCAGGATACACAAAAGAGCAGTACAAGAGGAAATAATAACAGTAACAAGGCAGAAATATTATGCATGGATTGATAAAAAAGAAAGGAAAGCATGTTTTACCTGATAACCGTACATCTCTTGCAGGAACAAAAAGACTATGTCTCGCTGTGTTGTCCAGGCTGCTCTACACTGCCTACTCACAGGGGCAATCCCACTACTGATCAGCACGGGGGGTTTGACCTGCTCTGTTTCCAACCTGGGCTGGTTCACCCCTCCTTAGGACAACCTGGTGGCTCCAAGCTCCCCCAGAGTCACCATATTGATACTGAAATTAGTGTGGACACCCGATCAACAAAGCACAGGACAGACCAGAACTCCTGGACTCAAATGATCCACCAGACTCAGCCTTCCAAGGAGCTGGGATTACAGGCTCACGCCACAGAGCCCAGCAGATGTTTAGCACTGCTTTCTCTAACTTGAAGCGTGTGACCTCACCGAGTCCTACGGCACCCCCATTCTGCAAGCCAAGGTGACGCATGCAGTCTCTAAAAATGGTATAGCTGTAATCGGACTGACCCGTGGAATAATTGTAGCATTTCATTTTACCTGCCCAGCGAACGTTGTGAAAAGGAAACTCATAAAACAATGGCAAAATTGTGTTTTTTCCTCCCCACTGAAAATAGTTTCATCATTTTTCAGTACATGGTATGGTACATAAGATGGTACCATGAGAAAATTACAACTTGTCTCGCAAGAAAGAAGCCCTCATACGGCTACGCGTATGGAAAAATTGAGCAGGGGATGAAAAAAGGAAAAATGGCTGCAGCGGGAAGGGGTTAAATAATTTTTTTAAGTCTTTTGCGGAGTAGCCCTTTCATCAGGACCTAGAGTCGGCTTGGAGCTTGTGTATCCTCTCCTGGCAATAAGTGGTCCTATGATGGCAGGAGATACCGTATATACCGGCGTATAAGGCGACGGGGCGTATAAGACGACCCCCCAACTGTCACCTTATACGCCGGTATTCAGTGGAGAAAAAAAAAAAATTTTATTACTCACCTCCCACGGCGTTCTGTCGCGCTCCGGCAGGATGTCGCTCGCTCCGGCAGGCTGTCGCTCGCTCCTCGTCCCCGGCGCAGCATAGCTTTCTGAATGTGGGGCTTGAAATCCCCGCTTCCAGAAAGCTAATACACACGCCGGCAGCCATGACATCATTGAATGGCTGTGATTGGCTAAAGCACACGTGGCTTCAGCCAATCACACTATTCAATGACATCATTGAATGGGTGTGATTGCTAACACGTGCGCCTTCAGCCAATCACAGCCATTCAATGATGTCATTGAATAGTGTGATTGGCTGAAGCCACGTGTGCTTTAGCCAATCACAGCCATTCAATGCTGTCATGGCTGCCGGCGTGTGTATTAGCTTTCTGGAAGCGGGGATTTCAAGCCCCGCATTCAGAAAGCTATGCTGCGCCGGGGACGAGGAGCGAGCGACAGCCTGCCGGAGCGAGCGACATCCTGCCGGAGCGCGACAGGACGCCGTGGGAGGTGAGTAATAAAATTTTTTTTTTTTACACTTTTTTTTTTTTTGTATTACCGGCGCATAAGACGACCCCCGACTGCAGAGCAGATTTTTCGGGGTTCAAAAGTCGTCTTATACGCCGGTATATACGGTAGCATTTTCTTGGTTTTGCCAGTGGGGGTCAGTAGCATGATAGAAGAAATAAGCCAGGATACACAAAAGAGCAGTACAAGAGGAAATAATAACAGTAACAAGGCAGAAATATTATGCATGGATTGATAAAAAAGAAAGGAAAGCATGTTTTACCTGATAACCGTACATCTCTTGCAGGAACAAAAAGACTATGTCTCGCTGTGTTGTCCAGGCTGCTCTACACTGCCTACTCATAGGCGCAATCCCACTACTGATCAGCATGGGGGTTTTGACCTGCTCTGTTTCTGACCTGGGCCAGTTCTCCCCTCCTTAGGACAACCTGGTGGCTCCAAGCTCCCCCAGAGTCACCATATTGATACCGAACTTAGTGTGGACACCCGATCAACATAGCACAGGACAGACCAGAACTCCTGGACTCAAGTGATCCACCAACCTCAGCCTCCCAAGGAGCTGGGATTACAGGCTCACGCCACAGAGCCCAGCAGATGTTTAGCACTGCTTTCTCTAACTTGAAGCATCTGACCTCACCGAGTCCTACGGCACCCCCATTCTGCAAGCCAAGGTGGCGCATACAGTCTCTAAAAATGGTATACCTGTAATCGGACTGACCCGTGGAATAATTGTAGCATTTCATTTTACCTGCCCAGCGAACGTTGTGAAAAGGAAACTCATAAAACAATGGCAAAATTGTGTTTTTTCCTCCCCACTGAAAATAGTTTCATCATTTTTCAGTACATGGTATGGTACATAAGATGGTACCATGAGAAAATTACAACTTGTCTCGCAAGAAAGAAGCCCTCATACGGCTACGCGTATGGAAAAATTGAGCAGGGGATGAAAAAAGGAAAAATGGCTGCAGCGGGAAGGGGTTAAATAATTTTTTTAAGTCTTTTGCGGAGTAGCCCTTTCATCAGGACCTAGAGTCGGCTTGGAGCTTGTGTATCCTCTCCTGGCAATAAGTGGTCCTATGATGGCAGGAGATAGCATTTTCTTGGTTTTGCCAGTGGGGGTCAGTAGCATGATAGAAGAAATAAGCCAGGATACACAAAAGAGCAGTACAAGAGGAAATAATAACAGTAACAAGGCAGAAATATTATGCATGGATTGATAAAAAAGAAAGGAAAGCATGTTTTACCTGATAACCGTACATCTCTTGCAGGAACAAAAAGACTATGTCTCGCTGTGTTGTCCAGGCTGCTCTACACTGCCTACTCACAGGCGCAATCCCACTACTGATCAGCACGGGGGGTTTGACCTGCTCTGTTTCCAACCTGGGCTGGTTCACCCCTCCTTAGGACAACCTGGTGGCTCCAAGCTCCCCCAGAGTCACCATATTGATACCGAACTTACTGTGGACACCCGATCAACAAAGCACAGGACAGACCAGAACTCCTGGACTCAAATGATCCACCAGGCTCAGCCTCCCAAGGAGCTGGGATTACAGGCTCACGCCACAGAGCCCAGCAGATGTTTAGCACTGCTTTCTCTAACTTGAAGCGTGTGACCTCACCGAGTCCTACGGCACCCCCATTCTGCAAGCCAAGGTGACGCATGCAGTCTCTAAAAATGGTATAGCTGTAATCGGACTGACCCGTGGAATAATTGTAGCATTTCATTTTACCTGCCCAGCGAACGTTGTGAAAAGGAAACTCATAAAACAATGGCAAAATTGTGTTTTTTCCTCCCCACTGAAAATAGTTTCATCATTTTTCAGTACATGGTATGGTACATAAGATGGTACCATGAGAAAATTACAACTTGTCTCGCAAGAAAGAAGCCCTCATACGGCTACGCGTATGGAAAAATTGAGCAGGGGATGAAAAAAGGAAAAATGGCTGCAGCGGGAAGGGGTTAAATAATTTTTTTAAGTCTTTTGCGGAGTAGCCCTTTCATCAGGACCTAGAGTCGGCTTGGAGCTTGTGTATCCTCTCCTGGCAATAAGTGGTCCTATGATGGCAGGAGATAGCATTTTCTTGGTTTTGCCAGTGGGGGTCAGTAGCATGATAGAAGAAATAAGCCAGGATACACAAAAGAGCAGTACAAGAGGAAATAATAACAGTAACAAGGCAGAAATATTATGCATGGATTGATAAAAAAGAAAGGAAAGCATGTTTTACCTGATAACCGTACATCTCTTGCAGGAACAAAAAGACTATGTCTCGCTGTGTTGTCCAGGCTGCTCTACACTGCCTACTCATAGGCGCAATCCCACTACTGATCAGCATGGGGGTTTTGACCTGCTCTGTTTCTGACCTGGGCCAGTTCTCCCCTCCTTAGGACAACCTGGTGGCTCCAAGCTCCCCCAGAGTCACCATATTGATACCGAACTTAGTGTGGACACCCGATCAACATAGCACAGGACAGACCAGAACTCCTGGACTCAAGTGATCCACCAACCTCAGCCTCCCAAGGAGCTGGGATTACAGGCTCACGCCACAGAGCCCAGCAGATGTTTAGCACTGCTTTCTCTAACTTGAAGCATCTGACCTCACCGAGTCCTACGGCACCCCCATTCTGCAAGCCAAGGTGGCGCATACAGTCTCTAAAAATGGTATACCTGTAATCGGACTGACCCGTGGAATAATTGTAGCATTTCATTTTACCTGCCCAGCGAACGTTGTGAAAAGGAAACTCATAAAACAATGGCAAAATTGTGTTTTTTCCTCCCCACTGAAAATAGTTTCATCATTTTTCAGTACATGGTATGGTACATAAGATGGTACCATGAGAAAATTACAACTTGTCTCGCAAGAAAGAAGCCCTCATACGACTACGCGTATGGAAAAATTGAGCAGGGGATGAAAAAAGGAAAAATGGCTGCAGCGGGAAGGGGTTAAATAATTTTTTTAAGTCTTTTGCGGAGTAGCCCTTTCATCAGGTCCTAGAGTCGGCTTGGAGCTTGTGTATCCTCTCCTGGCAATAAGTGGTCCTATGATGGCAGGAGATAGCATTTTCTTGGTTTTGCCAGTGGGGGTCAGTAGCATGATAGAAGAAATAAGCCAGGATACACAAAAGAGCAGTACAAGAGGAAATAATAACAGTAACAAGGCAGAAATATTATGCATGGATTGATAAAAAAGAAAGGAAAGCATGTTTTACCTGAAAACCGTACATCTCTTGCAGGAACAAAAAGACTATGTCTCGCTGTGTTGTCCAGGCTGCTCTACACTGCCTACTCACAGGTGCAATCCCACTACTGATCAGTACGGGGGTTTTGACCTGCTCTGTTTCCGACCTGGGCCGGTTCACCCCTCCTTAGGACAACCTGGTGGCTCCAAGCTCCCCCAGAGTCACCATATTGATACTGAACTTAGTGTGGACACCCGATCAACATAGCACAGGACAGACCAGAACTCCTAGACTCAAGTGATCCACCAGACTCAGCCTCCCAAGGAGCTGGGATTACAGGCTCACGCCACAGAGCCCAGCAGATGTTTAGCACTGCTTTCTCTAACTTGAAGCATCTGACCTCACCGAGTCCTACGGCACCCCCATTCTGCAAGCCAAGGTGGCGCATACAGTCTCTAAAAATGGTATACCTGTAATCGGACTGACCCGTGGAATAATTGTAGCATTTCATTTTACCTGCCCAGCGAACGTTGTGAAAAGGAAACTCATAAAACAATGGCAAAATTGTGTTTTTTCCTCCCCACTGAAAATAGTTTCATCATTTTTCAGTACATGGTATGGTACATAAGATGGTACCATGAGAAAATTACAACTTGTCTCGCAAGAAAGAAGCCCTCATACGGCTACGCGTATGGAAAAATTGAGCAGGGGATGAAAAAAGGAAAAATGGCTGCAGCGGGAAGGGGTTAAATAATTTTTTTAAGTCTTTTGCGGAGTAGCCCTTTCATCAGGACCTAGAGTCGGCTTGGAGCTTGTGTATCCTCTCCTGGCAATAAGTGGTCCTATGATGGCAGGAGATAGCATTTTCTTGGTTTTGCCAGTGGGGGTCAGTAGCATGATAGAAGAAATAAGCCAGGATACACAAAAGAGCAGTACAAGAGGAAATAATAACAGTAACAAGGCAGAAATATTATGCATGGATTGATAAAAAAGAAAGGAAAGCATGTTTTACCTGATAACCGTACATCTCTTGCAGGAACAAAAAGACTATGTCTCGCTGTGTTGTCCGGGCTGCTCTACACTGCCTACTCACAGGCGCAATCCCACTACTGATCAGCACGGGGGGTTTGACCTGCTCTGTTTCCAACCTGGGCTGGTTCACCCCTCCTTAGGACAACCTGGTGGCTCCAAGCTCCCCCAGAGTCACCATATTGATACCGAACTTAGTGTGGACACCCGATCAACAAAGCACAGGACAGACCAGAACTCCTGGACTCAAATGATCCACCAGGCTCAGCCTCCCAAGGAGCTGGGATTACAGGCTCACGCCACAGAGCCCAGCAGATGTTTAGCACTGCTTTCTCTAACTTGAAGCGTGTGACCTCACCGAGTCCTACGGCACCCCCATTCTGCAAGCCAAGGTGACGCATGCAGTCTCTAAAAATGGTATAGCTGTAATCGGACTGACCCGTGGAATAATTGTAGCATTTCATTTTACCTGCCCAGCGAACGTTGTGAAAAGGAAACTCATAAAACAATGGCAAAATTGTGTTTTTTCCTCCCCACTGAAAATAGTTTCATCATTTTTCAGTACATGGTATGGTACATAAGATGGTACCATGAGAAAATTACAACTTGTCTCGCAAGAAAGAAGCCCTCATACGGCTACGCGTATGGAAAAATTGAGCAGGGGATGAAAAAAGGAAAAATGGCTGCAGCGGGAAGGGGTTAAATAATTTTTTTAAGTCTTTTGCGGAGTAGCCCTTTCATCAGGTCCTAGAGTTGGCTTGGAGCTTGTGTATCCTCTCCTGGCAATAAGTGGTCCTATGATGGCAGGAGATAGCATTTTCTTGGTTTTGCCAGTGGGGATCAGTAGCATGATAGAAGAAATAAGCCAGGATACACAAAAGAGCAGTACAAGAGGAAATAATAACAGTAACAAGGCAGAAATATTATGCATGGATTGATAAAAAAGAAAGGAAAGCATGTTTTACCTGATAACCGTACATCTCTTGCAGGAACAAAAAGACTATGTCTCGCTGTGTTGTCCAGGCTGCTCTACACTGCCTACTCACAGGGGCAATCCCACTACTGATCAGCACGGGGGGTTTGACCTGCTCTGTTTCCAACCTGGGCTGGTTCACCCCTCCTTAGGACAACCTGGTGGCTCCAAGCTCCCCCAGAGTCACCATATTGATACTGAAATTAGTGTGGACACCCGATCAACAAAGCACAGGACAGACCAGAACTCCTGGACTCAAATGATCCACCAGACTCAGCCTTCCAAGGAGCTGGGATTACAGGCTCACACCACAGAGCCCAGCAGATGTTTAGCACTGCTTTCTCTAACTTGAAGCGTGTGACCTCACCGAGTCCTACGGCACCCCCATTCTGCAAGCCAAGGTGACGCATGCAGTCTCTAAAAATGGTATAGCTGTAATCGGACTGACCCGTGGAATAATTGTAGCATTTCATTTTACCTGCCCAGCGAACGTTGTGAAAAGGAAACTCATAAAACAATGGCAAAATTGTGTTTTTTCCTCCCCACTGAAAATAGTTTCATCATTTTTCAGTACATGGTATGGTACATAAGATGGTACCATGAGAAAATTACAACTTGTCTCGCAAGAAAGAAGCCCTCATACGGCTACGCGTATGGAAAAATTGAGCAGGGGATGAAAAAAGGAAAAATGGCTGCAGCGGGAAGGGGTTAAATAATTTTTTTAAGTCTTTTGCGGAGTAGCCCTTTCATCAGGACCTAGAGTCGGCTTGGAGCTTGTGTATCCTCTCCTGGCAATAAGTGGTCCTATGATGGCAGGAGATAGCATTTTCTTGGTTTTGCCAGTGGGGGTCAGTAGCATGATAGAAGAAATAAGCCAGGATACACAAAAGAGCAGTACAAGAGGAAATAATAACAGTAACAAGGCAGAAATATTATGCATGGATTGATAAAAAAGAAAGGAAAGCATGTTTTACCTGATAACCGTACATCTCTTGCAGGAACAAAAAGACTATGTCTCGCTGTGTTGTCCAGGCTGCTCTACACTGCCTACTCATAGGCGCAATCCCACTACTGATCAGCATGGGGGTTTTGACCTGCTCTGTTTCTGACCTGGGCCAGTTCTCCCCTCCTTAGGACAACCTGGTGGCTCCAAGCTCCCCCAGAGTCACCATATTGATACCAAACTTAGTGTGGACACCCGATCAACATAGCACAGGACAGACCAGAACTCCTGGACTCAAGTGATCCACCAACCTCAGCCTCCCAAGGAGCTGGGATTACAGGCTCACGCCACAGAGCCCAGCAGATGTTTAGCACTGCTTTCTCTAACTTGAAGCATCTGACCTCACCGAGTCCTACGGCACCCCCATTCTGCAAGCCAAGGTGGCGCATACAGTCTCTAAAAATGGTATACCTGTAATCGGACTGACCCGTGGAATAATTGTAGCATTTCATTTTACCTGCCCAGCGAACGTTGTGAAAAGGAAACTCATAAAACAATGGCAAAATTGTGTTTTTTCCTCCCCACTGAAAATAGTTTCATCATTTTTCAGTACATGGTATGGTACATAAGATGGTACCATGAGAAAATTACAACTTGTCTCGCAAGAAAGAAGCCCTCATACGACTACGCGTATGGAAAAATTGAGCAGGGGATGAAAAAAGGAAAAATGGCTGCAGCGGGAAGGGGTTAAATAATTTTTTTAAGTCTTTTGCGGAGTAGCCCTTTCATCAGGTCCTAGAGTCGGATTGGAGCTTGTGTATCCTCTCCTGGCAATAAGTGGTCCTATGATGGCAGGAGATAGCATTTTCTTGGTTTTGCCAGTGGGGGTCAGTAGCATGATAGAAGAAATAAGCCAGGATACACAAAAGAGCAGTACAAGAGGAAATAATAACAGTAACAAGGCAGAAATATTATGCATGGATTGATAAAAAAGAAAGGAAAGCATGTTTTACCGGAAAAACGGAAAATCTCTTGCAGGAACAAAAAGACTATGTCTCGCTGTGTTGTCCAGGCTGCTCTACACTGCCTACTCACAGGTGCAATCCCACTACTGATCAGTACGGGGGTTTTGACCTGCTCTGTTTCCGACCTGGGCCGGTTCACCCCTCCTTAGGACAACCTGGTGGCTCCAAGCTCCCCCAGAGTCACCATATTGATACCGAACTTAGTGTGGACACCCGATCAACAAAGCACAGGACAGACCAGAACTCCTGGACTCAAATGATCCACCAGGCTCAGCCTCCCAAGGAGCTGGGATTACAGGCTCACGCCACAGAGCCCAGCAGATGTTTAGCACTGCTTTCTCTAACTTGAAGCGTGTGACCTCACCGAGTCCTACGGCACCCCCATTCTGCAAGCCAAGGTGACGCATGCAGTCTCTAAAAATGGTATAGCTGTAATCGGACTGACCCGTGGAATAATTGTAGCATTTCATTTTACCTGCCCAGCGAACGTTGTGAAAAGGAAACTCATAAAACAATGGCAAAATTGTGTTTTTTCCTCCCCACTGAAAATAGTTTCATCATTTTTCAGTACATGGTATGGTACATAAGATGGTACCATGAGAAAATTACAACTTGTCTCGCAAGAAAGAAGCCCTCATACGGCTACGCGTATGGAAAAATTGAGCAGGGGATGAAAAAAGGAAAAATGGCTGCAGCGGGAAGGGGTTAAATAATTTTTTTAAGTCTTTTGCGGAGTAGCCCTTTCATCAGGTCCTAGAGTTGGCTTGGAGCTTGTGTATCCTCTCCTGGCAATAAGTGGTCCTATGATGGCAGGAGATAGCATTTTCTTGGTTTTGCCAGTGGGGGTCAGTAGCATGATAGAAGAAATAAGCCAGGATACACAAAAGAGCAGTACAAGAGGAAATAATAACAGTAACAAGGCAGAAATATTATGCATGGATTGATAAAAAAGAAAGGAAAGCATGTTTTACCTGATAACCGTACATCTCTTGCAGGAACAAAAAGACTATGTCTCGCTGTGTTGTCCAGGCTGCTCTACACTGCCTACTCACAGGGGCAATCCCACTACTGATCAGCACGGGGGGTTTGACCTGCTCTGTTTCCAACCTGGGCTGGTTCACCCCTCCTTAGGACAACCTGGTGGCTCCAAGCTCCCCCAGAGTCACCATATTGATACTGAAATTAGTGTGGACACCCGATCAACAAAGCACAGGACAGACCAGAACTCCTGGACTCAAATGATCCACCAGCCTCAGCCTTCCAAGGAGCTGGGATTACAGGCTCACGCCACAGAGCCCAGCAGATGTTTAGCACTGCTTTCTCTAACTTGAAGCATCTGACCTCACCAAGTCCTACGGCACCCCCATTCTGCAAGCCAAGGTGACGCATGCAGTCTCTAAAAATGGTATAGCTGTAATCGGACTGACCCGTGGAATAATTGTAGCATTTCATTTTACCTGCCCAGCGAACGTTGTGAAAAGGAAACTCATAAAACAATGGCAAAATTGTGTTTTTTCCTCCCCACTGAAAATAGTTTCATCATTTTTCAGTACATGGTATGGTACATAAGATGGTACCATGAGAAAATTACAACTTGTCTCGCAAGAAAGAAGCCCTCATACGGCTACGCGTATGGAAAAATTGAGCAGGGGATGAAAAAAGGAAAAATGGCTGCAGCGGGAAGGGGTTAAATAATTTTTTTAAGTCTTTTGCGGAGTAGCCCTTTCATCAGGACCTAGAGTCGGCTTGGAGCTTGTGTATCCTCTCCTGGCAATAAGTGGTCCTATGATGGCAGGAGATAGCATTTTCTTGGTTTTGCCAGTGGGGGTCAGTAGCATGATAGAAGAAATAAGCCAGGATACACAAAAGAGCAGTACAAGAGGAAATAATAACAGTAACAAGGCAGAAATATTATGCATGGATTGATAAAAAAGAAAGGAAAGCATGTTTTACCTGATAACCGTACATCTCTTGCAGGAACAAAAAGACTATGTCTCGCTGTGTTGTCCAGGCTGCTCTACACTGCCTACTCACAGGCGCAATCCCACTACTGATCAGCACGGGGGGTTTGACCTGCTCTGTTTCCAACCTGGGCTGGTTCACCCCTCCTTAGGACAACCTGGTGGCTCCAAGCTCCCCCAGAGTCACCATAATGATACCGAATTTAGTGTGGACACCCAATCAACATAGCACAGGACAGACCACAACTCCTGGACTCAAGTGATCCACCAGCCTCAGGCTCCCAAGGAGCTGGGATTACAGGCTCACGCCACAGAGCCCAGCAGATGTTTAGCACTGCTTTCTCTAACTTGAAGCGTCTGACCTCACCGAGTCCTACGGCACCCCCATTCTGCAAGCCAAGGTGGCGCATGCAGTCTCTAAAAATGGTATAGCTGTAATCGGACTGACCCGTGGAATAATTGTAGCATTTCATTTTACCTGTCCAGCGAACGTTGTGAAAAGGAAACTCATAAAACAATGGCAAAATTGTGTTTTTTCCTCCCCACTGAAAATAGTTTCATCATTTTTCAGTACATGGTATGGTACATAAGATGGTACCATGAGAAAATTACAACTTGTCTCGCAAGAAAGAAGCCCTCATACGGCTACGCGTATGGAAAAATTGAGCAGGGGATGAAAAAAGGAAAAATGGCTGCAGCGGGAAGGGGTTAAATAATTTTTTTAAGTCTTTTGCGGAGTAGCCCTTTCATCAGGTCCTAGAGTTGGCTTGGAGCTTGTGTATCCTCTCCTGGCAATAAGTGGTCCTATGATGGCAGGAGATAGCATTTTCTTGGTTTTGCCAGTGGGGGTCAGTAGCATGATAGAAGAAATAAGCCAGGATACACAAAAGAGCAGTACAAGAGGAAATAATAACAGTAACAAGGCAGAAATATTATGCATGGATTGATAAAAAAGAAAGGAAAGTACGTTTTACCTGAAAATCGTACATCTCTTGCAGGAACAAAAAGACTATGTCTCGCTGTGTTGTCCAGGCTGCTCTACACTGGCTACTCACAGGCGCAATCCCACTACTGATCAGCATGGGGGTTTTGACCTGCTCTGTTTCCAACCTGGGCTGGTTCACCCCTCCTTAGGACAACCTGGTGGCTCCAAGCTCCCCCAGAGTCACCATATTGATACCGAACTTAGTGTGGACACCCGATCAACAAAGCACAGGACAGACCAGAACTCCTGGACTCAAGTGATCCACCAGAGTCAGCCTCCCAAGGAGCTGGGATTACAGGCTCACGCCACAGAGCCCAGCAGATGTTTAGCACTGCTTTCTCTAACTTGAAGCGTGTGACCTCACCGAGTCCTACGGCACCCCCATTCTGCAAGCCAAGGTGACGCATGCAGTCTCTAAAAATGGTATAGCTGTAATCGGACTGACCCGTGGAATAATTGTAGCATTTCATTTTACCTGCCCAGCGAACGTTGTGAAAAGGAAACTCATAAAACAATGGCAAAATTGTGTTTTTTCCTCCCCACTGAAAATAGTTTCATCATTTTTCAGTACATGGTATGGTACATAAGATGGTACCATGAGAAAATTACAACTTGTCTCGCAAGAAAGAAGCCCTCATACGGCTACGCGTATGGAAAAATTGAGCAGGGGATGAAAAAAGGAAAAATGGCTGCAGCGGGAAGGGGTTAAATAATTTTTTTAAGTCTTTTGCGGAGTAGCCCTTTCATCAGGACCTAGAGTCGGCTTGGAGCTTGTGTATCCTCTCCTGGCAATAAGTGGTCCTATGATGGCAGGAGATAGCATTTTCTTGGTTTTGCCAGTGGGGGTCAGTAGCATGATAGAAGAAATAAGCCAGGATACACAAAAGAGCAGTACAAGAGGAAATAATAACAGTAACAAGGCAGAAATATTATGCATGGATTGATAAAAAAGAAAGGAAAGCACATTTTACCTGAAAACCGTACATCTCTTGCAGGAACAAAAAGACTATGTCTCGCTGTGTTGTCCAGGCTGCTCTACACTGCCTACTCACAGGCGCAATCCCACTACTGATCAGCACGGGGGGTTTGACCTGCTCTGTTTCCAACCTGGGCTGGTTCACCCCTCCTTAGGACAACCTGGTGGCTCCAAGCTCCCCCAGAGTCATCATATTGATACCGAACTTAGTGTGGACACCCGATCAACAAAGCACAGGACAGACTAGAACTCCTGGACTCAAATGATCCACAAGGCTCAGCCTCCCAAGGAGCTGGGATTACAGGCTCACGCCACAGAGCCCAGCAGATGTTTAGCACTGCTTTCTCTAACTTGAAGCGTGTGACCTCACCGAGTCCTACGGCACCCCCATTCTGCAAGCCAAGGTGACGCATGCAGTCTCTAAAAATGGTATAGCTGTAATCGGACTGACCCGTGGAATAATTGTAGCATTTCATTTTACCTGCCCAGCGAACGTTGTGAAAAGGAAACTCATAAAACAATGGCAAAATTGTGTTTTTTCCTCCCCACTGAAAATAGTTTCATCATTTTTCAGTACATGGTATGGTACATAAGATGGTACCATGAGAAAATTACAACTTGTCTCGCAAGAAAGAAGCCCTCATACGGCTACGCGTATGGAAAAATTGAGCAGGGGATGAAAAAAGGAAAAATGGCTGCAGCGGGAAGGGGTTAAATAATTTTTTTAAGTCTTTTGCGGAGTAGCCCTTTCATCAGGACCTAGAGTCGGCTTGGAGCTTGTGTATCCTCTCCTGGCAATAAGTGGTCCTATGATGGCAGGAGATAGCATTTTCTTGGTTTTGCCAGTGGGGGTCAGTAGCATGATAGAAGAAATAAGCCAGGATACACAAAAGAGCAGTACAAGAGGAAATAATAACAGTAACAAGGCAGAAATATTATGCATGGATTGATAAAAAAGAAAGGAAAGCATGTTTTACCTGATAACCGTACATCTCTTGCAGGAACAAAAAGACTATGTCTCGCTGTGTTGTCCAGGCTGCTCTACACTGCCTACTCATAGGCGCAATCCCACTACTGATCAGCATGGGGGTTTTGACCTGCTCTGTTTCTGACCTGGGCCAGTTCTCCCCTCCTTAGGACAACTGGTGGCTCCAAGCTCCCCCAGAGTCACCATATTGATACCGAACTTAGTGTGGACACCCGATCAACATAGCACAGGACAGACCAGAACTCCTGGACTCAAGTGATCCACCAACCTCAGCCTCCCAAGGAGCTGGGATTACAGGCTCACGCCACAGAGCCCAGCAGATGTTTAGCACTGCTTTCTCTAACTTGAAGCATCTGACCTCACCGAGTCCTACGGCACCCCCATTCTGCAAGCCAAGGTGGCGCATACAGTCTCTAAAAATGGTATACCTGTAATCGGACTGACCCGTGGAATAATTGTAGCATTTCATTTTACCTGCCCAGCGAACGTTGTGAAAAGGAAACTCATAAAACAATGGCAAAATTGTGTTTTTTCCTCCCCACTGAAAATAGTTTCATCATTTTTCAGTACATGGTATGGTACATAAGATGGTACCATGAGAAAATTACAACTTGTCTCGCAAGAAAGAAGCCCTCATACGACTACGCGTATGGAAAAATTGAGCAGGGGATGAAAAAAGGAAAAATGGCTGCAGCGGGAAGGGGTTAAATAATTTTTTTAAGTCTTTTGCGGAGTAGCCCTTTCATCAGGTCCTAGAGTCGGCTTGGAGCTTGTGTATCCTCTCCTGGCAATAAGTGGTCCTATGATGGCAGGAGATAGCATTTTCTTGGTTTTGCCAGTGGGGGTCAGTAGCATGATAGAAGAAATAAGCCAGGATACACAAAAGAGCAGTACAAGAGGAAATAATAACAGTAACAAGGCAGAAATATTATGCATGGATTGATAAAAAAGAAAGGAAAGCATGTTTTACCTGAAAACCGTACATCTCTTGCAGGAACAAAAAGACTATGTCTCGCTGTGTTGTCCAGGCTGCTCTACACTGCCTACTCACAGGTGCAATCCCACTACTGATCAGTACGGGGGTTTTGACCTGCTCTGTTTCCGACCTGGGCCGGTTCACCCCTCCTTAGGACAACCTGGTGGCTCCAAGCTCCCCCAGAGTCACCATATTGATACTGAACTTAGTGTGGACACCCGATCAACATAGCACAGGACAGACCAGAACTCCTAGACTCAAGTGATCCACCAGACTCAGCCTCCCAAGGAGCTGGGATTACAGGCTCACGCCACAGAGCCCAGCAGATATTTAGCACTGCTTTCTCTAACTTGAAGCATCTGACCTCACCGAGTCCTACGGCACCCCCATTCTGCAAGCCAAGGTGGCGCATACAGTCTCTAAAAATGGTATAGCTGTAATCGGACTGACCCGTGGAATAATTGTAGCATTTCATTTTACCTGCCCAGCGAACGTTGTGAAAAGGAAACTCATAAAACAATGGCAAAATTGTGTTTTTTCCTCCCCACTGAAAATAGTTTCATCATTTTTCAGTACATGGTATGGTACATAAGATGGTACCATGAGAAAATTACAACTTGTCTCGCAAGAAAGAAGCCCTCATACGGCTACGCGTATGGAAAAATTGAGCAGGGGATGAAAAAAGGAAAAATGGCTGCAGCGGGAAGGGGTTAAATAATTTTTTTAAGTCTTTTGCGGAGTAGCCCTTTCATCAGGTCCTAGAGTTGGCTTGGAGCTTGTGTATCCTCTCCTGGCAATAAGTGGTCCTATGATGGCAGGAGATAGCATTTTCTTGGTTTTGCCAGTGGGGGTCAGTAGCATGATAGAAGAAATAAGCCAGGATACACAAAAGAGCAGTACAAGAGGAAATAATAACAGTAACAAGGCAGAAATATTATGCATGGATTGATAAAAAAGAAAGGAAAGCATGTTTTACCTGATAACCGTACATCTCTTGCAGGAACAAAAAGACTATGTCTCGCTGTGTTATCCAGGCTGCTCTACATTGCCTACTCACAGGCGCAATCCCACTACTGATCAGCACGGGGGGTTTGACCTGCTCTGTTTCCAACCTGGGCTGGTTCACCCCTCCTTAGGACAACCTGGTGGCTCCAAGCTCCCCCAGAGTCACCATATTGATACCGAATTTAGTGTGGACACCCAATCAACATAGCACAGGACAGACCACAACTCCTGGACTCAAGTGATCCACCAGCCTCAGGCGCCCAAGGAGCTGGGATTACAGGCTCACGCCACAGAGCCCAGCAGATGTTTAGCACTGCTTTCTCTAACTTGAAGCGTCTGACCTCACCGAGTCCTACGGCACCCCCATTCTGCAAGCCAAGGTGGCGCATGCAGTCTCTAAAAATGGTATAGCTGTAATCGGACTGACCCGTGGAATAATTGTAGCATTTCATTTTACCTGTCCAGCGAACGTTGTGAAAAGGAAACTCATAAAACAATGGCAAAATTGTGTTTTTTCCTCCCCACTGAAAATAGTTTCATCATTTTTCAGTACATGGTATGGTACATAAGATGGTACCATGAGAAAATTACAACTTGTCTCGCAAGAAAGAAGCCCTCATACGGCTACGCGTATGGAAAAATTGAGCAGGGGATGAAAAAAGGAAAAATGGCTGCAGCGGGAAGGGGTTAAATAATTTTTTTAAGTCTTTTGCGGAGTAGCCCTTTCATCAGGTCCTAGAGTTGGCTTGGAGCTTGTGTATCCTCTCCTGGCAATAAGTGGTCCTATGATGGCAGGAGATAGCATTTTCTTGGTTTTGCCAGTGGGGGTCAGTAGCATGATAGAAGAAATAAGCCAGGATACACAAAAGAGCAGTACAAGAGGAAATAATAACAGTAACAAGGCAGAAATATTATGCATGGATTGATAAAAAAGAAAGGAAAGTACGTTTTACCTGAAAATCGTACATCTCTTGCAGGAACAAAAAGACTATGTCTCGCTGTGTTGTCCAGGCTGCTCTACACTGGCTACTCACAGGCGCAATCCCACTACTGATCAGCACGGGGGTTTTGACCTGCTCTGTTTCCAACCTGGGCTGGTTCACCCCTCCTTAGGACAACCTGGTGGCTCCAAGCTCCCCCAGAGTCACCATATTGATACCGAACTTAGTGTGGACACCCGATCAACATAGCACAGGACAGACCAGAACTCCTGGACTCAAGTGATCCACCAACCTCAGCCTCCCAAGGAGCTGGGATTACAGGCTCACGCCACAGAGCCCAGCAGATGTTTAGCACTGCTTTCTCTAACTTGAAGCATCTGACCTCACCGAGTCCTACGGCACCCCCATTCTGCAAGCCAAGGTGGCGCATACAGTCTCTAAAAATGGTATACCTGTAATCGGACTGACCCGTGGAATAATTGTAGCATTTCATTTTACCTGCCCAGCAAACGTTGTGAAAAGGAAACTCATAAAACAATGGCAAAATTGTGTTTTTTCCTCCCCACTGAAAATAGTTTCATCATTTTTCAGTACATGGTATGGTACATAAGATGGTACCATGAGAAAATTACAACTTGTCTCGCAAGAAAGAAGCCCTCATACGACTACGCGTATGGAAAAATTGAGCAGGGGATGAAAAAAGGAAAAATGGCTGCAGCGGGAAGGGGTTAAATAATTTTTTTAAGTCTTTTGCGGAGTAGCCCTTTCATCAGGTCCTAGAGTCGGCTTGGAGCTTGTGTATCCTCTCCTGGCAATAAGTGGTCCTATGATGGCAGGAGATAGCATTTTCTTGGTTTTGCCAGTGGGGGTCAGTAGCATGATAGAAGAAATAAGCCAGGATACACAAAAGAGCAGTACAAGAGGAAATAATAACAGTAACAAGGCAGAAATATTATGCATGGATTGATAAAAAAGAAAGGAAAGCATGTTTTACCTGAAAACCGTACATCTCTTGCAGGAACAAAAAGACTACGTCTCGCTGTGTTGTCCAGGCTGCTCTACACTGCCTACTCACAGGTGCAATCCCACTACTGATCAGTACCGGGGTTTTGACCTGCTCTGTTTCCGACCTGGGCCGGTTCACCCCTCCTTAGGACAACCTGGTGGCTCCAAGCTCCCCCAGAGTCACCATATTGATACTGAACTTAGTGTGGACACCCGATCAACATAGCACAGGACAGACCAGAACTCCTAGACTCAAGTGATCCACCAGACTCAGCCTCCCAAGGAGCTGGGATTACAGGCTCACGCCACAGAGCCCAGCAGATGTTTAGCACTGCTTTCTCTAACTTGAAGCATCTGACCTCACCGAGTCCTACGGCACCCCCATTCTGCAAGCCAAGGTGGCGCATACAGTCTCTAAAAATGGTATACCTGTAATCGGACTGACCCGTGGAATAATTGTAGCATTTCATTTTACCTGCCCAGCGAACGTTGTGAAAAGGAAACTCATAAAACAATGGCAAAATTGTGTTTTTTCCTCCCCACTGAAAATAGTTTCATCATTTTTCAGTACATGGTATGGTACATAAGATGGTACCATGAGAAAATTACAACTTGTCTCGCAAGAAAGAAGCCCTCATACGGCTACGCGTATGGAAAAATTGAGCAGGGGATGAAAAAAGGAAAAATGGCTGCAGCGGGAAGGGGTTAAATAATTTTTTTAAGTCTTTTGCGGAGTAGCCCTTTCATCAGGACCTAGAGTCGGCTTGGAGCTTGTGTATCCTCTCCTGGCAATAAGTGGTCCTATGATGGCAGGAGATAGCATTTTCTTGGTTTTGCCAGTGGGGGTCAGTAGCATGATAGAAGAAATAAGCCAGGATACACAAAAGAGCAGTACAAGAGGAAATAATAACAGTAACAAGGCAGAAATATTATGCATGGATTGATAAAAAAGAAAGGAAAGCATGTTTTACCTGATAACCGTACATCTCTTGCAGGAACAAAAAGACTATGTCTCGCTGTGTTGTCCAGGCTGCTCTACACTGCCTACTCACAGGCGCAATCCCACTACTGATCAGCACGGGGGGTTTGACCTGCTCTGTTTCCAACCTGGGCTGGTTCACCCCTCCTTAGGACAACCTGGTGGCTCCAAGCTCCCCCAGAGTCACCATATTGATACCGAACTTAGTGTGGACACCCGATCAACAAAGCACAGGACAGACCAGAACTCCTGGACTCAAATGATCCACCAGGCTCAGCCTCCCAAGGAGCTGGGATTACAGGCTCACGCCACAGAGCCCAGCAGATGTTTAGCACTGCTTTCTCTAACTTGAAGCGTGTGACCTCACCGAGTCCTACGGCACCCCCATTCTGCAAGCCAAGGTGACGCATGCAGTCTCTAAAAATGGTATAGCTGTAATCGGACTGACCCGTGGAATAATTGTAGCATTTCATTTTACCTGCCCAGCGAACGTTGTGAAAAGGAAACTCATAAAACAATGGCAAAATTGTGTTTTTTCCTCCCCACTGAAAATAGTTTCATCATTTTTCAGTACATGGTATGGTACATAAGATGGTACCATGAGAAAATTACAACTTGTCTCGCAAGAAAGAAGCCCTCATACGGCTACGCGTATGGAAAAATTGAGCAGGGGATGAAAAAAGGAAAAATGGCTGCAGCGGGAAGGGGTTAAATAATTTTTTTAAGTCTTTTGCGGAGTAGCCCTTTCATCAGGACCTAGAGTCGGCTTGGAGCTTGTGTATCCTCTCCTGGCAATAAGTGGTCCTATGATGGCAGGAGATAGCATTTTCTTGGTTTTGCCAGTGGGGGTCAGTAGCATGATAGAAGAAATAAGCCAGGATACACAAAAGAGCAGTACAAGAGGAAATAATAACAGTAACAAGGCAGAAATATTATGCATGGATTGATAAAAAAGAAAGGAAAGCATGTTTTACCTGATAACCGTACATCTCTTGCAGGAACAAAAAGACTATGTCTCGCTGTGTTGTCCAGGCTGCTCTACACTGCCTACTCACAGGCGCAATCCCACTACTGATCAGCACGGGGGGTTTGACCTGCTCTGTTTCCAACCTGGGCTGGTTCACCCCTCCTTAGGACAACCTGGTGGCTCCAAGCTCCCCCAGAGTCACCATATTGATACCGAACTTAGTGTGGACACCCGATCAACAAAGCACAGGACAGACCAGAACTCCTGGACTCAAATGATCCACCAGGCTCAGCCTCCCAAGGAGCTGGGATTACAGGCTCACGCCACAGAGCCCAGCAGATGTTTAGCACTGCTTTCTCTAACTTGAAGCGTGTGACCTCACCGAGTCCTACGGCACCCCCATTCTGCAAGCCAAGGTGACGCATGCAGTCTCTAAAAATGGTATAGCTGTAATCGGACTGACCCGTGGAATAATTGTAGCATTTCATTTTACCTGCCCAGCGAACGTTGTGAAAAGGAAACTCATAAAACAATGGCAAAATTGTGTTTTTTCCTCCCCACTGAAAATAGTTTCATCATTTTTCAGTACATGGTATGGTACATAAGATGGTACCATGAGAAAATTACAACTTGTCTCGCAAGAAAGAAGCCCTCATACGGCTACGCGTATGGAAAAATTGAGCAGGGGATGAAAAAAGGAAAAATGGCTGCAGCGGGAAGGGGTTAAATAATTTTTTTAAGTCTTTTGCGGAGTAGCCCTTTCATCAGGACCTAGAGTCGGCTTGGAGCTTGTGTATCCTCTCCTGGCAATAAGTGGTCCTATGATGGCAGGAGATAGCATTTTCTTGGTTTTGCCAGTGGGGGTCAGTAGCATGATAGAAGAAATAAGCCAGGATACACAAAAGAGCAGTACAAGAGGAAATAATAACAGTAACAAGGCAGAAATATTATGCATGGATTGATAAAAAAGAAAGGAAAGCATGTTTTACCTGATAACCGTACATCTCTTGCAGGAACAAAAAGACTATGTCTCGCTGTGTTGTCCAGGCTGCTCTACACTGCCTACTCACAGGCGCAATCCCACTACTGATCAGCACGGGGGGTTTGACCTGCTCTGTTTCCAACCTGGGCTGGTTCACCCCTCCTTAGGACAACCTGGTGGCTCCAAGCTCCCCCAGAGTCACCATATTGATACCGAACTTAGTGTGGACACCCGATCAACAAAGCACAGGACAGACCAGAACTCCTGGACTCAAATGATCCACCAGGCTCAGCCTCCCAAGGAGCTGGGATTACAGGCTCACGCCACAGAGCCCAGCAGATGTTTAGCACTGCTTTCTCTAACTTGAAGCGTGTGACCTCACCGAGTCCTACGGCACCCCCATTCTGCAAGCCAAGGTGACGCATGCAGTCTCTAAAAATGGTATAGCTGTAATCGGACTGACCCGTGGAATAATTGTAGCATTTCATTTTACCTGCCCAGCGAACGTTGTGAAAAGGAAACTCATAAAACAATGGCAAAATTGTGTTTTTTCCTCCCCACTGAAAATAGTTTCATCATTTTTCAGTACATGGTATGGTACATAAGATGGTACCATGAGAAAATTACAACTTGTCTCGCAAGAAAGAAGCCCTCATACGGCTACGCGTATGGAAAAATTGAGCAGGGGATGAAAAAAGGAAAAATGGCTGCAGCGGGAAGGGGTTAAATAATTTTTTTAAGTCTTTTGCGGAGTAGCCCTTTCATCAGGACCTAGAGTCGGCTTGGAGCTTGTGTATCCTCTCCTGGCAATAAGTGGTCCTATGATGGCAGGAGATAGCATTTTCTTGGTTTTGCCAGTGGGGGTCAGTAGCATGATAGAAGAAATAAGCCAGGATACACAAAAGAGCAGTACAAGAGGAAATAATAACAGTAACAAGGCAGAAATATTATGCATGGATTGATAAAAAAGAAAGGAAAGCATGTTTTACCTGATAACCGTACATCTCTTGCAGGAACAAAAAGACTATGTCTCGCTGTGTTGTCCAGGCTGCTCTACACTGCCTACTCATAGGCGCAATCCCACTACTGATCAGCACGGGGGGTTTGACCTGCTCTGTTTCCAACCTGGGCTGGTTCACCCCTCCTTAGGACAACCTGGTGGCTCCAAGCTCCCCCAGAGTCACCATATTGATACCGAACTTAGTGTGGACACCTGATCAACATAGCACAGGACAGACCAGAACTCCTGGACTCAAGTGATCCACCAGACTCAGCCTCCCAAGGAGCTGGGATTACAGGCTCACGCCACAGAGCCCAGCAGATGTTTAGCACTGCTTTCTCTAACTTGAAGCGTGTGACCTCACCGAGTCCTACGGCACCCCCATTCTGCAAGCCAAGGTGACGCATGCAGTCTCTAAAAATGGTATAGCTGTAATCGGACTGACCCGTGGAATAATTGTAGCATTTCATTTTACCTGCCCAGCGAACGTTGTGAAAAGGAAACTCATAAAACAATGGCAAAATTGTGTTTTTTCCTCCCCACTGAAAATAGTTTCATCATTTTTCAGTACATGGTATGGTACATAAGATGGTACCATGAGAAAATTACAACTTGTCTCGCAAGAAAGAAGCCCTCATACGGCTACGCGTATGGAAAAATTGAGCAGGGGATGAAAAAAGGAAAAATGGCTGCAGCGGGAAGGGGTTAAATAATTTTTTTAAGTCTTTTGCGGAGTAGCCCTTTTATCAGGACCTAGAGTCGGCTTGGAGCTTGTGTATCCTCTCCTGGCAATAAGTGGTCCTATGATGGCAGGAGATAGCATTTTCTTGGTTTTGCCAGTGGGGGTCAGTAGCATGATAGAAGAAATAAGCCAGGATACACAAAAGAGCAGTACAAGAGGAAATAATAACAGTAACAAGGCAGAAATATTATGCATGGATTGATAAAAAAGAAAGGAAAGCACATTTTACCTGAAAACCGTACATCTCTTGCAGGAACAAAAAGACTACGTCTCGCTGTGTTGTCCAGGCTGCTCTACACTGCCTACTCACAGGTGCAATCCCACTACTGATCAGCATGGAGGTTTTGACCTGCTCTGTTTCCAACCTGGGCCGGTTCACCCCTCCTTAGGACAACCTGGTGGCTCCAAGCTTCCCCAGAGTCACCATATTGATACCGAACTTAGTGTGGACACCCAATCAACATAGCACAGGACAGACCAGAACTCCTGGACTCAAGTGATCCACCAACCTCAGCCTCCCAAGGAGCTGGGATTACAGGCTCACGCCACAGAGCCCAGCAGATGTTTAGCACTGCTTTCTCTAACTTGAAGCGTGTGACCTCACCGAGTCCTACGGCACCCCATTCTGCAAGCCAAGGTGACGCATGCAGTCTCTAAAAATGGTATAGCTGTAATCGGACTGACCCGTGGAATAATTGTAGCATTTCATTTTACCTGCCCAGCGAACGTTGTGAAAAAGAAACTCATAAAATAATGGCAAAATTGTGTTTTTTCCTCCCCACTGAAAATAGTTTCATCATTTTTCAGTACATGGTATGGTACATAAGATGGTACCATGAGAAAATTACAACTTGTCTCGCAAGAAAGAAGCCCTCATACGGCTACGCGTATGGAAAAATTGAGCAGGGGATGAAAAAAGGAAAAATGGCTGCAGCGGGAAGGGGTTAAATAATTTTTTTAAGTCTTTTGCGGAGTAGCCCTTTCATCAGGACCTAGAGTCGGCTTGGAGCTTGTGTATCCTCTCCTGGCAATAAGTGGTCCTATGATGGCAGGAGATAGCATTTTCTTGGTTTTGCCAGTGGGGGTCAGTAGCATGATAGAAGAAATAAGCCAGGATACACAAAAGAGCAGTACAAGAGGAAATAATAACAGTAACAAGGCAGAAATATTATGCATGGATTGATAAAAAAGAAAGGAAAGCATGTTTTACCTGATAACCGTACATCTCTTGCAGGAACAAAAAGACTATGTCTCGCTGTGTTGTCCAGGCTGCTCTACACTGCCTACTCATAGGCGCAATCCCACTACTGATCAGCACGGGGGGTTTGACCTGCTCTGTTTCCAACCTGGGCTGGTTAACCCCTCCTTAGGACAACCTGGTGGCTCCAAGCTCCCCCAGAGTCACCATATTGATACCGAACTTAGTGTGGACACCCAATCAACATAGCACAGGACAGACCAGAACTCCTGGACTCAAGTGCTCCACCAGCCTCAGCCTCCCAAGGAGCTGGGATTACAGGCTCACGCCACAGAGCCCAGCAGATGTTTAGCACTGCTTTCTCTAACTTGAAGCATCTGACCTCACCGAGTCCTACGGCACCCCCATTCTGCAAGCCAAGGTGGCGCATACAGTCTCTAAAAATGGTATACCTGTAATCGGACTGACCCGTGGAATAATTGTAGCATTTCATTTTACCTGCCCAGCGAACGTTGTGAAAAGGAAACTCATAAAACAATGGCAAAATTGTGTTTTTTCCTCCCCACTGAAAATAGTTTCATCATTTTTCAGTACATGGTATGGTACATAAGATGGTACCATGAGAAAATTACAACTTGTCTCGCAAGAAAGAAGCCCTCATACGGCTACGCGTATGGAAAAATTGAGCAGGGGATGAAAAAAGGAAAAATGGCTGCAGCGGGAAGGGGTTAAATAATTTTTTTAAGTCTTTTGCGGAGTAGCCCTTTCATCAGGACCTAGAGTCGGCTTGGAGCTTGTGTATCCTCTCCTGGCAATAAGTGGTCCTATGATGGCAGGAGATAGCATTTTCTTGGTTTTGCCAGTGGGGGTCAGTAGCATGATAGAAGAAATAAGCCAGGATACACAAAAGAGCAGTACAAGAGGAAATAATAACAGTAACAAGGCAGAAATATTATGCATGGATTGATAAAAAAGAAAGGAAAGCATGTTTTACCTGATAACCGTACATCTCTTCCAGGAACAAAAAGACTATGTCTCGCTGTGTTGTCCAGGCTGCTCTACACTGCCTACTCACAGGCGCAATCCCACTACTGATCAGCACGGGGGGTTTGACCTGCTCTGTTTCCAACCTGGGCTGGTTCACCCCTCCTTAGGACAACCTGGTGGCTCCAAGCTCCCCCAGAGTCACCATATTGATACCGAACTTAGTGTGGACACCCGATCAACAAAGCACAGGACAGACCAGAACTCCTGGACTCAAATGATCCATGAGGCTCAGCCTCCCAAGGAGCTGGGATTACAGGCTCACGCCACAGAGCCCAGCAGATGTTTAGCACTGCTTTCTCTAACTTGAAGCGTGTGACCTCACCGAGTCCTACGGCACCCCCATTCTGCAAGCCAAGGTGACGCATGCAGTCTCTAAAAATGGTATAGCTGTAATCGGACTGACCCGTGGAATAATTGTAGCATTTCATTTTACCTGCCCAGCGAACGTTGTGAAAAGGAAACTCATAAAATAATGGCAAAATTGTGTTTTTTCCTCCCCACTGAAAATAGTTTCATCATTTTTCAGTACATGGTATGGTACATAAGATGGTACCATGAGAAAATTACAACTTGTCTCGCAAGAAAGAAGCCCTCATACGGCTACGCGTATGGAAAAATTGAGCAGGGGATGAAAAAAGGAAAAATGGCTGCAGCGGGAAGGGGTTAAATAATTTTTTTAAGTCTTTTGCGGAGTAGCCCTTTCATCAGGACCTAGAGTCGGCTTGGAGCTTGTGTATCCTCTCCTGGCAATAAGTGGTCCTATGATGGCAGGAGATAGCATTTTCTTGGTTTTGCCAGTGGGGGTCAGTAGCATGATAGAAGAAATAAGCCAGGATACACAAAAGAGCAGTACAAGAGGAAATAATAACAGTAACAAGGCAGAAATATTATGCATGGATTGATAAAAAAGAAAGGAAAGCATGTTTTACCTGATAACCGTACATCTCTTGCAGGAACAAAAAGACTATGTCTCGCTGTGTTGTCCAGGCTGCTCTACACTGCCTACTCACAGGCGCAATCCCACTACTGATCAGCACGGGGGGTTTGACCTGCTCTGTTTCCAACCTGGGCTGGTTCACCCCTCCTTAGGACAACCTGGTGGCTCCAAGCTCCCCCAGAGTCACCATATTGATACCGAACTTAGTGTGGACACCCGATCAACAAAGCACAGGACAGACCAGAACTCCTGGACTCAAATGATCCACGAGGCTCAGCCTCCCAAGGAGCTGGGATTACAGGCTCACGCCACAGAGCCCAGCAGATGTTTAGCACTGCTTTCTCTAACTTGAAGCGTGTGACCTCACCGAGTCCTACGGCACCCCCATTCTGCAAGCCAAGGTGACGCATGCAGTCTCTAAAAATGGTATAGCTGTAATCGGACTGACCCGTGGAATAATTGTAGCATTTCATTTTACCTGCCCAGCGAACGTTGTGAAAAGGAAACTCATAAAACAATGGCAAAATTGTGTTTTTTCCTCCCCACTGAAAATAGTTTCATCATTTTTCAGTACATGGTATGGTACATAAGATGGTACCATGAGAAAATTACAACTTGTCTCGCAAGAAAGAAGCCCTCATACGGCTACGCGTATGGAAAAATTGAGCAGGGGATGAAAAAAGGAAAAATGGCTGCAGCGGGAAGGGGTTAAATAATTTTTTTAAGTCTTTTGCGGAGTAGCCCTTTCATTAGGTCCTAGAGTTGGCTTGGAGCTTGTGTATCCTCTCCTGGCAATAAGTGGTCCTATGATGGCAGGAGATAGCATTTTCTTGGTTTTGCCAGTGGGGGTCAGTAGCATGATAGAAGAAATAAGCCAGGATACACAAAAGAGCAGTACAAGAGGAAATAATAACAGTAACAAGGCAGAAATATTATGCACGGATTGATAAAAAAGAAAGGAAAGCACGTTTTACCTGAAAACCGTACATCTCTTGCAGGAACAAAAAGACTATGTCTTGCTGTGTTGTTCAGGCTGCTCTACACTGCCTACTCACAGGCGCAATCCCACTACTGATCAGCATGGGGGTTTTGACCTGCTCTGTTTCCGACCTGGGCCAGTTCACCCCTCCTTAGGACAACCTGGTGGCTCCAAGCTCCCCCAGAGTCACCATATTGATACCGAACTTAGTGTGGACACCCAATCAACATAGCACAGGACAGACCAGAACTCCTGGACTCAAGTGATCCACCAACCTCAGCCTCCCAAGGAGCTGGGATTACAGGCTCACGCCACAGAGCCCAGCAGATGTTTAGCACTGCTTTCTCTAACTTGAAGCATCTGACCTCACCGAGTCCTACGGCACCCCCATTCTGCAAGCCAAGGTGGCGCATACAGTCTCTAAAAATGGTATACCTGTAATCGGACTGACCCGTGGAATAATTGTAGCATTTCATTTTACCTGCCCAGCGAACGTTGTGAAAAGGAAACTCATAAAACAATGGCAAAATTGTGTTTTTTCCTCCCCACTGAAAATAGTTTCATCATTTTTCAGTACATGGTATGGTACTTAAGATGGTACCATGAGAAAATTACAACTTGTCTCGCAAGAAAGAAGCCCTCATACGACTACGCGTATGGAAAAATTGAGCAGGGGATGAAAAAAGGAAAAATGGCTGCAGCGGGAAGGGGTTAAATAATTTTTTTAAGTCTTTTGCGGAGTAGCCCTTTCATCAGGTCCTAGAGTCGGCTTGGAGCTTGTGTATCCTCTCCTGGCAATAAGTGGTCCTATGATGGCAGGAGATAGCATTTTCTTGGTTTTGCCAGTGGGGGTCAGTAGCATGATAGAAGAAATAAGCCAGGATACACAAAAGAGCAGTACAAGAGGAAATAATAACAGTAACAAGGCAGAAATATTATGCATGGATTGATAAAAAAGAAAGGAAAGCATGTTTTACCTGAAAACCGTACATCTCTTGCAGGAACAAAAAGACTACGTCTCGCTGTGTTGTCCAGGCTGCTCTACACTGCCTACTCACAGGTGCAATCCCACTACTGATCAGTACGGGGGTTTTGACCTGCTCTGTTTCCGACCTGGGCCGGTTCACCCCTCCTTAGGACAACCTGGTGGCTCCAAGCTCCCCCAGAGTCACCATATTGATACTGAACTTAGTGTGGACACCCGATCAACATAGCACAGGACAGACCAAAACTCCTAGACTCAAGTGATCCACCAGACTCAGCCTCCCAAGGAGCTGGGATTACAGGCTCACGCCACAGAGCCCAGCAGATGTTTAGCACTGCTTTCTCTAACTAGAAGCATCTGACCTCACCGAGTCCTACGGCACCCCCATTCTGCAAGCCAAGGTGGCGCATACAGTCTCTAAAAATGGTATACCTGTAATCGGACTGACCCGTGGAATAATTGTAGCATTTCATTTTACCTGCCCAGCGAACGTTGTGAAAAGGAAACTCATAAAACAATGGCAAAATTGTGTTTTTTCCTCCCCACTGAAAATAGTTTCATCATTTTTCAGTACATGGTATGGTACATAAGATGGTACCATGATAAAATTACAACTTGTCTCGCAAGAAAGAAGCCCTCATACGGCTACGCGTATGGAAAAATTGAGCAGGGGATGAAAAAAGGAAAAATGGCTGCAGCGGGAAGGGGTTAAATAATTTTTTTAAGTCTTTTGCGGAGTAGCCCTTTCATCAGGACCTAGAGTCGGCTTGGAGCTTGTGTATCCTCTCCTGGCAATAAGTGGTCCTATTATGGCAGGAGATAGCATTTTCTTGGTTTTGCCAGTGGGGGTCAGTAGCATGATAGAAGAAATAAGCCAGGATACACAAAAGAGCAGTACAAGAGGAAATAATAACAGTAACAAGGCAGAAATATTATGCATGGATTGATAAAAAAGAAAGGAAAGCATGTTTTACCTGATAACCGTACATCTCTTGCAGGAACAAAAAGACTATGTCTCGCTGTGTTGTCCAGGCTGCTCTACACTGCCTACTCACAGGCGCAATCCCACTACTGATCAGCACGGGGGGTTTGACCTGCTCTGTTTCCAACCTGGGCTGGTTCACCCCTCCTTAGGACAACCTGGTGGCTCCAAGCTCCCCCAGAGTCACCATATTGATACCGAACTTAGTGTGGACACCTGATCAACAAAGCACAGGACAGACCAGAACTCCTGGACTCAAATGATCCACCAGGCTCAGCCTCCCAAGGAGCTGGGATTACAGGCTCACGCCACAGAGCCCAGCAGATGTTTAGCACTGCTTTCTCTAACTTGAAGCGTGTGACCTCACCGAGTCCTACGGCACCCCCATTCTGCAAGCCAAGGTGACGCATGCAGTCTCTAAAAATGGTATAGCTGTAATCGGACTGACCCGTGGAATAATTGTAGCATTTCATTTTACCTGCCCAGCGAACGTTGTGAAAAGGAAACTCATAAAACAATGGCAAAATTGTGTTTTTTCCTCCCCACTGAAAATAGTTTCATCATTTTTCAGTACATGGTATGGTACATAAGATGGTACCATGAGAAAATTACAACTTGTCTCGCAAGAAAGAAGCCCTCATACGGCTACGCGTATGGAAAAATTGAGCAGGGGATGAAAAAAGGAAAAATGGCTGCAGCGGGAAGGGGTTAAATAATTTTTTTAAGTCTTTTGCGGAGTAGCCCTTTCATCAGGACCTAGAGTCGGCTTGGAGCTTGTGTATCCTCTCCTGGCAATAAGTGGTCCTATGATGGCAGGAGATAGCATTTTCTTGGTTTTGCCAGTGGGGGTCAGTAGCATGATAGAAGAAATAAGCCAGGATACACAAAAGAGCAGTACAAGAGGAAATAATGACAGTAACAAGGCAGAAATATTATGCACGGATTGATAAAAAAGAAAGGAAAGCATGTTTTACCTGAAAACCGTACATCTCTTGCAGGAACAAAAAGACTATGTCTCGCTGTGTTGTCCAGGCTGCTCTACACTGCCTACTCACAGGCGCAATCCCACTACTGATCAGCATGGGGGTTTTGACCTGCTCTGTTTCCGACCTGGGCCAGTTCACCCCTCCTTAGGACAACCTGGTGGCTCCAAGCTCCCCCAGAGTCACCATATTGATACCGAACTTAGTGTGGACACCCGATCAACAAAGCACAGGACAGACCAGAACTCCTGGACTCAAATGATCCACGAGGCTCAGCCTCCCAAGGAGCTGGGATTACAGGCTCACGCCACAGAGCCCAGCAGATGTTTAGCACTGCTTTCTCTAACTTGAAGCGTGTGACCTCACCGAGTCCTACGGCACCCCATTCTGCAAGCCAAGGTGACGCATGCAGTCTCTAAAAATGGTATAGCTGTAATCGGACTGACCCGTGGAATAATTGTAGCATTTCATTTTACCTGCCCAGCGAACGTTGTGAAAAGGAAACTCATAAAATAATGGCAAAATTGTGTTTTTTCCTCCCCACTGAAAATAGTTTCATCATTTTTCAGTACATGGTATGGTACATAAGATGGTACCATGAGAAAATTACAACTTGTCTCGCAAGAAAGAAGCCCTCATACGGCTACGCGTATGGAAAAATTGAGCAGGGGATGAAAAAAGGAAAAATGGCTGCAGCGGGAAGGGGTTAAATAATTTTTTTAAGTCTTTTGCGGAGTAGCCCTTTCATCAGGACCTAGAGTCGGCTTGGAGCTTGTGTATCCTCTCCTGGCAATAAGTGGTCCTATGATGGCAGGAGATAGCATTTTCTTGGTTTTGCCAGTGGGGGTCAGTAGCATGATAGAAGAAATAAGCCAGGATACACAAAAGAGCAGTACAAGAGGAAATAATAACAGTAACAAGGCAGAAATATTATGCATGGATTGATAAAAAAGAAAGGAAAGCATGTTTTACCTGATAACCGTACATCTCTTGCAGGAACAAAAAGACTATGTCTCGCTGTGTTGTCCAGGCTGCTCTACACTGCCTACTCATAGGCGCAATCCCACTACTGATCAGCACGGGGGGTTTGACCTGCTCTGTTTCCAACCTGGGCTGGTTAACCCCTCCTTAGGACAACCTGGTGGCTCCAAGCTCCCCCAGAGTCACCATATTGATACCGAACTTAGTGTGGACACCCAATCAACATAGCACAGGACAGACCAGAACTCCTGGACTCAAGTGCTCCACCAGCCTCAGCCTCCCAAGGAGCTGGGATTACAGGCTCACGCCACAGAGCCCAGCAGATGTTTAGCACTGCTTTCTCTAACTTGAAGCATCTGACCTCACCGAGTCCTACGGCACCCCCATTCTGCAAGCCAAGGTGGCGCATACAGTCTCTAAAAATGGTATACCTGTAATCGGACTGACCCGTGGAATAATTGTAGCATTTCATTTTACCTGCCCAGCGAACGTTGTGAAAAGGAAACTCATAAAACAATGGCAAAATTGTGTTTTTTCCTCCCCACTGAAAATAGTTTCATCATTTTTCAGTACATGGTATGGTACATAAGATGGTACCATGAGAAAATTACAACTTGTCTCGCAAGAAAGAAGCCCTCATACGGCTACGCGTATGGAAAAATTGAGCAGGGGATGAAAAAAGGAAAAATGGCTGCAGCGGGAAGGGGTTAAATAATTTTTTTAAGTCTTTTGCGGAGTAGCCCTTTCATCAGGACCTAGAGTCGGCTTGGAGCTTGTGTATCCTCTCCTGGCAATAAGTGGTCCTATGATGGCAGGAGATAGCATTTTCTTGGTTTTGCCAGTGGGGGTCAGTAGCATGATAGAAGAAATAAGCCAGGATACACAAAAGAGCAGTACAAGAGGAAATAATAACAGTAACAAGGCAGAAATATTATGCATGGATTGATAAAAAAGAAAGGAAAGCATGTTTTACCTGATAACCGTACATCTCTTGCAGGAACAAAAAGACTATGTCTCGCTGTGTTGTCCAGGCTGCTCTACACTGCCTACTCACAGGCGCAATCCCACTACTGATCAGCACGGGGGGTTTGACCTGCTCTGTTTCCAACCTGGGCTGGTTCACCCCTCCTTAGGACAACCTGGTGGCTCCAAGCTCCCCCAGAGTCACCATATTGATACTGAACTTAGTGTGGACACCCGATCAACAAAGCACAGGACAGACCAGAACTCCTGGACTCAAATGATCCACGAGGCTCAGCCTCCCAAGGAGCTGGGATTACAGGCTCACGCCACAGAGCCCAGCAGATGTTTAGCACTGCTTTCTCTAACTTGAAGCATCTGACCTCACCGAGTCCTACGGCACCCCCATTCTGCAAGCCAAGGTGGCGCATACAGTCTCTAAAAATGGTATACCTGTAATCGGACTGACCCGTGGAATAATTGTAGCATTTCATTTTACCTGCCCAGCGAACGTTGTGAAAAGGAAACTCATAAAACAATGGCAAAATTGTGTTTTTTCCTCCCCACTGAAAATAGTTTCATCATTTTTCAGTACATGGTATGGTACATAAGATGGTACCATGAGAAAATTACAACTTGTCTCGCAAGAAAGAAGCCCTCATACGGCTACGCGTATGGAAAAATTGAGCAGGGGATGAAAAAAGGAAAAATGGCTGCAGCGGGAAGGGGTTAAATAATTTTTTTAAATCTTTTGCGGAGTAGCCCTTTCATCAGGACCTAGAGTCGGCTTGGAGCTTGTGTATCCTCTCCTGGCAATAAGTGGTCCTATGATGGCAGGAGATAGCATTTTCTTGGTTTTGCCAGTGGGGGTCAGTAGCATGATAGAAGAAATAAGCCAGGATACACAAAAGAGCAGTACAAGAGGAAATAATAACAGTAACAAGGCAGAAATATTATGCATGGATTGATAAAAAAGAAAGGAAAGCATGTTTTACCTGATAACCGTACATCTCTTGCAGGAACAAAAAGATTATGTCTCGCTGTGTTGTCCAGGCTGCTCTACACTGCCTACTCACAGGCGCAATCCCACTACTGATCAGCACGGGGGGTTTGACCTGCTCTGTTTCCAACCTGGGCTGGTTCACCCCTCCTTAGGACAACCTGGTGGCTCCAAGCTCCCCCAGAGTCACCATATTAATACCGAACTTAGTGTGGACACCCGATCAACAAAGCACAGGACAGACCAGAACTCCTGGACTCAAATGATCCACGAGGCTCAGCCTCCCAAGGAGCTGGGATTACAGGCTCACGCCACAGAGCCCAGCAGATGTTTAGCACTGCTTTCTCTAACTTGAAGCGTGTGACCTCACCGAGTCCTACGGCACCCCATTCTGCAAGCCAAGGTGACGCATGCAGTCTCTAAAAATGGTATAGCTGTAATCGGACTGACCCGTGGAATAATTGTAGCATTTCATTTTACCTGCCCAGCGAACGTTGTGAAAAGGAAACTCATAAAATAATGGCAAAATTGTGTTTTTTCCTCCCCACTGAAAATAGTTTCATCATTTTTCAGTACATGGTATGGTACATAAGATGGTACCATGAGAAAATTACAACTTGTCTCGCAAGAAAGAAGCCCTCATACGGCTACGCGTATGGAAAAATTGAGCAGGGGATGAAAAAAGGAAAAATGGCTGCAGCGGGAAGGGGTTAAATAATTTTTTTAAGTCTTTTGCGGAGTAGCCCTTTCATCAGGACCTAGAGTCGGCTTGGAGCTTGTGTATCCTCTCCTGGCAATAAGTGGTCCTATGATGGCAGGAGATAGCATTTTCTTGGTTTTGCCAGTGGGGGTCAGTAGCATGATAGAAGAAATAAGCCAGGATACACAAAAGAGCAGTACAAGAGGAAATAATAACAGTAACAAGGCAGAAATATTATGCATGGATTGATAAAAAAGAAAGGAAAGCATGTTTTACCTGATAACCGTACATCTCTTGCAGGAACAAAAAGACTATGTCTCGCTGTGTTGTCCAGGCTGCTCTACACTGCCTACTCATAGGCGCAATCCCACTACTGATCAGCACGGGGGGTTTGACCTGCTCTGTTTCCAACCTGGGCTGGTTAACCCCTCCTTAGGACAACCTGGTGGCTCCAAGCTCCCCCAGAGTCACCATATTGATACTGAACTTAGTGTGGACACCCAATCAACATAGCACAGGACAGACCAGAACTCCTGGACTCAAGTGCTCCACCAGCCTCAGCCTCCCAAGGAGCTGGGATTACAGGCTCACGCCACAGAGCCCAGCAGATGTTTAGCACTGCTTTCTCTAACTTGAAGCATCTGACCTCACCGAGTCCTACGGCACCCCCATTCTGCAAGCCAAGGTGGCGCATACAGTCTCTAAAAATGGTATACCTGTAATCGGACTGACCCGTGGAATAATTGTAGCATTTCATTTTACCTGCCCAGCGAACGTTGTGAAAAGGAAACTCATAAAACAATGGCAAAATTGTGTTTTTTCCTCCCCACTGAAAATAGTTTCATCATTTTTCAGTACATGGTATGGTACATAAGATGGTACCATGAGAAAATTACAACTTGTCTCGCAAGAAAGAAGCCCTCATACGGCTACGCGTATGGAAAAATTGAGCAGGGGATGAAAAAAGGAAAAATGGCTGCAGCGGGAAGGGGTTAAATAATTTTTTTAAGTCTTTTGCGGAGTAGCCCTTTCATCAGGACCTAGAGTCGGCTTGGAGCTTGTGTATCCTCTCCTGGCAATAAGTGGTCCTATGATGGCAGGAGATAGCATTTTCTTGGTTTTGCCAGTGGGGGTCAGTAGCATGATAGAAGAAATAAGCCAGGATACACAAAAGAGCAGTACAAGAGGAAATAATAACAGTAACAAGGCAGAAATATTATGCATGGATTGATAAAAAAGAAAGGAAAGCATGTTTTACCTGATAACCGTACATCTCTTGCAGGAACAAAAAGACTATGTCTCGCTGTGTTGTCCAGGCTGCTCTACACTGCCTACTCACAGGCGCAATCCCACTACTGATCAGCACGGGGGGTTTGACCTGCTCCGTTTCCAACCTGGGCTGGTTCACCCCTCCTTAGGACAACCTGGTGGCTCCAAGCTCCCCCAGAGTCACCATATTGATACCGAACTTAGTGTGGACACCCGATCAACAAAGCACAGGACAGACCAGAACTCCTGGACTCAAATGATCCACGAGGCTCAGCCTCCCAAGGAGCTGGGATTACAGGCTCACGCCACAGAGCCCAGCAGATGTTTAGCACTGCTTTCTCTAACTTGAAGCGTGTGACCTCACCGAGTCCTACGGCACCCCCATTCTGCAAGCCAAGGTGACGCATGCAGTCTCTAAAAATGGTATAGCTGTAATCGGACTGACCCGTGGAATAATTGTAGCATTTCATTTTACCTGCCCAGCGAACGTTGTGAAAAGGAAACTCATAAAACAATGGCAAAATTGTGTTTTTTCCTCCCCACTGAAAATAGTTTCATCATTTTTCAGTACATGGTATGGTACATAAGATGGTACCATGAGAAAATTACAACTTGTCTCGCAAGAAAGAAGCCCTCATACGGCTACGCGTATGGAAAAATTGAGCAGGGGATGAAAAAAGGAAAAATGGCTGCAGCGGGAAGGGGTTAAATAATTTTTTTAAGTCTTTTGCGGAGTAGCCCTTTCATCAGGACCTAGAGTCGGCTTGGAGCTTGTGTATCCTCTCCTGGCAATAAGTGGTCCTATGATGGCAGGAGATAGCATTTTCTTGGTTTTGCCAGTGGGGGTCAGTAGCATGATAGAAGAAATAAGCCAGGATACACAAAAGAGCAGTACAAGAGGAAATAATAACAGTAACAAGGCAGAAATATTATGCATGGATTGATAAAAAAGAAAGGAAAGCATGTTTTACCTGATAACCGTACATCTCTTGCAGGAACAAAAAGACTATGTCTCGCTGTGTTGTCCAGGCTGCTCTACACTGCCTACTCATAGGCGCAATCCCACTACTGATCAGCACGGGGGGTTTGACCTGCTCTGTTTCCAACCTGGGCTGGTTCACCCCTCCTTAGGACAACCTGGTGGCTCCAAGCTCCCCCAGAGTCACCATATTGATACCGAACTTAGTGTGGACACCTGATCAACATAGCACAGGACAGACCAGAACTCCTGGACTCAAGTGATCCACCAGACTCAGCCTCCCAAGGAGCTGGGATTACAGGCTCACGCCACAGAGCCCAGCAGCTGTTTAGCACTGCTTTCTCTAACTTGAAGCGTGTGACCTCACCGAGTCCTACGGCACCCCCATTCTGCAAGCCAAGGTGACGCATGCAGTCTCTAAAAATGGTATAGCTGTAATCGGACTGACCCGTGGAATAATTGTAGCATTTCATTTTACCTGCCCAGCGAACGTTGTGAAAAGGAAACTCATAAAACAATGGCAAAATTGTGTTTTTTCCTCCCCACTGAAAATAGTTTCATCATTTTTCAGTGCATGGTATGGTACATAAGATGGTACCATGAGAAAATTACAACTTGTCTCGCAAGAAAGAAGCCCTCATACGGCTACGCGTATGGAAAAATTGAGCAGGGGATGAAAAAAGGAAAAATGGCTGCAGCGGGAAGGGGTTAAATAATTTTTTTAAGTCTTTTGCGGAGTAGCCCTTTTATCAGGACCTAGAGTCGGCTTGGAGCTTGTGTATCCTCTCCTGGCAATAAGTGGTCCTATGATGGCAGGAGATAGCATTTTCTTGGTTTTGCCAGTGGGGGTCAGTAGCATGATAGAAGAAATAAGCCAGGATACACAAAAGAGCAGTACAAGAGGAAATAATAACAGTAACAAGGCAGAAATATTATGCATGGATTGATAAAAAAGAAAGGAAAGCACATTTTACCTGAAAACCGTACATCTCTTGCAGGAACAAAAAGACTACGTCTCGCTGTGTTGTCCAGGCTGCTCTACACTGCCTACTCACAGGTGTAATCCCACTACTGATCAGCATGGAGGTTTTGACCTGCTCTGTTTCCAACCTGGGCCGGTTCACCCCTCCTTAGGACAACCTGGTGGCTCCAAGCTCCCCCAGAGTCACCATATTGATACCGAACTTAGTGTGGACACCCAATCAACATAGCACAGGACAGACCAGAACTCCTGGACTCAAGTGATCCACCAGCCTCAGCCTCCCAAGGAGCTGGGATTACAGGCTCACGCCACAGAGCCCAGCAGATGTTTAGCACTGCTTTCTCTAACTTGAAGCATCTGACCTCACCGAGTCCTACGGCACCCCCATTCTGCAAGCCAAGGTGGCGCATACAGTCTCTAAAAATGGTATACCTGTAATCGGACTGACCCGTGGAATAATTGTAGCATTTCATTTTACCTGCCCAGCGAACGTTGTGAAAAGGAAACTCATAAAACAATGGCAAAATTGTGTTTTTTCCTCCCCACTGAAAATAGTTTCATCATTTTTCAGTACATGGTATGGTACATAAGATGGTACCATGAGAAAATTACAACTTGTCTCGCAAGAAAGAAGCCCTCATACGGCTACGCGTATGGAAAAATTGAGCAGGGGATGAAAAAAGGAAAAATGGCTGCAGCGGGAAGGGGTTAAATAATTTTTTTAAGTCTTTTGCGGAGTAGCCCTTTCATCAGGACCTAGAGTCGGCTTGGAGCTTGTGTATCCTCTCCTGGCAATAAGTGGTCCTATGATGGCAGGAGATAGCATTTTCTTGGTTTTGCCAGTGGGGGTCAGTAGCATGATAGAAGAAATAAGCCAGGATACACAAAAGAGCAGTACAAGAGGAAATAATAACAGTAACAAGGCAGAAATATTATGCATGGATTGATAAAAAAGAAAGGAAAGCATGTTTTACCTGATAACCGTACATCTCTTGCAGGAACAAAAAGACTATGTCTCGCTGTGTTGTCCAGGCTGCTCTACACTGCCTACTCACAGGCGCAATCCCACTACTGATCAGCACGGGGGGTTTGACCTGCTCTGTTTCCAACCTGGGCTGGTTCACCCCTCCTTAGGACAACCTGGTGGCTCCAAGCTCCCCCAGAGTCACCATATTGATACCGAACTTAGTGTGGACACCTAATCAACAAAGCACAGGACAGACCAGAACTCCTGGACTCAAATGGTCCACCAGGCTCAGCCTCCCAAGGAGCTGGGATTACAGGCTCACGCCACAGAGCCCAGCAGATGTTTAGCACTGCTTTCTCTAACTTGAAGCGTGTGACCTCACCGAGTCCTACGGCACCCCCATTCTGCAAGCCAAGGTGACGCATGCAGTCTCTAAAAATGGTATAGCTGTAATCGGACTGACCCGTGGAATAATTGTAGCATTTCATTTTACCTGCCCAGCGAACGTTGTGAAAAGGAAACTCATAAAATAATGGCAAAATTGTGTTTTTTCCTCCCCACTGAAAATAGTTTCATCATTTTTCAGTACATGGTATGGTACATAAGATGGTACCATGAGAAAATTACAACTTGTCTCGCAAGAAAGAAGCCCTCATACGGCTACGCGTATGGAAAAATTGAGCAGGGGATGAAAAAAGGAAAAATGGCTGCAGCGGGAAGGGGTTAAATAATTTTTTTAAGTCTTTTGCGGAGTAGCCCTTTCATCAGGACCTAGAGTCGGCTTGGAGCTTGTGTATCCTCTCCTGGCAATAAGTGGTCCTATGATGGCAGGAGATAGCATTTTCTTGGTTTTGCCAGTGGGGGTCAGTAGCATGATAGAAGAAATAAGCCAGGATACACAAAAGAGCAGTACAAGAGGAAATAATAACAGTAACAAGGCAGAAATATTATGCATGGATTGATAAAAAAGAAAGGAAAGCATGTTTTACCTGATAACCGTACATCTCTTGCAGGAACAAAAAGACTATGTCTCGCTGTGTTGTCCAGGCTGCTCTACACTGCCTACTCACAGGCGCAATCCCACTACTGATCAGCACGGGGGGTTTGACCTGCTCCGTTTCCAACCTGGGCTGGTTCACCCCTCCTTAGGACAACCTGGTGGCTCCAAGCTCCCCCAGAGTCACCATATTGATACCGAACTTAGTGTGGACACCCGATCAACAAAGCACAGGACAGACCAGAACTCCTGGACTCAAATGATCCACGAGGCTCAGCCTCCCAAGGAGCTGGGATTACAGGCTCACGCCACAGAGCCCAGCAGATGTTTAGCACTGCTTTCTCTAACTTGAAGCGTGTGACCTCACCGAGTCCTACGGCACCCCATTCTGCAAGCCAAGGTGACGCATGCAGTCTCTAAAAATGGTATAGCTGTAATCGGACTGACCCGTGGAATAATTGTAGCATTTCATTTTACCTGCCCAGCGAACGTTGTGAAAAGGAAACTCATAAAATAATGGCAAAATTGTGTTTTTTCCTCCCCACTGAAAATAGTTTCATCATTTTTCAGTACATGGTATGGTACATAAGATGGTACCATGAGAAAATTACAACTTGTCTCGCAAGAAAGAAGCCCTCATACGGCTACGCGTATGGAAAAATTGAGCAGGGGATGAAAAAAGGAAAAATGGCTGCAGCGGGAAGGGGTTAAATAATTTTTTTAAGTCTTTTGCGGAGTAGCCCTTTCATCAGGACCTAGAGTCGGCTTGGAGCTTGTGTATCCTCTCCTGGCAATAAGTGGTCCTATGATGGCAGGAGATAGCATTTTCTTGGTTTTGCCAGTGGGGGTCAGTAGCATGATAGAAGAAATAAGCCAGGATACACAAAAGAGCAGTACAAGAGGAAATAATAACAGTAACAAGGCAGAAATATTATGCATGGATTGATAAAAAAGAAAGGAAAGCATGTTTTACCTGATAACCGTACATCTCTTGCAGGAACAAAAAGACTATGTCTCGCTGTGTTGTCCAGGCTGCTCTACACTGCCTACTCATAGGCGCAATCCCACTACTGATCAGCACGGGGGGTTTGACCTGCTCTGTTTCCAACCTGGGCTGGTTAACCCCTCCTTAGGACAACCTGGTGGCTCCAAGCTCCCCCAGAGTCACCATATTGATACTGAACTTAGTGTGGACACCCAATCAACATAGCACAGGACAGACCAGAACTCCTGGACTCAAGTGCTCCACCAGCCTCAGCCTCCCAAGGAGCTGGGATTACAGGCTCACGCCACAGAGCCCAGCAGATGTTTAGCACTGCTTTCTCTAACTTGAAGCATCTGACCTCACCGAGTCCTACGGCACCCCCATTCTGCAAGCCAAGGTGGCGCATACAGTCTCTAAAAATGGTATACCTGTAATCGGACTGACCCGTGGAATAATTGTAGCATTTCATTTTACCTGCCCAGCGAACGTTGTGAAAAGGAAACTCATAAAACAATGGCAAAATTGTGTTTTTTCCTCCCCACTGAAAATAGTTTCATCATTTTTCAGTACATGGTATGGTACATAAGATGGTACCATGAGAAAATTACAACTTGTCTCGCAAGAAAGAAGCCCTCATACGGCTACGCGTATGGAAAAATTGAGCAGGGGATGAAAAAAGGAAAAATGGCTGCAGCGGGAAGGGGTTAAATAATTTTTTTAAGTCTTTTGCGGAGTAGCCCTTTCATCAGGACCTAGAGTCGGCTTGGAGCTTGTGTATCCTCTCCTGGCAATAAGTGGTCCTATGATGGCAGGAGATAGCATTTTCTTGGTTTTGCCAGTGGGGGTCAGTAGCATGATAGAAGAAATAAGCCAGGATACACAAAAGAGCAGTACAAGAGGAAATAATAACAGTAACAAGGCAGAAATATTATGCATGGATTGATAAAAAAGAAAGGAAAGCATGTTTTACCTGATAACCGTACATCTCTTGCAGGAACAAAAAGACTATGTCTCGCTGTGTTGTCCAGGCTGCTCTACACTGCCTACTCACAGGCGCAATCCCACTACTGATCAGCACGGGGGGTTTGACCTGCTCCGTTTCCAACCTGGGCTGGTTCACCCCTCCTTAGGACAACCTGGTGGCTCCAAGCTCCCCCAGAGTCACCATATTGATACCGAACTTAGTGTGGACACCCGATCAACAAAGCACAGGACAGACCAGAACTCCTGGACTCAAATGATCCACGAGGCTCAGCCTCCCAAGGAGCTGGGATTACAGGCTCACGCCACAGAGCCCAGCAGATGTTTAGCACTGCTTTCTCTAACTTGAAGCGTGTGACCTCACCGAGTCCTACGGCACCCCCATTCTGCAAGCCAAGGTGACGCATGCAGTCTCTAAAAATGGTATAGCTGTAATCGGACTGACCCGTGGAATAATTGTAGCATTTCATTTTACCTGCCCAGCGAACGTTGTGAAAAGGAAACTCATAAAACAATGGCAAAATTGTGTTTTTTCCTCCCCACTGAAAATAGTTTCATCATTTTTCAGTACATGGTATGGTACATAAGATGGTACCATGAGAAAATTACAACTTGTCTCGCAAGAAAGAAGCCCTCATACGGCTACGCGTATGGAAAAATTGAGCAGGGGATGAAAAAAGGAAAAATGGCTGCAGCGGGAAGGGGTTAAATAATTTTTTTAAGTCTTTTGCGGAGTAGCCCTTTCATCAGGACCTAGAGTCGGCTTGGAGCTTGTGTATCCTCTCCTGGCAATAAGTGGTCCTATGATGGCAGGAGATAGCATTTTCTTGGTTTTGCCAGTGGGGGTCAGTAGCATGATAGAAGAAATAAGCCAGGATACACAAAAGAGCAGTACAAGAGGAAATAATAACAGTAACAAGGCAGAAATATTATGCATGGATTGATAAAAAAGAAAGGAAAGCATGTTTTACCTGATAACCGTACATCTCTTGCAGGAACAAAAAGACTATGTCTCGCTGTGTTGTCCAGGCTGCTCTACACTGCCTACTCATAGGCGCAATCCCACTACTGATCAGCACGGGGGGTTTGACCTGCTCTGTTTCCAACCTGGGCTGGTTCACCCCTCCTTAGGACAACCTGGTGGCTCCAAGCTCCCCCAGAGTCACCATATTGATACCGAACTTAGTGTGGACACCTGATCAACATAGCACAGGACAGACCAGAACTCCTGGACTCAAGTGATCCACCAGACTCAGCCTCCCAAGGAGCTGGGATTACAGGCTCACGCCACAGAGCCCAGCAGCTGTTTAGCACTGCTTTCTCTAACTTGAAGCGTGTGACCTCACCGAGTCCTACGGCACCCCCATTCTGCAAGCCAAGGTGACGCATGCAGTCTCTAAAAATGGTATAGCTGTAATCGGACTGACCCGTGGAATAATTGTAGCATTTCATTTTACCTGCCCAGCGAACGTTGTGAAAAGGAAACTCATAAAACAATGGCAAAATTGTGTTTTTTCCTCCCCACTGAAAATAGTTTCATCATTTTTCAGTGCATGGTATGGTACATAAGATGGTACCATGAGAAAATTACAACTTGTCTCGCAAGAAAGAAGCCCTCATACGGCTACGCGTATGGAAAAATTGAGCAGGGGATGAAAAAAGGAAAAATGGCTGCAGCGGGAAGGGGTTAAATAATTTTTTTAAGTCTTTTGCGGAGTAGCCCTTTTATCAGGACCTAGAGTCGGCTTGGAGCTTGTGTATCCTCTCCTGGCAATAAGTGGTCCTATGATGGCAGGAGATAGCATTTTCTTGGTTTTGCCAGTGGGGGTCAGTAGCATGATAGAAGAAATAAGCCAGGATACACAAAAGAGCAGTACAAGAGGAAATAATAACAGTAACAAGGCAGAAATATTATGCATGGATTGATAAAAAAGAAAGGAAAGCACATTTTACCTGAAAACCGTACATCTCTTGCAGGAACAAAAAGACTACGTCTCGCTGTGTTGTCCAGGCTGCTCTACACTGCCTACTCACAGGTGTAATCCCACTACTGATCAGCATGGAGGTTTTGACCTGCTCTGTTTCCAACCTGGGCCGGTTCACCCCTCCTTAGGACAACCTGGTGGCTCCAAGCTCCCCCAGAGTCACCATATTGATACCGAACTTAGTGTGGACACCCAATCAACATAGCACAGGACAGACCAGAACTCCTGGACTCAAGTGATCCACCAGCCTCAGCCTCCCAAGGAGCTGGGATTACAGGCTCACGCCACAGAGCCCAGCAGATGTTTAGCACTGCTTTCTCTAACTTGAAGCATCTGACCTCACCGAGTCCTACGGCACCCCCATTCTGCAAGCCAAGGTGGCGCATACAGTCTCTAAAAATGGTATACCTGTAATCGGACTGACCCGTGGAATAATTGTAGCATTTCATTTTACCTGCCCAGCGAACGTTGTGAAAAGGAAACTCATAAAACAATGGCAAAATTGTGTTTTTTCCTCCCCACTGAAAATAGTTTCATCATTTTTCAGTACATGGTATGGTACATAAGATGGTACCATGAGAAAATTACAACTTGTCTCGCAAGAAAGAAGCCCTCATACGGCTACGCGTATGGAAAAATTGAGCAGGGGATGAAAAAAGGAAAAATGGCTGCAGCGGGAAGGGGTTAAATAATTTTTTTAAGTCTTTTGCGGAGTAGCCCTTTCATCAGGACCTAGAGTCGGCTTGGAGCTTGTGTATCCTCTCCTGGCAATAAGTGGTCCTATGATGGCAGGAGATAGCATTTTCTTGGTTTTGCCAGTGGGGGTCAGTAGCATGATAGAAGAAATAAGCCAGGATACACAAAAGAGCAGTACAAGAGGAAATAATAACAGTAACAAGGCAGAAATATTATGCATGGATTGATAAAAAAGAAAGGAAAGCATGTTTTACCTGATAACCGTACATCTCTTGCAGGAACAAAAAGACTATGTCTCGCTGTGTTGTCCAGGCTGCTCTACACTGCCTACTCACAGGCGCAATCCCACTACTGATCAGCACGGGGGGTTTGACCTGCTCTGTTTCCAACCTGGGCTGGTTCACCCCTCCTTAGGACAACCTGGTGGCTCCAAGCTCCCCCAGAGTCACCATATTGATACCGAACTTAGTGTGGACACCTAATCAACAAAGCACAGGACAGACCAGAACTCCTGGACTCAAATGGTCCACCAGGCTCAGCCTCCCAAGGAGCTGGGATTACAGGCTCACGCCACAGAGCCCAGCAGATGTTTAGCACTGCTTTCTCTAACTTGAAGCGTGTGACCTCACCGAGTCCTACGGCACCCCCATTCTGCAAGCCAAGGTGACGCATGCAGTCTCTAAAAATGGTATAGCTGTAATCGGACTGACCCGTGGAATAATTGTAGCATTTCATTTTACCTGCCCAGCGAACGTTGTGAAAAGGAAACTCATAAAACAATGGCAAAATTGTGTTTTTTCCTCCCCACTGAAAATAGTTTCATCATTTTTCAGTACATGGTATGGTACATAAGATGGTACCATGAGAAAATTACAACTTGTCTCGCAAGAAAGAAGCCCTCATACGGCTACGCGTATGGAAAAATTGAGCAGGGGATGAAAAAAGGAAAAATGGCTGCAGCGGGAAGGGGTTAAATAATTTTTTTAAGTCTTTTGCGGAGTAGCCCTTTCATCAGGACCTAGAGTCGGCTTGGAGCTTGTGTATCCTCTCCTGGCAATAAGTGGTCCTATGATGGCAGGAGATAGCATTTTCTTGGTTTTGCCAGTGGGGGTCAGTAGCATGATAGAAGAAATAAGCCAGGATACACAAAAGAGCAGTACAAGAGGAAATAATAACAGTAACAAGGCAGAAATATTATGCATGGATTGATAAAAAAGAAAGGAAAGCACATTTTACCTGAAAACCGTACATCTCTTGCAGGAACAAAAAGACTACGTCTCGCTGTGTTGTCCAGGCTGCTCTACACTGCCTACTCACAGGTGTAATCCCACTACTGATCAGCATGGAGGTTTTGACCTGCTCTGTTTCCAACCTGGGCCGGTTCACCCCTCCTTAGGACAACCTGGTGGCTCCAAGCTCCCCCAGAGTCACCATATTGATACCGAACTTAGTGTGGACACCCAATCAACATAGCACAGGACAGACCAGAACTCCTGGACTCAAGTGATCCACCAGCCTCAGCCTCCCAAGGAGCTGGGATTACAGGCTCACGCCACAGAGCCCAGCAGATGTTTAGCACTGCTTTCTCTAACTTGAAGCATCTGACCTCACCGAGTCCTACGGCACCCCCATTCTGCAAGCCAAGGTGGCGCATACAGTCTCTAAAAATGGTATACCTGTAATCGGACTGACCCGTGGAATAATTGTAGCATTTCATTTTACCTGCCCAGCGAACGTTGTGAAAAGGAAACTCATAAAACAATGGCAAAATTGTGTTTTTTCCTCCCCACTGAAAATAGTTTCATCATTTTTCAGTACATGGTATGGTACATAAGATGGTACCATGAGAAAATTACAACTTGTCTCGCAAGAAAGAAGCCCTCATACGGCTACGCGTATGGAAAAATTGAGCAGGGGATGAAAAAAGGAAAAATGGCTGCAGCGGGAAGGGGTTAAATAATTTTTTTAAGTCTTTTGCGGAGTAGCCCTTTTATCAGGACCTAGAGTCGGCTTGGAGCTTGTGTATCCTCTCCTGGCAATAAGTGGTCCTATGATGGCAGGAGATAGCATTTTCTTGGTTTTGCCAGTGGGGGTCAGTAGCATGATAGAAGAAATAAGCCAGGATACACAAAAGAGCAGTACAAGAGGAAATAATAACAGTAACAAGGCAGAAATATTATGCATGGATTGATAAAAAAGAAAGGAAAGCACATTTTACCTGAAAACCGTACATCTCTTGCAGGAACAAAAAGACTACGTCTCGCTGTGTTGTCCAGGCTGCTCTACACTGCCTACTCACAGGTGTAATCCCACTACTGATCAGCATGGAGGTTTTGACCTGCTCTGTTTCCAACCTGGGCCGGTTCACCCCTCCTTAGGACAACCTGGTGGCTCCAAGCTCCCCCAGAGTCACCATATTGATACCGAACTTAGTGTGGACACCCGATCAACAAAGCACAGGACAGACCAGAACTCCTGGACTCAAATGATCCACCAGGCTCAGCCTCCCAAGGAGCTGGGATTACAGGCTCACGCCACAGAGCCCAGCAGATGTTTAGCACTGCTTTCTCTAACTTGAAGCGTGTGACCTCACCGAGTCCTACGGCACCCCCATTCTGCAAGCCAAGGTGACGCATGCAGTCTCTAAAAATGGTATAGCTGTAATCGGACTGACCCGTGGAATAATTGTAGCATTTCATTTTACCTGCCCAGCGAACGTTGTGAAAAGGAAACTCATAAAACAATGGCAAAATTGTGTTTTTTCCTCCCCACTGAAAATAGTTTCATCATTTTTCAGTACATGGTATGGTACATAAGATGGTACCATGAGAAAATTACAACTTGTCTCGCAAGAAAGAAGCCCTCATACGGCTACGCGTATGGAAAAATTGAGCAGGGGATGAAAAAAGGAAAAATGGCTGCAGCGGGAAGGGGTTAAATAATTTTCTTAAGTCTTTTGCGGAGTAGCCCTTTCATCAGGACCTAGAGTCGGCTTGGAGCTTGTGTATCCTCTCCTGGCAATAAGTGGTCCTATGATGGCAGGAGATAGCATTTTCTTGGTTTTGCCAGTGGGGGTCAGTAGCATGATAGAAGAAATAAGCCAGGATACACAAAAGAGCAGCACAAGAGGAAATAATAACAGTAACAAGGCAGAAATATTATGCATGGATTGATAAAAAAGAAAGGAAAGCATGTTTTACCTGATAACCGTACATCTCTTGCAGGAACAAAAAGACTATGTCTCGCTGTGTTGTCCAGGCTGCTCTACACTGCCTACTCATAGGCGCAATCCCACTACTGATCAGCACGGGGGGTTTGACCTGCTCTGGTTCACCCCTTCCTTAGGACAACCTGGTGGCTCCAAGCTCCCCCAGAGTCACCATATTGATACCGAACTTAGTGTGGACACCTGATCAACATAGCACAGGACAGACCAGAACTCCTGGACTCAAGTGATCCACCAGCCTCAGCCTCCCAAGGAGCTGGGATTACAGGCTCACACCACAGAGCCCAGCAGATGTTTAGCACTGCTTTCTCTAACTTGAAGCGTGTGACCTCACCGAGTCCTACGGCACCCCCATTCTGCAAGCCAAGGTGACGCATGCAGTCTCTAAAAATGGTATAGCTGTAATCGGACTGACCCGTGGAATAATTGTAGCATTTCATTTTACCTGCCCAGCGAACGTTGTGAAAAGGAAACTCATAAAACAATGGCAAAATTGTGTTTTTTCCTCCCCACTGAAAATAGTTTCATCATTTTTCAGTACATGGTATGGTACATAAGATGGTACCATGAGAAAATTACAACTTGTCTCGCAAGAAAGAAGCCCTCATACGGCTACGCGTATGGAAAAATTGAGCAGGGGATGAAAAAAGGAAAAATGGCTGCAGCGGGAAGGGGTTAAATAATTTTTTTAAGTCTTTTGCGGAGTAGCCCTTTCATCAGGACCTAGAGTCGGCTTGGAGCTTGTGTATCCTCTCCTGGCAATAAGTGGTCCTATGATGGCAGGAGATAGCATTTTCTTGGTTTTGCCAGTGGGGGTCAGTAGCATGATAGAAGAAATAAGCCAGGATACACAAAAGAGCAGTACAAGAGGAAATAATAACAGTAACAAGGCAGAAATATTATGCATGGATTGATAAAAAAGAAAGGAAAGCACATTTTACCTGAAAACCGTACATCTCTTGCAGGAACAAAAAGACTACGTCTCGCTGTGTTGTCCAGGCTGCTCTACACTGCCTACTCACAGGTGCAATCTCACTACTGATCAGCATGGAGGTTTTGACCTGCTCTGTTTCCAACCTGGGCCGGTTCACCCCTCCTTAGGACAACCTGGTGGCTCCAAGCTCCCCCAGAGTCACCATATTGATACCGAACTTAGTGTGGACACCCAATCAACATAGCACAGGACAGACCAGAACTCTTGGACTCAAGTGATCCACCAGCCTCAGCCTCCCAAGGAGCTGGGATTACAGGCTCACGCCACAGAGCCCAGCAGATGTTTAGCACTGCTTTCTCTAACTTGAAGCATCTGACCTCACCGAGTCCTACGGCACCCCCATTCTGCAAGCCAAGGTGGCGCATACAGTCTCTAAAAATGGTATACCTGTAATCGGACTGACCCGTGGAATAATTGTAGCATTTCATTTTACCTGCCCAGCGAACGTTGTGAAAAGGAAACTCATAAAACAATGGCAAAATTGTGTTTTTTCCTCCCCACTGAAAATAGTTTCATCATTTTTCAGTACATGGTATGGTACATAAGATGGTACCATGAGAAAATTACAACTTGTCTCGCAAGAAAGAAGCCCTCATACGGCTACGCGTATGGAAAAATTGAGCAGGGGATGAAAAAAGGAAAAATGGCTGCAGCGGGAAGGGGTTAAATAATTTTTTTAAGTCTTTTGCGGAGTAGCCCTTTCATCAGGACCTAGAGTCGGCTTGGAGCTTGTGTATCCTCTCCTGGCAATAAGTGGTCCTATGATGGCAGGAGATAGCATTTTCTTGGTTTTGCCAGTGGGGGTCAGTAGCATGATAGAAGAAATAAGCCAGGATACACAAAAGAGCAGTACAAGAGGAAATAATAACAGTAACAAGGCAGAAATATTATGCATGGATTGATAAAAAAGAAAGGAAAGCATGTTTTACCTGATAACCGTACATCTCTTGCAGGAACAAAAAGACTATGTCTCGCTGTGTTGTCCAGGCTGCTCTACACTGCCTACTCACAGGCGCAATCCCACTACTGATCAGCACGGGGGGTTTGACCTGCTCTGTTTCCAACCTGGGCTGGTTCACCCCTCCTTAGGACAACCTGGTGGCTCCAAGCTCCCCCAGAGTCACCATATTGATACTGAACTTAGTGTGGACACCCGATCAACAAAGCACAGGACAGACCAGAACTCCTGGACTCAAATGATCCACGAGGCTCAGCCTCCCAAGGAGCTGGGATTACAGGCTCACGCCACAGAGCCCAGCAGATGTTTAGCACTGCTTTCTCTAACTTGAAGCGTGTGACCTCACCGAGTCCTACGGCACCCCCATTCTGCAAGCCAAGGTGACGCATGCAGTCTCTAAAAATGGTATAGCTGTAATCGGACTGACCCGTGGAATAATTGTAGCATTTCATTTTACCTGCCCAGCGAACGTTGTGAAAAGGAAACTCATAAAACACTGGCAAAATTGTGTTTTTTCCTCCCCACTGAAAATAGTTTCATCATTTTTCAGTACATGGTATGGTACATAAGATGGTACCATGAGAAAATTACAACTTGTCTCGCAAGAAAGAAGCCCTCATACGGCTACGCGTATGGAAAAATTGAGCAGGGGATGAAAAAAGGAAAAATGGCTGCAGCGGGAAGGGGTTAAATAATTTTTTTAAGTCTTTTGCGGAGTAGCCCTTTCATCAGGACCTAGAGTCGGCTTGGAGCTTGTGTATCCTCTCCTGGCAATAAGTGGTCCTATGATGGCAGGAGATAGCATTTTCTTGGTTTTGCCAGTGGGGGTCAGTAGCATGATAGAAGAAATAAGCCAGGATACACAAAAGAGCAGTACAAGAGGAAATAATAACAGTAACAAGGCAGAAATATTATGCATGGATTGATAAAAAAGAAAGGAAAGCATGTTTTACCTGATAACCGTACATCTCTTGCAGGAACAAAAAGACTATGTCTCGCTGTGTTGTCCAGGCTGCTCTACACTGCCTACTCATAGGCGCAATCCCACTACTGATCAGCACGGGGGGTTTGACCTGCTCTGTTTCCGACCTAGACTGGTTAACCCCTCCTTAGGACAACCTGGTGGCTCCAAGCTCCCCCAGAGTCACCATATTGATACCGAACTTAGTGTGGACACCCAATCAACGTAGCACAGGACAGACCAGAACTCCTGGACTTAAATGATCCACGAGGCTCAGCCTCCCAAGGAGCTGGGATTACAGGCTCACGCCACAGAGCCCAGCAGATGTTTAGCACTGCTTTCTCTAACTTGAAGCGTGTGACCTCACCGTGTCCTACGGCACCCCCATTCTGCAAGCCAAGGTGACGCATGCAGTCTCTAAAAATGGTATAGCTGTAATCGGACTGACCCGTGGAATAATTGTAGCATTTCATTTTACCTGCCCAGCGAACGTTGTGAAAAGGAAACTCATAAAACAATTGCAAAATTGTGTTTTTTCCTCCCCACTGAAAATAGTTTCATCATTTTTCAGTACATGGTATGGTACATAAGATGGTACCATGAGAAAATTACAACTTGTCTCGCAAGAAAGAAGCCCTCATACGGCTACGCGTATGGAAAAATTGAGCAGGGGATGAAAAAAGGAAAAATGGCTGCAGCGGGAAGGGGTTAAATAATTTTTTTAAGTCTTTTGCGGAGTAGCCCTTTCATCAGGACCTAGAGTCGGCTTGGAGCTTGTGTATCCTTTCCTGGCAATAAGTGGTCCTATGATGGCAGGAGATAGCATTTTCTTGGTTTTGCCAGTGGGGGTCAGTAGCATGATAGAAGAAATAAGCCAGGATACACAAAAGAGCAGTACAAGAGGAAATAATAACAGTAACAAGGCAGAAATATTATGCATGGATTGATAAAAAAGAAAGGAAAGCATGTTTTACCTGATAACCGTACATCTCTTGCAGGAACAAAAAGACTAAGTCTCGCTGTGTTGTCCAGGCTGCTCTACACTGCCTACTCATAGGCGCAATCCCACTACTGATCAGCACGGGGGGTTTGACCTGCTCTGTTTCCAACCTGGGCTGGTTAACCCCTCCTTAGGACAACCTGGTGGCTCCAAGCTCCCCCAGAGTCACCATATTGATACCGAACTTAGTGTGGACACCTGATCAACATAGCACAGGACAGACCAGAACTCCTGGACTCAAGTGATCCACCAACCTCAGCCTCCCAAGGAGCTGGGATTACAGGCTCACGCCACAGAGCCCAGCAGATGTTTAGCACTGCTTTCTCTAACTTGAAGCATCTGACCTCACCGAGTCCTACGGCACCCCCATTCTGCAAGCCAAGGTGGCGCATACAGTCTCTAAAAATGGTATACCTGTAATCGGACTGACCCGTGGAATAATTGTAGCATTTCATTTTACCTGCCCAGCGAACGTTGTGAAAAGGAAACTCATAAAACAATGGCAAAATTGTGTTTTTTCCTCCCCACTGAAAATAGTTTCATCATTTTTCAGTACATGGTATGGTACATAAGATGGTACCATGAGAAAATTACAACTTGTCTCGCAAGAAAGAAGCCCTCATACGACTACGCGTATGGAAAAATTGAGCAGGGGATGAAAAAAGGAAAAATGGCTGCAGCGGGAAGGGGTTAAATAATTTTTTTAAGTCTTTTGCGGAGTAGCCCTTTCATCAGGTCCTAGAGTCGGCTTGGAGCTTGTGTATCCTCTCCTGGCAATAAGTGGTCCTATGATGGCAGGAGATAGCATTTTCTTGGTTTTGCCAGTGGGGGTCAGTAGCATGATAGAAGAAATAAGCCAGGATACACAAAAGAGCAGTACAAGAGGAAATAATAACAGTAACAAGGCAGAAATATTATGCATGGATTGATAAAAAAGAAAGGAAAGCATGTTTTACCTGAAAACCGTACATCTCTTGCAGGAACAAAAAGACTACATCTCGCTGTGTTGTCCAGGCTGCTCTACACTGCCTACTCACAGGTGCAATCCCACTACTGATCAGTACAGGGGTTTTGACCTGCTCTGTTTCCGACCTGGGCCGGTTCACCCCTCCTTAGGACAACCTGGTGGCTCCAAGCTCCCCCAGAGTCACCATATTGATACTGAACTTAGTGTGGACACCCGATCAACATAGCACAGGACAGACCAGAACTCCTAGACTCAAGTGATCCACCAGACTCAGCCTCCCAAGGAGCTGGGATTACAGGCTCACGCCACAGAGCCCAGCAGATGTTTAGCACTGCTTTCTCTAACTTGAAGCATCTGACCTCACCGAGTCCTACGGCACCCCCATTCTGCAAGCCAAGGTGGCGCATACAGTCTCTAAAAATGGTATACCTGTAATCGGACTGACCCGTGGAATAATTGTAGCATTTCATTTTACCTGCCCAGCGAACGTTGTGAAAAGGAAACTCATAAAACAATGGCAAAATTGTGTTTTTTCCTCCCCACTGAAAATAGTTTCATCATTTTTCAGTACATGGTATGGTACATAAGATGGTACCATGAGAAAATTACAACTTGTCTCGCAAGAAAGAAGCCCTCATACGGCTACGCGTATGGAAAAATTGAGCAGGGGATGAAAAAAGGAAAAATGGCTGCAGCGGGAAGGGGTTAAATAATTTTTTTAAGTCTTTTGCGGAGTAGCCCTTTCATCAGGACCTAGAGTCGGCTTGGAGCTTGTGTATCCTCTCCTGGCAATAAGTGGTCCTATGATGGCAGGAGATAGCATTTTCTTGGTTTTGCCAGTGGGGGTCAGTAGCATGATAGAAGAAATAAGCCAGGATACACAAAAGAGCAGTACAAGAGGAAATAATAACAGTAACAAGGCAGAAATATTATGCATGGATTGATAAAAAAGAAAGGAAAGCATGTTTTACCTGATAACCGTACATCTCTTGCAGGAACAAAAAGACTATGTCTCGCTGTGTTGTCCAGGCTGCTCTACACTGCCTACTCACAGGTGCAATCCCACTACTGATCAGCACGGGGGGTTTGACCTGCTCTGTTTCCAACCTGGGCTGGTTCACCCCTCCTTAGGACAACCTGGTGGCTCCAAGCTCCCCCAGAGTCACCATATTGATACCAAACTTAGTGTGGACACCTGATAAACATAGCACAGGACAGACCAGAACTCCTGGACTCAAGTGATCCACCAGCCTCAGCCTCCCAAGGAGCTGGGATTACAGGCTCACGCCACAGAGCCCAGCAGATGTTTAGCACTGCTTTCTCTAACTTGAAGCATCTGACCTCACCGAGTCCTACGGCACCCCCATTCTGCAAGCCAAGGTGGCGCATACAGTCTCTAAAAATGGTATACCTGTAATCGGACTGACCCGTGGAATAATTGTAGCATTTCATTTTACCTGCCCAGCGAACGTTGTGAAAAGGAAACTCATAAAACAATGGCAAAATTGTGTTTTTTCCTCCCCACTGAAAATAGTTTCATCATTTTTCAGTACATGGTATGGTACATAAGATGGTACCATGAGAAAATTACAACTTGTCTCGCAAGAAAGAAGCCCTCATACGGCTACGCGTATGGAAAAATTGAGCAGGGGATGAAAAAAGGAAAAATGGCTGCAGCGGGAAGGGGTTAAATAATTTTTTTAAGTCTTTTGCGGAGTAGCCCTTTCATCAGGACCTAGAGTCTGCTTGGAGCTTGTGTATCCTCTCCTGGCAATAAGTGGTCCTATGATGGCAGGAGATAGCATTTTCTTGGTTTTGCCAGTGGGGGTCAGTACCATGATAGAAGAAATAAGCCAGGATACACAAAAGAGCAGTACAAGAGGAAATAATAACAGTAACAAGGCAGAAATATTATGCACGGATTGATAAAAAAGAAAGGAAAGCACGTTTTACCTGAAAACCGTACATCTCTTGCAGGAACAAAAAGACTATGTCTTGCTGTGTTGTCCAGGCTGCTTTACACTGCCTACTCACAGGCGCAATCCCACTACTGATCAGCATGGGGGTTTTGACCTGCTCTGTTTCCGACCTGGGCCAGTTCACCCCTCCTTAGGACAACCTGGTGGCTCCAAGCTCCCCCAGAGTCACCATATTGATACCGAACTTAGTGTGGACACCCAATCAACATAGCACAGGACAGACCAGAACTCCTGGACTCAAGTGATCCACCAACCTCAGCCTCCCAAGGAGCTGGGATTACAGGCTCACGCCACAGAGCCCAGCAGATGTTTAGCACTGCTTTCTCTAACTTGAAGCATCTGACCTCACCGAGTCCTACGGCACCCCCATTCTGCAAGCCAAGGTGGCGCATACAGTCTCTAAAAATGGTATACCTGTAATCGGACTGACCCGTGGAATAATTGTAGCATTTCATTTTACCTGCCCAGCGAACGTTGTGAAAAGGAAACTCATAAAACAATGGCAAAATTGTGTTTTTTCCTCCCCACTGAAAATAGTTTCATCATTTTTCAGTACATGGTATGGTACATAAGATGGTACCATGAGAAAATTACAACTTGTCTCGCAAGAAAGAAGCCCTCATACGACTACGCGTATGGAAAAATTGAGCAGGGGATGAAAAAAGGAAAAATGGCTGCAGCGGGAAGGGGTTAAATAATTTTTTTAAGTCTTTTGCGGAGTAGCCCTTTCATCAGGTCCTAGAGCCGGCTTGGAGCTTGTGTATCCTCTCCTGGCAATAAGTGGTCCTATGATGGCAGGAGATAGCATTTTCTTGGTTTTGCCAGTGGGGGTCAGTAGCATGATAGAAGAAATAAGCCAGGATACACAAAAGAGCAGTACAAGAGGAAATAATAACAGTAACAAGGCAGAAATATTATGCATGGATTGATAAAAAAGAAAGGAAAGCATGTTTTACCTGATAACCGTACATCTCTTGCAGGAACAAAAAGACTATGTCTCGCTGTGTTGTCCAAGCTGCTCTACACTGCCTACTCACAGGTGCAATCCCACTACTGATCAGCACGGGGGGTTTGACCTGCTCTGTTTCCAACCTGGGCTGGTTCACCCCTCCTTAGGACAACCTGGTGGCTCCAAGCTCCCCCAGAGTCACCATATTGATACCGAACTTAGTGTGGACACCCGATCAACAAAGCACAGGACAGACCAGAACTCCTGGACTCAAATGATCCACCAGGCTCAGCCTCCCAAGGAGCTGGGATTACAGGCTCACGCCACAGAGCCCAGCAGATGTTTAGCACTGCTTTCTCTAACTTGAAGCGTGTGACCTCACCGAGTCCTACGGCACCCCCATTCTGCAAGCCAAGGTGACGCATGCAGTCTCTAAAAATGGTATAGCTGTAATCGGACTGACCCGTGGAATAATTGTAGCATTTCATTTTACCTGCCCAGCGAATGTTGTGAAAAGGAAACTCATAAAACAATGGCAAAATTGTGTTTTTTCCTCCCCACTGAAAATAGTTTCATCATTTTTCAGTACATGGTATGGTACATAAGATGGTACCATGAGAAAATTACAACTTGTCTCGCAAGAAAGAAGCCCTCATACGGCTACGCGTATGGAAAAATTGAGCAGGGGATGAAAAAAGGAAAAATGGCTGCAGCGGGAAGGGGTTAAATAATTTTTTTAAGTCTTTTGCGGAGTAGCCCTTTCATCAGGACCTAGAGTCGGCTTGGAGCTTGTGTATCCTCTCCTGGCAATAAGTGGTCCTATGATGGCAGGAGATAGCATTTTCTTGGTTTTGCCAGTGGGGGTCAGTAGCATGATAGAAGAAATAAGCCAGGATACACAAAAGAGCAGTACAAGAGGAAATAATAACAGTAACAAGGCAGAAATATTATGCATGGATTGATAAAAAAGAAAGGAAAGCATGTTTTACCTGATAACCGTACATCTCTTGCAGGAACAAAAAGACTATGTCTCGCTGTGTTGTCCAGGCTGCTCTACACTGCCTACTCACAGGTGCAATCCCACTACTGATCAGCACGGGGGGTTTGACCTGCTCTGTTTCCAACCTGGGCTGGTTCACCCCTCCTTAGGACAACCTGGTGGCTCCAAGCTCCCCCAGAGTCACCATATTGATACCAAACTTAGTGTGGACACCTGATAAACATAGCACAGGACAGACCAGAACTCCTGGACTCAAGTGATCCACCAGCCTCAGCCTCCCAAGGAGCTGGGATTACAGGCTCACGCCACAGAGCCCAGCAGATGTTTAGCACTGCTTTCTCTAACTTGAAGCATCTGACCTCACCGAGTCCTACGGCACCCCCATTCTGCAAGCCAAGGTGGCGCATACAGTCTCTAAAAATGGTATACCTGTAATCGGACTGACCCGTGGAATAATTGTAGCATTTCATTTTACCTGCCCAGCGAACGTTGTGAAAAGGAAACTCATAAAACAATGGCAAAATTGTGTTTTTTCCTCCCCACTGAAAATAGTTTCATCATTTTTCAGTACATGGTATGGTACATAAGATGGTACCATGAGAAAATTACAACTTGTCTCGCAAGAAAGAAGCCCTCATACGGCTACGCGTATGGAAAAATTGAGCAGGGGATGAAAAAAGGAAAAATGGCTGCAGCGGGAAGGGGTTAAATAATTTTTTTAAGTCTTTTGCGGAGTAGCCCTTTCATCAGGACCTAGAGTCTGCTTGGAGCTTGTGTATCCTCTCCTGGCAATAAGTGGTCCTATGATGGCAGGAGATAGCATTTTCTTGGTTTTGCCAGTGGGGGTCAGTACCATGATAGAAGAAATAAGCCAGGATACACAAAAGAGCAGTACAAGAGGAAATAATAACAGTAACAAGGCAGAAATATTATGCACGGATTGATAAAAAAGAAAGGAAAGCACGTTTTACCTGAAAACCGTACATCTCTTGCAGGAACAAAAAGACTATGTCTTGCTGTGTTGTCCAGGCTGCTTTACACTGCCTACTCACAGGCGCAATCCCACTACTGATCAGCATGGGGGTTTTGACCTGCTCTGTTTCCGACCTGGGCCAGTTCACCCCTCCTTAGGACAACCTGGTGGCTCCAAGCTCCCCCAGAGTCACCATATTGATACCGAACTTAGTGTGGACACCCAATCAACATAGCACAGGACAGACCAGAACTCCTGGACTCAAGTGATCCACCAACCTCAGCCTCCCAAGGAGCTGGGATTACAGGCTCACGCCACAGAGCCCAGCAGATGTTTAGCACTGCTTTCTCTAACTTGAAGCATCTGACCTCACCGAGTCCTACGGCACCCCCATTCTGCAAGCCAAGGTGGCGCATACAGTCTCTAAAAATGGTATACCTGTAATCGGACTGACCCGTGGAATAATTGTAGCATTTCATTTTACCTGCCCAGCGAACGTTGTGAAAAGGAAACTCATAAAACAATGGCAAAATTGTGTTTTTTCCTCCCCACTGAAAATAGTTTCATCATTTTTCAGTACATGGTATGGTACATAAGATGGTACCATGAGAAAATTACAACTTGTCTCGCAAGAAAGAAGCCCTCATACGACTACGCGTATGGAAAAATTGAGCAGGGGATGAAAAAAGGAAAAATGGCTGCAGCGGGAAGGGGTTAAATAATTTTTTTAAGTCTTTTGCGGAGTAGCCCTTTCATCAGGTCCTAGAGCCGGCTTGGAGCTTGTGTATCCTCTCCTGGCAATAAGTGGTCCTATGATGGCAGGAGATAGCATTTTCTTGGTTTTGCCAGTGGGGGTCAGTAGCATGATAGAAGAAATAAGCCAGGATACACAAAAGAGCAGTACAAGAGGAAATAATAACAGTAACAAGGCAGAAATATTATGCATGGATTGATAAAAAAGAAAGGAAAGCATGTTTTACCTGATAACCGTACATCTCTTGCAGGAACAAAAAGACTATGTCTCGCTGTGTTGTCCAAGCTGCTCTACACTGCCTACTCACAGGTGCAATCCCACTACTGATCAGCACGGGGGGTTTGACCTGCTCTGTTTCCAACCTGGGCTGGTTCACCCCTCCTTAGGACAACCTGGTGGCTCCAAGCTCCCCCAGAGTCACCATATTGATACCGAACTTAGTGTGGACACCCGATCAACAAAGCACAGGACAGACCAGAACTCCTGGACTCAAATGATCCACCAGGCTCAGCCTCCCAAGGAGCTGGGATTACAGGCTCACGCCACAGAGCCCAGCAGATGTTTAGCACTGCTTTCTCTAACTTGAAGCGTGTGACCTCACCGAGTCCTACGGCACCCCCATTCTGCAAGCCAAGGTGACGCATGCAGTCTCTAAAAATGGTATAGCTGTAATCGGACTGACCCGTGGAATAATTGTAGCATTTCATTTTACCTGCCCAGCGAATGTTGTGAAAAGGAAACTCATAAAACAATGGCAAAATTGTGTTTTTTCCTCCCCACTGAAAATAGTTTCATCATTTTTCAGTACATGGTATGGTACATAAGATGGTACCATGAGAAAATTACAACTTGTCTCGCAAGAAAGAAGCCCTCATACGGCTACGCGTATGGAAAAATTGAGCAGGGGATGAAAAAAGGAAAAATGGCTGCAGCGGGAAGGGGTTAAATAATTTTTTTAATTCTTTTGCGGAGTAGCCCTTTCATCAGGACCTAGAGTCGGCTTGGAGCTTGTGTATCCTCTCCTGGCAATAAGTGGTCCTATGATGGCAGGAGATAGCATTTTCTTGGTTTTGCCAGTGGGGGTCAGTAGCATGATAGAAGAAATAAGCCAGGATACACAAAAGAGCAGCACAAGAGGAAATAATAACAGTAACAAGGCAGAAATATTATGCATGGATTGATAAAAAAGAAAGGAAAGCATGTTTTACCTGATAACCGTACATCTCTTGCCGGAACAAAAAGACTATGTCTCGCTGTGTTGTCCAGGCTGCTCTACACTGCCTACTCATAGGCGCAATCCCACTACTGATCAGCACGGGGGGTTTGACCTGCTCTGTTTCCAACCTGGGCTGGTTCACCCCTCCTTAGGACAACCTGGTGGCTCCAAGCTCCCCCAGAGTCACCATATTGATACTGAACTTAGTGTGGACACCTGATCAACATAGCACAGGACAGACCAGAACTCCTGGACTCAAGTGATCCACCAGACTCAGCCTCCCAAGGAGCTGGGATTACAGGCTCACGCCACAGAGCCCAGCAGATGTTTAGCACTGCTTTCTCTAACTTGAAGCGTGTGACCTCACCGAGTCCTACGGCACCCCCATTCTGCAAGCCAAGGTGACGCATGCAGTCTCTAAAAATGGTATAGCTGTAATCGGACTGACCCGTGGAATAATTGTAGCATTTCATTTTACCTGCCCAGCGAACGTTGTGAAAAGGAAACTCATAAAACAATGGCAAAATTGTGTTTTTTCCTCCCCACTGAAAATAGTTTCATCATTTTTCAGTACATGGTATGGTACATAAGATGGTACCATGAGAAAATTACAACTTGTCTCGCAAGAAAGAAGCCCTCATACGGCTACGCGTATGGAAAAATTGAGCAGGGGATGAAAAAAGGAAAAATGGCTGCAGCGGGAAGGGGTTAAATAATTTTTTTAAGTCTTTTGCGGAGTAGCCCTTTCATCAGGACCTAGAGTCGGCTTGGAGCTTGTGTATCCTCTCCTGGCAATAAGTGGTCCTATGATGGCAGGAGATAGCATTTTCTTGGTTTTGCCAGTGGGGGTCAGTAGCATGATAGAAGAAATAAGCCAGGATACACAAAAGAGCAGTACAAGAGGAAATAATAACAGTAACAAGGCAGAAATATTATGCATGGATTGATAAAAAAGAAAGGAAAGCATGTTTTACCTGATAACCGTACATCTCTTGCAGGAACAAAAAGACTATGTCTCGCTGTGTTGTCCAGGCTGCTCTACACTGCCTACTCATAGGCGCAATCCCACTACTGATCAGCACGGGGGGTTTGTCCTGCTCTGTTTCCAACCTGGGCTGGTTAACCCCTCCTTAGGACAACCTGGTGGCTCCAAGCTCCCCCAGAGTCACCATATTGATACCGAACTTAGTGTGGACACCCAATCAACATAGCACAGGACAGACCAGAACTCCTGGACTCAAGTGCTCCACCAGCCTCAGCCTCCCAAGGAGCTGGGATTACAGGCTCACGCCACAGAGCCCAGCAGATGTTTAGCACTGCTTTCTCTAACTTGAAGCATCTGACCTCACCGAGTCCTACGGCACCCCCATTCTGCAAGCCAAGGTGGCGCATACAGTCTCTAAAAATGGTATACCTGTAATCGGACTGACCCGTGGAATAATTGTAGCATTTCATTTTACCTGCCCAGCGAACGTTGTGAAAAGGAAACTCATAAAACAATGGCAAAATTGTGTTTTTTCCTCCCCACTGAAAATAGTTTCATCATTTTTCAGTACATGGTATGGTACATAAGATGGTACCATGAGAAAATTACAACTTGTCTCGCAAGAAAGAAGCCCTCATACGGCTACGCGTATGGAAAAATTGAGCAGGGGATGAAAAAAGGAAAAATGGCTGCAGCGGGAAGGGGTTAAATAATTTTTTTAAGTCTTTTGCGGAGTAGCCCTTTCATCAGGACCTAGAGTCGGCTTGGAGCTTGTGTATCCTCTCCTGGCAATAAGTGGTCCTATGATGGCAGGAGATAGCATTTTCTTGGTTTTGCCAGTGGGGGTCAGTAGCATGATAGAAGAAATAAGCCAGGATACACAAAAGAGCAGTACAAGAGGAAATAATAACAGTAACAAGGCAGAAATATTATGCATGGATTGATAAAAAAGAAAGGAAAGCATGTTTTACCTGATAACCGTACATCTCTTGCAGGAACAAAAAGACTATGTCTCGCTGTGTTGTCCAGGCTGCTCTACACTGCCTACTCATAGGCGCAATCCCACTACTGATCAGCACGGGGGGTTTGACCTGCTCTGTTTCCAACCTGGGCTGGTTAACCCCTCCTTAGGACAACCTGGTGGCTCCAAGCTCCCCCAGAGTCACCATATTGATACCGAACTTAGTGTGGACACCTGATCAACATAGCACAGGACAGACCAGAACTCCTGGACTCAAGCGATCCACCAACCTCAGCCTCCCAAGGAGCTGGGATTACAGGCTCACGCCACAGAGCCCAGCAGATGTTTAGCACTGCTTTCTCTAACTTGAAGCATCTGACCTCACCGAGTCCTACGGCACCCCCATTCTGCAAGCCAAGGTGGCGCATACAGTCTCTAAAAATGGTATACCTGTAATCGGACTGACCCGTGGAATAATTGTAGCATTTCATTTTACCTGCCCAGCGAACGTTGTGAAAAGGAAACTCATAAAACAATGGCAAAATTGTGTTTTTTCCTCCCCACTGAAAATAGTTTCATCATTTTTCAGTACATGGTATGGTACATAAGATGGTACCATGAGAAAATTACAACTTGTCTCGCAAGAAAGAAGCCCTCATACGACTACGCGTATGGAAAAATTGAGCAGGGGATGAAAAAAGGAAAAATGGCTGCAGCGGGAAGGGGTTAAATAATTTTTTTAAGTCTTTTGCGGAGTAGCCCTTTCATCAGGTCCTAGAGTCGGCTTGGAGCTTGTGTATCCTCTCCTGGCAATAAGTGGTCCTATGATGGCAGGAGATAGCATTTTCTTGGTTTTGCCAGTGGGGGTCAGTAGCATGATAGAAGAAATAAGCCAGGATACACAAAAGAGCAGTACAAGAGGAAATAATAACAGTAACAAGGCAGAAATATTATGCATGGATTGATAAAAAAGAAAGGAAAGCATGTTTTACCTGAAAACCGTACATCTCTTGCAGGAACAAAAAGACTACATCTCGCTGTGTTGTCCAGGCTGCTCTACACTGCCTACTCACAGGTGCAATCCCACTACTGATCAGTACAGGGGTTTTGACCTGCTCTGTTTCCGACCTGGGCCGGTTCACCCCTCCTTAGGACAACCTGGTGGCTCCAAGCTCCCCCAGAGTCACCATATTGATACTGAACTTAGTGTGGACACCCGATCAACATAGCACAGGACAGACCAGAACTCCTAGACTCAAGTGATCCACCAGACTCAGCCTCCCAAGGAGCTGGGATTACAGGCTCACGCCACAGAGCCCAGCAGATGTTTAGCACTGCTTTCTCTAACTTGAAGCATCTGACCTCACCGAGTCCTACGGCACCCCCATTCTGCAAGCCAAGGTGGCGCATACAGTCTCTAAAAATGGTATACCTGTAATCGGACTGACCCGTGGAATAATTGTAGCATTTCATTTTACCTGCCCAGCGAACGTTGTGAAAAGGAAACTCATAAAACAATGGCAAAATTGTGTTTTTTCCTCCCCACTGAAAATAGTTTCATCATTTTTCAGTACATGGTATGGTACATAAGATGGTACCATGAGAAAATTACAACTTGTCTCGCAAGAAAGAAGCCCTCATACGGCTACGCGTATGGAAAAATTGAGCAGGGGATGAAAAAAGGAAAAATGGCTGCAGCGGGAAGGGGTTAAATAATTTTTTTAAGTCTTTTGCGGAGTAGCCCTTTCATCAGGACCTAGAGTCGGCTTGGAGCTTGTGTATCCTCTCCTGGCAATAAGTGGTCCTATGATGGCAGGAGATAGCATTTTCTTGGTTTTGCCAGTGGGGGTCAGTAGCATGATAGAAGAAATAAGCCAGGATACACAAAAGAGCAGTACAAGAGGAAATAATAACAGTAACAAGGCAGAAATATTATGCATGGATTGATAAAAAAGAAAGGAAAGCATGTTTTACCTGATAACCGTACATCTCTTGCAGGAACAAAAAGACTATGTCTCGCTGTGTTGTCCAGGCTGCTCTACACTGCCTACTCACAGGTGCAATCCCACTACTGATCAGCACGGGGGGTTTGACCTGCTCTGTTTCCAACCTGGGCTGGTTCACCCCTCCTTAGGACAACCTGGTGGCTCCAAGCTCCCCCAGAGTCACCATATTGATACCAAACTTAGTGTGGACACCTGATAAACATAGCACAGGACAGACCAGAACTCCTGGACTCAAGTGATCCACCAGCCTCAGCCTCCCAAGGAGCTGGGATTACAGGCTCACGCCACAGAGCCCAGCAGATGTTTAGCACTGCTTTCTCTAACTTGAAGCATCTGACCTCACCGAGTCCTACGGCACCCCCATTCTGCAAGCCAAGGTGGCGCATACAGTCTCTAAAAATGGTATACCTGTAATCGGACTGACCCGTGGAATAATTGTAGCATTTCATTTTACCTGCCCAGCGAACGTTGTGAAAAGGAAACTCATAAAACAATGGCAAAATTGTGTTTTTTCCTCCCCACTGAAAATAGTTTCATCATTTTTCAGTACATGGTATGGTACATAAGATGGTACCATGAGAAAATTACAACTTGTCTCGCAAGAAAGAAGCCCTCATACGGCTACGCGTATGGAAAAATTGAGCAGGGGATGAAAAAAGGAAAAATGGCTGCAGCGGGAAGGGGTTAAATAATTTTTTTAAGTCTTTTGCGGAGTAGCCCTTTCATCAGGACCTAGAGTCTGCTTGGAGCTTGTGTATCCTCTCCTGGCAATAAGTGGTCCTATGATGGCAGGAGATAGCATTTTCTTGGTTTTGCCAGTGGGGGTCAGTACCATGATAGAAGAAATAAGCCAGGATACACAAAAGAGCAGTACAAGAGGAAATAATAACAGTAACAAGGCAGAAATATTATGCACGGATTGATAAAAAAGAAAGGAAAGCACGTTTTACCTGAAAACCGTACATCTCTTGCAGGAACAAAAAGACTATGTCTTGCTGTGTTGTCCAGGCTGCTTTACACTGCCTACTCACAGGCGCAATCCCACTACTGATCAGCATGGGGGTTTTGACCTGCTCTGTTTCCGACCTGGGCCAGTTCACCCCTCCTTAGGACAACCTGGTGGCTCCAAGCTCCCCCAGAGTCACCATATTGATACCGAACTTAGTGTGGACACCCAATCAACATAGCACAGGACAGACCAGAACTCCTGGACTCAAGTGATCCACCAACCTCAGCCTCCCAAGGAGCTGGGATTACAGGCTCACGCCACAGAGCCCAGCAGATGTTTAGCACTGCTTTCTCTAACTTGAAGCATCTGACCTCACCGAGTCCTACGGCACCCCCATTCTGCAAGCCAAGGTGGCGCATACAGTCTCTAAAAATGGTATACCTGTAATCGGACTGACCCGTGGAATAATTGTAGCATTTCATTTTACCTGCCCAGCGAACGTTGTGAAAAGGAAACTCATAAAACAATGGCAAAATTGTGTTTTTTCCTCCCCACTGAAAATAGTTTCATCATTTTTCAGTACATGGTATGGTACATAAGATGGTACCATGAGAAAATTACAACTTGTCTCGCAAGAAAGAAGCCCTCATACGACTACGCGTATGGAAAAATTGAGCAGGGGATGAAAAAAGGAAAAATGGCTGCAGCGGGAAGGGGTTAAATAATTTTTTTAAGTCTTTTGCGGAGTAGCCCTTTCATCAGGTCCTAGAGTCGGCTTGGAGCTTGTGTATCCTCTCCTGGCAATAAGTGGTCCTATGATGGCAGGAGATAGCATTTTCTTGGTTTTGCCAGTGGGGGTCAGTAGCATGATAGAAGAAATAAGCCAGGATACACAAAAGAGCAGTACAAGAGGAAATAATAACAGTAACAAGGCAGAAATATTATGCATGGATTGATAAAAAAGAAAGGAAAGCATGTTTTACCTGATAACCGTACATCTCTTGCAGGAACAAAAAGACTATGTCTCGCTGTGTTGTCCAAGCTGCTCTACACTGCCTACTCACAGGTGCAATCCCACTACTGATCAGCACGGGGGGTTTGACCTGCTCTGTTTCCAACCTGGGCTGGTTCACCCCTCCTTAGGACAACCTGGTGGCTCCAAGCTCCCCCAGAGTCACCATATTGATACCGAACTTAGTGTGGACACCCGATCAACAAAGCACAGGACAGACCAGAACTCCTGGACTCAAATGATCCACCAGGCTCAGCCTCCCAAGGAGCTGGGATTACAGGCTCACGCCACAGAGCCCAGCAGATGTTTAGCACTGCTTTCTCTAACTTGAAGCGTGTGACCTCACCGAGTCCTACGGCACCCCCATTCTGCAAGCCAAGGTGACGCATGCAGTCTCTAAAAATGGTATAGCTGTAATCGGACTGACCCGTGGAATAATTGTAGCATTTCATTTTACCTGCCCAGCGAATGTTGTGAAAAGGAAACTCATAAAACAATGGCAAAATTGTGTTTTTTCCTCCCCACTGAAAATAGTTTCATCATTTTTCAGTACATGGTATGGTACATAAGATGGTACCATGAGAAAATTACAACTTGTCTCGCAAGAAAGAAGCCCTCATACGGCTACGCGTATGGAAAAATTGAGCAGGGGATGAAAAAAGGAAAAATGGCTGCAGCGGGAAGGGGTTAAATAATTTTTTTAATTCTTTTGCGGAGTAGCCCTTTCATCAGGACCTAGAGTCGGCTTGGAGCTTGTGTATCCTCTCCTGGCAATAAGTGGTCCTATGATGGCAGGAGATAGCATTTTCTTGGTTTTGCCAGTGGGGGTCAGTAGCATGATAGAAGAAATAAGCCAGGATACACAAAAGAGCAGCACAAGAGGAAATAATAACAGTAACAAGGCAGAAATATTATGCATGGATTGATAAAAAAGAAAGGAAAGCATGTTTTACCTGATAACCGTACATCTCTTGCAGGAACAAAAAGACTATGTCTCGCTGTGTTGTCCAGGCTGCTCTACACTGCCTACTCATAGGCGCAATCCCACTACTGATCAGCACGGGGGGTTTGACCTGCTCTGTTTCCAACCTGGGCTGGTTCACCCCTCCTTAGGACAACCTGGTGGCTCCAAGCTCCCCCAGAGTCACCATATTGATACTGAACTTAGTGTGGACACCTGATCAACATAGCACAGGACAGACCAGAACTCCTGGACTCAAGTGATCCACCAGACTCAGCCTCCCAAGGAGCTGGGATTACAGGCTCACGCCACAGAGCCCAGCAGATGTTTAGCACTGCTTTCTCTAACTTGAAGCGTGTGACCTCACCGAGTCCTACGGCACCCCCATTCTGCAAGCCAAGGTGACGCATGCAGTCTCTAAAAATGGTATAGCTGTAATCGGACTGACCCGTGGAATAATTGTAGCATTTCATTTTACCTGCCCAGCGAACGTTGTGAAAAGGAAACTCATAAAACAATGGCAAAATTGTGTTTTTTCCTCCCCACTGAAAATAGTTTCATCATTTTTCAGTACATGGTATGGTACATAAGATGGTACCATGAGAAAATTACAACTTGTCTCGCAAGAAAGAAGCCCTCATACGGCTACGCGTATGGAAAAATTGAGCAGGGGATGAAAAAAGGAAAAATGGCTGCAGCGGGAAGGGGTTAAATAATTTTTTTAAGTCTTTTGCGGAGTAGCCCTTTCATCAGGACCTAGAGTCGGCTTGGAGCTTGTGTATCCTCTCCTGGCAATAAGTGGTCCTATGATGGCAGGAGATAGCATTTTCTTGGTTTTGCCAGTGGGGGTCAGTAGCATGATAGAAGAAATAAGCCAGGATACACAAAAGAGCAGTACAAGAGGAAATAATAACAGTAACAAGGCAGAAATATTATGCATGGATTGATAAAAAAGAAAGGAAAGCATGTTTTACCTGATAACCGTACATCTCTTGCAGGAACAAAAAGACTATGTCTCGCTGTGTTGTCCAGGCTGCTCTACACTGCCTACTCATAGGCGCAATCCCACTACTGATCAGCACGGGGGGTTTGTCCTGCTCTGTTTCCAACCTGGGCTGGTTAACCCCTCCTTAGGACAACCTGGTGGCTCCAAGCTCCCCCAGAGTCACCATATTGATACCGAACTTAGTGTGGACACCCAATCAACATAGCACAGGACAGACCAGAACTCCTGGACTCAAGTGCTCCACCAGCCTCAGCCTCCCAAGGAGCTGGGATTACAGGCTCACGCCACAGAGCCCAGCAGATGTTTAGCACTGCTTTCTCTAACTTGAAGCATCTGACCTCACCGAGTCCTACGGCACCCCCATTCTGCAAGCCAAGGTGGCGCATACAGTCTCTAAAAATGGTATACCTGTAATCGGACTGACCCGTGGAATAATTGTAGCATTTCATTTTACCTGCCCAGCGAACGTTGTGAAAAGGAAACTCATAAAACAATGGCAAAATTGTGTTTTTTCCTCCCCACTGAAAATAGTTTCATCATTTTTCAGTACATGGTATGGTACATAAGATGGTACCATGAGAAAATTACAACTTGTCTCGCAAGAAAGAAGCCCTCATACGGCTACGCGTATGGAAAAATTGAGCAGGGGATGAAAAAAGGAAAAATGGCTGCAGCGGGAAGGGGTTAAATAATTTTTTTAAGTCTTTTGCGGAGTAGCCCTTTCATCAGGACCTAGAGTCGGCTTGGAGCTTGTGTATCCTCTCCTGGCAATAAGTGGTCCTATGATGGCAGGAGATAGCATTTTCTTGGTTTTGCCAGTGGGGGTCAGTAGCATGATAGAAGAAATAAGCCAGGATACACAAAAGAGCAGTACAAGAGGAAATAATAACAGTAACAAGGCAGAAATATTATGCATGGATTGATAAAAAAGAAAGGAAAGCATGTTTTACCTGATAACCGTACATCTCTTGCAGGAACAAAAAGACTATGTCTTGCTGTGTTGTCCAGGCTGCTCTACACTGCCTACTCATAGGCGCAATCCCACTACTGATCAGCACGGGGGGTTTGACCTGCTCTGTTTCCAACCTGGGCTGGTTAACCCCTCCTTAGGACAACCTGGTGGCTCCAAGCTCCCCCAGAGTCACCATATTGATACCGAACTTAGTGTGGACACCTGATCAACATAGCACAGGACAGACCAGAACTCCTGGACTCAAGTGATCCACCAGACTCAGCCTCCCAAGGAGCTGGGATTACAGGCTCACGCCACAGAGCCCAGCAGATGTTTAGCACTGCTTTCTCTAACTTGAAGCATCTGACCTCACCGAGTCCTACGGCACCCCCATTCTGCAAGCCAAGGTGACGCATGCAGTCTCTAAAAATGGTATAGCTGTAATCGGACTGACCCGTGGAATAATTGTAGCATTTCATTTTACCTGCCCAGCGAACGTTGTGAAAAGGAAACTCATAAAACAATGGCAAAATTGTGTTTTTTCCTCCCCACTGAAAATAGTTTCATCATTTTTCAGTACATGGTATGGTACATAAGATGGTACCATGAGAAAATTACAACTTGTCTCGCAAGAAAGAAGCCCTCATACGGCTACGCGTATGGAAAAATTGAGCAGGGGATGAAAAAAGGAAAAATGGCTGCAGCGGGAAGGGGTTAAATAATTTTTTTAAGTCTTTTGCGGAGTAGCCCTTTCATTAGGTCCTAGAGTTGGCTTGGAGCTTGTGTATCCTCTCCTGGCAATAAGTGGTCCTATGATGGCAGGAGATAGCATTTTCTTGGTTTTGCCAGTGGGGGTCAGTAGCATGATAGAAGAAATAAGCCAGGATACACAAAAGAGCAGTACAAGAGGAAATAATAACAGTAACAAGGCAGAAATATTATGCACGGATTGATAAAAAAGAAAGGAAAGCACGTTTTACCTGAAAACCGTACATCTCTTGCAGGAACAAAAAGACTATGTCTTGCTGTGTTGTCCAGGCTGCTCTACACTGCCTACTCACAGGCGCAATCCCACTACTGATCAGCATGGGGGTTTTGACCTGCTCTGTTTCCGACCTGGGCCAGTTCACCCCTCCTTAGGACAACCTGGTGGCTCCAAGCTCCCCCAGAGTCACCATATTGATACCGAACTTAGTGTGGACACCCAATCAACATAGCACAGGACAGACCAGAACTCCTGGACTCAAGTGATCCACCAACCTCAGCCTCCCAAGGAGCTGGGATTACAGGCTCACGCCACAGAGCCCAGCAGATGTTTAGCACTGCTTTCTCTAACTTGAAGCATCTGACCTCACCGAGTCCTACGGCACCCCCATTCTGCAAGCCAAGGTGGCGCATACAGTCTCTAAAAATGGTATACCTGTAATCGGACTGACCTGTGGAATAATTGTAGCATTTCATTTTACCTGCCCAGCGAACGTTGTGAAAAGGAAACTCATAAAACAATGGCAAAATTGTGTTTTTTCCTCCCCACTGAAAATAGTTTCATCATTTTTCAGTACATGGTATGGTACATAAGATGGTACCATGAGAAAATTACAACTTGTCTCGCAAGAAAGAAGCCCTCATACGACTACGCGTATGGAAAAATTGAGCAGGGGATGAAAAAAGGAAAAATGGCTGCAGCGGGAAGGGGTTAAATAATTTTTTTAAGTCTTTTGCGGAGTAGCCCTTTCATCAGGTCCTAGAGTCGGCTTGGAGCTTGTGTATCCTCTCCTGGCAATAAGTGGTCCTATGATGGCAGGAGATAGCATTTTCTTGGTTTTGCCAGTGGGGGTCAGTAGCATGATAGAAGAAATAAGCCAGGATACACAAAAGAGCAGTACAAGAGGAAATAATAACAGTAACAAGGCAGAAATATTATGCATGGATTGATAAAAAAGAAAGGAAAGCATGTTTTACCTGAAAACCGTACATCTCTTGCAGGAACAAAAAGACTACGTCTCGCTGTGTTGTCCAGGCTGCTCTACACTGCCTACTCACAGGCGCAATCCCACTACTGATCAGCACGGGGAGTTTGACCTGCTCTGTTTCCAACCTGGGCTGGTTCACCCCTCCTTAGGACAACCTGGTGGCTCCAAGCTCCCCCAGAGTCACCATATTGATACCGAACTTAGTGTGGACACCCGATCAACAAAGCACAGGACAGACCAGAACTCCTGGACTCAAATGATCCACCAGGCTCAGCCTCCCAAGGAGCTGGGATTACAGGCTCACGCCACAGAGCCCAGCAGATGTTTAGCACTGCTTTCTCTAACTTGAAGCGTGTGACCTCACCGAGTCCTACGGCACCCCCATTCTGCAAGCCAAGGTGACGCATGCAGTCTCTAAAAATGGTATAGCTGTAATCGGACTGACCCGTGGAATAATTGTAGCATTTCATTTTACCTGCCCAGCGAACGTTGTGAAAAGGAAACTCATAAAACAATGGCAAAATTGTGTTTTTTCCTCCCCACTGAAAATAGTTTCATCATTTTTCAGTACATGGTATGGTACATAAGATGGTACCATGAGAAAATTACAACTTGTCTCGCAAGAAAGAAGCCCTCATACGGCTACGCGTATGGAAAAATTGAGCAGGGGATGAAAAAAGGAAAAATGGCTGCAGCGGGAAGGGGTTAAATAATTTTTTTAAGTCTTTTGCGGAGTAGCCCTTTCATCAGGACCTAGAGTCGGCTTGGAGCTTGTGTATCCTCTCCTGGCAATAAGTGGTCCTATGATGGCAGGAGATAGCATTTTCTTGGTTTTGCCAGTGGGGGTCAGTAGCATGATAGAAGAAATAAGCCAGGATACACAAAAGAGCAGTACAAGAGGAAATAATAACAGTAACAAGGCAGAAATATTATGCATGGATTGATAAAAAAGAAAGGAAAGCATGTTTTACCTGATAACCGTGCATCTCTTGCAGGAACAAAAAGACTATGTCTCGCTGTGTTGTCCAGGCTGCTCTACACTGCCTACTCACAGGCGCAATCCCACTACTGATCAGCATGGGGGTTTTGACCTGCTCTGTTTCCGACCTGGGCCAGTTCACCCCTCCTTAGGACAACCTGGTGGCTCCAAGCTCCCCCAGAGTCACCATATTGATACCGAACTTAGTGTGGACACCCAATCAACATAGCATAGGACAGACCAGAACTCCTGGACTCAAGTGATCCACCAACCTCAGCCTCCCAAGGAGCTGGGATTACAGGCTCACGCCACAGAGCCCAGCAGATGTTTAGCACTGCTTTCTCTAACTTGAAGCGTGTGACCTCACCGAGTCCTACGGCACCCCCATTCTGCAAGCCAAGGTGACGCATGCAGTCTCTAAAAATGGTATAGCTGTAATCGGACTGACCCGTGGAATAATTGTAGCATTTCATTTTACCTGCCCAGCGAACGTTGTGAAAAGGAAACTCATAAAACAATGGCAAAATTGTGTTTTTTCCTCCCCACTGAAAATAGTTTCATCATTTTTCAGTACATGGTATGGTACATAAGATGGTACCATGAGAAAATTACAACTTGTCTCGCAAGAAAGAAGCCCTCATACGGCTACGCGTATGGAAAAATTGAGCAGGGGATGAAAAAAGGAAAAATGGCTGCAGCGGGAAGGGGTTAAATAATTTTTTTAAGTCTTTTGCGGAGTAGCCCTTTCATCAGGACCTAGAGTCGGCTTGGAGCTTGTGTATCCTCTCCTGGCAATAAGTGGTCCTATGATGGCAGGAGATAGCATTTTCTTGGTTTTGCCAGTGGGGGTCAGTAGCATGATAGAAGAAATAAGCCAGGATACACAAAAGAGCAGTACAAGAGGAAATAATAACAGTAACAAGGCAGAAATATTATGCATGGATTGATAAAAAAGAAAGGAAAGCATGTTTTACCTGAAAACCGTACATCTCTTGCAGGAACAAAAAGACTACGTCTCGCTGGGTTGTCCAGGCTGCTCTACACTGCCTACTCACAGGTGCAATCCCACTACTGATCAGCACGGGGGTTTTGACCTGCTCTGTTTCTGACCTGGGCCGGTTCACTCCTCCTTAGGATAACCTGGTGGCTCCAAGCTCCCCCAGAGTCACCATATTGATACCGAACTTAGTGTGGACACCCGATCAACATAGCACAGGACAGACCAGAACTCCTAGACTCAAGTGATCCACCAGACTCAGCTTCCCAAGGAGCTGGGATTACAGGCTCACACCACAGAGCCCAGCAGATGTTTAGCATTGCTTTCTCTAACTTGAAGCGTCTGACCTTACCGAGTCCTACAGCACCCCCATTCTGCAAGCCAAGGTGACGCATGCAGTCCCTAAAAATGGTATAGCTGTAATCGGACTGACCCGTGGAATAATTGTAGCATTTCATTTTACCTGCCCAGCGAACGTTGTGAAAAGGAAACTCATAAAACAATGGCAAAATTGTGTTTTTTCCTCCCCACTGAAAATAGTTTCATCATTTTTCAGTACATGGTATGGTACATAAGATGGTACCATGAGAAAATTACAACTTGTCTCGCAAGAAAGAAGCCCTCATACGGCTACGCGTATGGAAAAATTGAGCAGGGGATGAAAAAAGGAAAAATGGCTGCAGCGGGAAGGGGTTAAATAATTTTTTTGAGTCTTTTGCGGAGTAGCCCTTTCATCAGGTCCTAGAGTCGGCTTGGAGCTTGTGTATCCTCTCCTGGCAATAAGTGGTCCTATGATGGCAGGAGATAGCATTTTCTTGGTTTTGCCAGTGGGGGTCAGTAGCATGATAGAAGAAATAAGCCAGGATACACAAAAGAGCAGTACAAGAGGAAATAATAACAGTAACAAGGCAGAAATATTATGCATGGATTGATAAAAAAGAAAGGAAAGCACATTTTACCTGAAAACCGTACATCTCTTGCAGGAACAAAAAGACTATGTCTTGCTGTGTTACAAGGCTGCTCTACACTGCCTACTCACAGGCGCAATCCCACTACTGATCAGCATGGGGGTTTTGACCTGCTCTGTTTACGACCTGGGCCGGTTCACCCCTCCTTAGGACAACCTGGTGGCTCCAAGCTCCCCCAGAGTCACCATATTGATACCGAACTTAGTGTGGACACCCAATCAACATAGCACAGGACAGACCAGAACTCCTGGACTCAAGTGATCCACCAGCCTCAGCCTCCTAAGGAGCTGAGATTACAGGCTCACGCCACAGAGCCCAGCAGATGTTTAGCACTGCTTTCTCTAACTTGAAGCATCTGACCTCACCGAGTCCTACGGCACCCCCATTCTGCAAGCCAAGGTGGCGCATACAGTCTCTAAAAATGGTATACCTGTAATCGGACTGACCCGTGGAATAATTGTAGCATTTCATTTTACCTGCCCAGCGAACGTTGTGAAAAGGAAACTCATAAAACAATGGCAAAATTGTGTTTTTTCCTCCCCACTGAAAATAGTTTCATCATTTTTCAGTACATGGTATGGTACATAAGATGGTACCATGAGAAAATTACAACTTGTCTCGCAAGAAAGAAGCCCTCATACGGCTACGCGTATGGAAAAATTGAGCAGGGGATGAAAAAAGGAAAAATGGCTGCAGCGGGAAGGGGTTAAATAATTTTTTTAAGTCTATTGCGGAGTAGCCCTTTCATCAGGACCTAGAGTCGGCTTGGAGCTTGTGTATCCTCTCCTGGCAATAAGTGGTCCTATGATGGCAGGAGATAGCATTTTCTTGGTTTTGCCAGTGGGGGTCAGTAGCATGATAGAAGAAATAAGCCAGGATACACAAAAGAGCAGTACAAGAGGAAATAATAACAGTAACAAGGCAGAAATATTATGCATGGATTGATAAAAAAGAAAGGAAAGCATGTTTTACCTGAAAACCGTACATCTCTTGCAGGAACAAAAAGACTACGTCTCGCTGTGTTGTCCAGGCTGCTCTACACTGCCTACTCACAGGCGCAATCCCACTACTGATCAGCACGGGGAGTTTGACCTGCTCTGTTTCCAACCTGGGCTGGTTCACCCCTCCTTAGGACAACCTGGTGGCTCCAAGCTCCCCCAGAGTCACCATATTGATACCAAACTTAGTGTGGACACCCGATCAACAAAGCACAGGACAGACCAGAACTCCTGGACTCAAATGATCCACCAGGCTCAGCCTCCCAAGGAGCTGGGATTACAGGCTCACGCCACAGAGCCCAGCAGATGTTTAGCACTGCTTTCTCTAACTTGAAGCGTGTGACCTCACCGAGTCCTACGGCACCCCCATTCTGCAAGCCAAGGTGACGCATGCAGTCTCTAAAAATGGTATAGCTGTAATCGGACTGACCCGTGGAATAATTGTAGCATTTCATTTTACCTGCCCAGCGAACGTTGTGAAAAGGAAACTCATAAAACAATGGCAAAATTGTGTTTTTTCCTCCCCACTGAAAATAGTTTCATCATTTTTCAGTACATGGTATGGTACATAAGATGGTACCATGAGAAAATTACAACTTGTCTCGCAAGAAAGAAGCCCTCATACGGCTACGCGTATGGAAAAATTGAGCAGGGGATGAAAAAAGGAAAAATGGCTGCAGCGGGAAGGGGTTAAATAATTTTTTTAAGTCTTTTGCGGAGTAGCCCTTTCATCAGGACCTAGAGTCGGCTTGGAGCTTGTGTATCCTCTCCTGGCAATAAGTGGTCCTATGATGGCAGGAGATAGCATTTTCTTGGTTTTCCCAGTGGGGGTCAGTAGCATGATAGAAGAAATAAGCCAGGATACACAAAAGAGCAGTACAAGAGGAAATAATAACAGTAACAAGGCAGAAATATTATGCATGGATTGATAAAAAAGAAAGGAAAGCATGTTTTACCTGATAACCGTACATCTCTTGCAGGAACAAAAAGACTATGTCTCGCTGTGTTGTCCAGGCTGCTCTACACTGCCTACTCACAGGCGCAATCCCACTACTGATCAGCATGGGGGTTTTGACCTGCTCTGTTTCCGACCTGGGCCAGTTCACCCCTCCTTAGGACAACCTGGTGGCTCCAAGCTCCCCCAGAGTCACCATATTGATACCGAACTTAGTGTGGACACCCAATCAACATAGCACAGGACAGACCAGAACTCCTGGACTCAAGTGATCCACCAACCTCAGCCTCCCAAGGAGCTGGGATTACAGGCTCACGCCACAGAGCCCAGCAGATGTTTAGCACTGCTTTCTCTAACTTGAAGCGTGTGACCTCACCGAGTCCTACGGCACCCCCATTCTGCAAGCCAAGGTGACGCATGCAGTCTCTAAAAATGGTATAGCTGTAATCGGACTGACCCGTGGAATAATTGTAGCATTTCATTTTACCTGCCCAGCGAACGTTGTGAAAAGGAAACTCATAAAACAATGGCAAAATTGTGTTTTTTCCTCCCCACTGAAAATAGTTTCATCATTTTTCAGTACATGGTATGGTACATAAGATGGTACCATGAGAAAATTACAACTTGTCTCGCAAGAAAGAAGCCCTCATACGGCTACGCGTATGGAAAAATTGAGCAGGGGATGAAAAAAGGAAAAATGGCTGCAGCGGGAAGGGGTTAAATAATTTTTTTAAGTCTTTTGCGGAGTAGCCCTTTCATCAGGACCTAGAGTCGGCTTGGAGCTTGTGTATCCTCTCCTGGCAATAAGTGGTCCTATGATGGCAGGAGATAGCATTTTCTTGGTTTTGCCAGTGGGGGTCAGTAGCATGATAGAAGAAATAAGCCAGGATACACAAAAGAGCAGTACAAGAGGAAATAATAACAGTAACAAGGCAGAAATATTATGCATGGATTGATAAAAAAGAAAGGAAAGCATGTTTTACCTGAAAACCGTACATCTCTTGCAGGAACAAAAAGACTATGTCTTGCTGTGTTACAAGGCTGCTCTACACTGCCTACTCACAGGCGCAATCCCACTACTGATCAGCATGGGGGTTTTGACCTGCTCTGTTTACGACCTGGGCCGGTTCACCCCTCCTTAGGACAACCTGGTGGCTCCAAGCTCCCCCAGAGTCACCATATTGATACCGAACTTAGTGTGGACACCCAATCAACATAGCACAGGACAGACCAGAACTCCTGGACTCAAGTGATCCACCAGCCTCAGCCTCCTAAGGAGCTGAGATTACAGGCTCACGCCACAGAGCCCAGCAGATGTTTAGCACTGCTTTCTCTAACTTGAAGCATCTGACCTCACCGAGTCCTACGGCACCCCCATTCTGCAAGCCAAGGTGGCGCATACAGTCTCTAAAAATGGTATACCTGTAATCGGACTGACCCGTGGAATAATTGTAGCATTTCATTTTACCTGCCCAGCGAACGTTGTGAAAAGGAAACTCATAAAACAATGGCAAAATTGTGTTTTTTCCTCCCCACTGAAAATAGTTTCATCATTTTTCAGTACATGGTATGGTACATAAGATGGTACCATGAGAAAATTACAACTTGTCTCGCAAGAAAGAAGCCCTCATACGGCTACGCGTATGGAAAAATTGAGCAGGGGATGAAAAAAGGAAAAATGGCTGCAGCGGGAAGGGGTTAAATAATTTTTTTAAGTCTATTGCGGAGTAGCCCTTTCATCAGGACCTAGAGTCGGCTTGGAGCTTGTGTATCCTCTCCTGGCAATAAGTGGTCCTATGATGGCAGGAGATAGCATTTTCTTGGTTTTGCCAGTGGGGGTCAGTAGCATGATAGAAGAAATAAGCCAGGATACACAAAAGAGCAGTACAAGAGGAAATAATAACAGTAACAAGGCAGAAATATTATGCATGGATTGATAAAAAAGAAAGGAAAGCACATTTTACCTGAAAACCGTACATCTCTTGCAGGAGCAAAAAGACTATGTCTCGCTGTGTTGTCCAGGCTGCTCTACACTGCCTACTCACAGGCGCAATCCCACTACTGATCAGCACGGGGGGTTTGACCTGCTCTGTTTCCAACCTGGGCTGGTTCACCCCTCCTTAGGACAACCTGGTGGCTCCAAGCTCCCCCAGAGTCACCATATTGATACTGAACTTAGTGTGGACACCCGATCAACAAAGCACAGGACAGACCAGAACTCCTGGACTCAAATGATCCACCAGGCTCAGCCTCCCAAGGAGCTGGGATTACAGGCTCACGCCACAGAGCCCAGCAGATGTTTAGCACTGCTTTCTCTAACTTGAAGCGTGTGACCTCACCGAGTCCTACGGCACCCCCATTCTGCAAGCCAAGGTGACGCATGCAGTCTCTAAAAATGGTATAGCTGTAATCGGACTGACCCGTGGAATAATTGTAGCATTTCATTTTACCTGCCCAGCGAACGTTGTGAAAAGGAAACTCATAAAACAATGGCAAAATTGTGTTTTTTCCTCCCCACTGAAAATAGTTTCATCATTTTTCAGTACATGGTATGGTACATAAGATGGTACCATGAGAAAATTACAACTTGTCTCGCAAGAAAGAAGCCCTCATACGGCTACGCGTATGGAAAAATTGAGCAGGGGATGAAAAAAGGAAAAATGGCTGCAGCGGGAAGGGGTTAAATAATTTTTTTAAGTCTTTTGCGGAGTAGCCCTTTCATCAGGACCTAGAGTCGGCTTGGAGCTTGTGTATCCTCTCCTGGCAATAAGTGGTCCTATGATGGCAGGAGATAGCATTTTCTTGGTTTTGCCAGTGGGGGTCAGTAGCATGATAGAAGAAATAAGCCAGGATACACAAAAGAGCAGTACAAGAGGAAATAATAACAGTAACAAGGCAGAAATATTATGCATGGATTGATAAAAAAGAAAGGAAAGCATGTTTTACCTGAAAACCGTACATCTCTTGCAGGAACAAAAAGACTACGTCTCGCTGGGTTGTCCAGGCTGCTCTACACTGCCTACTCACAGGTGCAATCCCACTACTGATCAGCACGGGGGTTTTGACCTGCTCTGTTTCTGACCTGGGCCGGTTCACTCCTCCTTAGGATAACCTGGTGGCTCCAAGCTCCCCCAGAGTCACCATATTGATACCGAACTTAGTGTGGACACCCGATCAACATAGCACAGGACAGACCAGAACTCCTAGACTCAAGTGATCCACCAGACTCAGCTTCCCAAGGAGCTGGGATTACAGGCTCACACCACAGAGCCCAGCAGATGTTTAGCATTGCTTTCTCTAACTTGAAGCGTCTGACCTTACCGAGTCCTACAGCACCCCCATTCTGCAAGCCAAGGTGACGCATGCAGTCCCTAAAAATGGTATAGCTGTAATCGGACTGACCCGTGGAATAATTGTAGCATTTCATTTTACCTGCCCAGCGAACGTTGTGAAAAGGAAACTCATAAAACAATGGCAAAATTGTGTTTTTTCCTCCCCACTGAAAATAGTTTCATCATTTTTCAGTACATGGTATGGTACATAAGATGGTACCATGAGAAAATTACAACTTGTCTCGCAAGAAAGAAGCCCTCATACGGCTACGCGTATGGAAAAATTGAGCAGGGGATGAAAAAAGGAAAAATGGCTGCAGCGGGAAGGGGTTAAATAATTTTTTTGAGTCTTTTGCGGAGTAGCCCTTTCATCAGGTCCTAGAGTCGGCTTGGAGCTTGTGTATCCTCTCCTGGCAATAAGTGGTCCTATGATGGCAGGAGATAGCATTTTCTTGGTTTTGCCAGTGGGGGTCAGTAGCATGATAGAAGAAATAAGCCAGGATACACAAAAGAGCAGTACAAGAGGAAATAATAACAGTAACAAGGCAGAAATATTATGCATGGATTGATAAAAAAGAAAGGAAAGCACATTTTACCTGAAAACCGTACATCTCTTGCAGGAACAAAAAGACTATGTCTTGCTGTGTTACAAGGCTGCTCTACACTGCCTACTCACAGGCGCAATCCCACTACTGATCAGCATGGGGGTTTTGACCTGCTCTGTTTACGACCTGGGCCGGTTCACCCCTCCTTAGGACAACCTGGTGGCTCCAAGCTCCCCCAGAGTCACCATATTGATACCGAACTTAGTGTGGACACCCAATCAACATAGCACAGGACAGACCAGAACTCCTGGACTCAAGTGATCCACCAGCCTCAGCCTCCTAAGGAGCTGAGATTACAGGCTCACGCCACAGAGCCCAGCAGATGTTTAGCACTGCTTTCTCTAACTTGAAGCATCTGACCTCACCGAGTCCTACGGCACCCCCATTCTGCAAGCCAAGGTGGCGCATACAGTCTCTAAAAATGGTATACCTGTAATCGGACTGACCCGTGGAATAATTGTAGCATTTCATTTTACCTGCCCAGCGAACGTTGTGAAAAGGAAACTCATAAAACAATGGCAAAATTGTGTTTTTTCCTCCCCACTGAAAATAGTTTCATCATTTTTCAGTACATGGTATGGTACATAAGATGGTACCATGAGAAAATTACAACTTGTCTCGCAAGAAAGAAGCCCTCATACGGCTACGCGTATGGAAAAATTGAGCAGGGGATGAAAAAAGGAAAAATGGCTGCAGCGGGAAGGGGTTAAATAATTTTTTTAAGTCTATTGCGGAGTAGCCCTTTCATCAGGACCTAGAGTCGGCTTGGAGCTTGTGTATCCTCTCCTGGCAATAAGTGGTCCTATGATGGCAGGAGATAGCATTTTCTTGGTTTTGCCAGTGGGGGTCAGTAGCATGATAGAAGAAATAAGCCAGGATACACAAAAGAGCAGTACAAGAGGAAATAATAACAGTAACAAGGCAGAAATATTATGCATGGATTGATAAAAAAGAAAGGAAAGCATGTTTTACCTGAAAACCGTACATCTCTTGCAGGAACAAAAAGACTACGTCTCGCTGTGTTGTCCAGGCTGCTCTACACTGCCTACTCACAGGCGCAATCCCACTACTGATCAGCACGGGGAGTTTGACCTGCTCTGTTTCCAACCTGGGCTGGTTCACCCCTCCTTAGGACAACCTGGTGGCTCCAAGCTCCCCCAGAGTCACCATATTGATACCGAACTTAGTGTGGACACCCGATCAACAAAGCACAGGACAGACCAGAACTCCTGGACTCAAATGATCCACCAGGCTCAGCCTCCCAAGGAGCTGGGATTACAGGCTCACGCCACAGAGCCCAGCAGATGTTTAGCACTGCTTTCTCTAACTTGAAGCGTGTGACCTCACCGAGTCCTACGGCACCCCCATTCTGCAAGCCAAGGTGACGCATGCAGTCTCTAAAAATGGTATAGCTGTAATCGGACTGACCCGTGGAATAATTGTAGCATTTCATTTTACCTGCCCAGCGAACGTTGTGAAAAGGAAACTCATAAAACAATGGCAAAATTGTGTTTTTTCCTCCCCACTGAAAATAGTTTCATCATTTTTCAGTACATGGTATGGTACATAAGATGGTACCATGAGAAAATTACAACTTGTCTCGCAAGAAAGAAGCCCTCATACGGCTACGCGTATGGAAAAATTGAGCAGGGGATGAAAAAAGGAAAAATGGCTGCAGCGGGAAGGGGTTAAATAATTTTTTTAAGTCTTTTGCGGAGTAGCCCTTTCATCAGGACCTAGAGTCGGCTTGGAGCTTGTGTATCCTCTCCTGGCAATAAGTGGTCCTATGATGGCAGGAGATAGCATTTTCTTGGTTTTCCCAGTGGGGGTCAGTAGCATGATAGAAGAAATAAGCCAGGATACACAAAAGAGCAGTACAAGAGGAAATAATAACAGTAACAAGGCAGAAATATTATGCATGGATTGATAAAAAAGAAAGGAAAGCATGTTTTACCTGATAACCGTACATCTCTTGCAGGAACAAAAAGACTATGTCTCGCTGTGTTGTCCAGGCTGCTCTACACTGCCTACTCACAGGCGCAATCCCACTACTGATCAGCATGGGGGTTTTGACCTGCTCTGTTTCCGACCTGGGCCAGTTCACTCCTCCTTAGGACAACCTGGTGGCTCCAAGCTCCCCCAGAGTCACCATATTGATACCGAACTTAGTGTGGACACCCAATCAACATAGCACAGGACAGACCAGAACTCCTGGACTCAAGTGATCCACCAACCTCAGCCTCCCAAGGAGCTGGGATTACAGGCTCACGCCACAGAGCCCAGCAGATGTTTAGCACTGCTTTCTCTAACTTGAAGCGTGTGACCTCACCGAGTCCTACGGCACCCCCATTCTGCAAGCCAAGGTGACGCATGCAGTCTCTAAAAATGGTATAGCTGTAATCGGACTGACCCGTGGAATAATTGTAGCATTTCATTTTACCTGCCCAACGAACGTTGTGAAAAGGAAACTCATAAAACAATGGCAAAATTGTGTTTTTTCCTCCCCACTGAAAATAGTTTCATCATTTTTCAGTACATGGTATGGTACATAAGATGGTACCATGAGAAAATTACAACTTGTCTCGCAAGAAAGAAGCCCTCATACGGCTACGCGTATGGAAAAATTGAGCAGGGGATGAAAAAAGGAAAAATGGCTGCAGCGGGAAGGGGTTAAATAATTTTTTTAAGTCTTTTGCGGAGTAGCCCTTTCATCAGGACCTAGAGTCGGCTTGGAGCTTGTGTATCCTCTCCTGGCAATAAGTGGTCCTATGATGGCAGGAGATAGCATTTTCTTGGTTTTGCCAGTGGGGGTCAGTAGCATGATAGAAGAAATAAGCCAGGATACACAAAAGAGCAGTACAAGAGGAAATAATAACAGTAACAAGGCAGAAATATTATGCATGGATTGATAAAAAAGAAAGGAAAGCATGTTTTACCTGAAAACCGTACATCTCTTGCAGGAACAAAAAGACTATGTCTTGCTGTGTTACAAGGCTGCTCTACACTGCCTACTCACAGGCGCAATCCCACTACTGATCAGCATGGGGGTTTTGACCTGCTCTGTTTACGACCTGGGCCGGTTCACCCCTCCTTAGGACAACCTGGTGGCTCCAAGCTCCCCCAGAGTCACCATATTGATACCGAACTTAGTGTGGACACCCAATCAACATAGCACAGGACAGACCAGAACTCCTGGACTCAAGTGATCCACCAGCCTCAGCCTCCTAAGGAGCTGAGATTACAGGCTCACGCCACAGAGCCCAGCAGATGTTTAGCACTGCTTTCTCTAACTTGAAGCATCTGACCTCACCGAGTCCTACGGCACCCCCATTCTGCAAGCCAAGGTGGCGCATACAGTCTCTAAAAATGGTATACCTGTAATCGGACTGACCCGTGGAATAATTGTAGCATTTCATTTTACCTGCCCAGCGAACGTTGTGAAAAGGAAACTCATAAAACAATGGCAAAATTGTGTTTTTTCCTCCCCACTGAAAATAGTTTCATCATTTTTCAGTACATGGTATGGTACATAAGATGGTACCATGAGAAAATTACAACTTGTCTCGCAAGAAAGAAGCCCTCATACGGCTACGCGTATGGAAAAATTGAGCAGGGGATGAAAAAAGGAAAAATGGCTGCAGCGGGAAGGGGTTAAATAATTTTTTTAAGTCTATTGCGGAGTAGCCCTTTCATCAGGACCTAGAGTCGGCTTGGAGCTTGTGTATCCTCTCCTGGCAATAAGTGGTCCTATGATGGCAGGAGATAGCATTTTCTTGGTTTTGCCAGTGGGGGTCAGTAGCATGATAGAAGAAATAAGCCAGGATACACAAAAGAGCAGTACAAGAGGAAATAATAACAGTAACAAGGCAGAAATATTATGCATGGATTGATAAAAAAGAAAGGAAAGCACATTTTACCTGAAAACCGTACATCTCTTGCAGGAGCAAAAAGACTATGTCTCGCTGTGTTGTCCAGGCTGCTCTACACTGCCTACTCACAGGCGCAATCCCACTACTGATCAGCACGGGGGGTTTGACCTGCTCTGTTTCCAACCTGGGCTGGTTCACCCCTCCTTAGGACAACCTGGTGGCTCCAAGCTCCCCCAGAGTCACCATATTGATACTGAACTTAGTGTGGACACCCGATCAACAAAGCACAGGACAGACCAGAACTCCTGGACTCAAATGATCCACCAGGCTCAGCCTCCCAAGGAGCTGGGATTACAGGCTCACGCCACAGAGCCCAGCAGATGTTTAGCACTGCTTTCTCTAACTTGAAGCGTGTGACCTCACCGAGTCCTACGGCACCCCCATTCTGCAAGCCAAGGTGACGCATGCAGTCTCTAAAAATGGTATAGCTGTAATCGGACTGACCCGTGGAATAATTGTAGCATTTCATTTTACCTGCCCAGCGAACGTTGTGAAAAGGAAACTCATAAAACAATGGCAAAATTGTGTTTTTTCCTCCCCACTGAAAATAGTTTCATCATTTTTCAGTACGTGGTATGGTACATAAGATGGTACCATGAGAAAATTACAACTTGTCTCGCAAGAAAGAAGCCCTCATACGGCTACGCGTATGGAAAAATTGAGCAGGGGATGAAAAAAGGAAAAATGGCTGCAGCGGGAAGGGGTTAAATAATTTTTTTAAGTCTTTTGCGGAGTAGCCCTTTCATCAGGACCTAGAGTCGGCTTGGAGCTTGTGTATCCTCTCCTGGCAATAAGTGGTCCTATGATGGCAGGAGATAGCATTTTCTTGGTTTTGCCAGTGGGGGTCAGTAGCATGATAGAAGAAATAAGCCAGGATACACAAAAGAGCAGTACAAGAGGAAATAATAACAGTAACAAGGCAGAAATATTACGCATGGATTGATAAAAAAGAAAGGAAAGCATGTTTTACCTGATAACCGTACATCTCTTGCAGGAACAAAAAGACTATGTCTCGCTGTGTTGTCCAGGCTGCTCTACACTGCCTACTCATAGGCGCAATCCCACTACTGATCAGCACGGGGGGTTTGACCTGCTCTGTTTCCAACCTGGGCTGGTTCACCCCTCCTTAGGACAACCTGGTGGCTCCAAGCTCCCCCAGAGTCACCATATTGATACCGAACTTAGTGTGGACACCTGATCAACATAGCACAGGACAGACCAGAACTCCTGGACTCAAGTGATCCACCAGACTCAGCCTCCCAAGGAGCTGGGATTACAGGCTCACGCCACAGAGCCCAGCAGATGTTTAGCACTGCTTTCTCTAACTTGAAGCATCTGACCTCAACCAAGTCCTACGGCACCCCCATTCTGCAAGCCAAGGTGACGCATGCAGTCTCTAAAAATGGTATAGCTGTAATCGGACTGACCCGTGGAATAATTGTAGCATTTCATTTTACCTGCCCAGCGAACGTTGTGAAAAGGAAACTCATAAAACAATGGCAAAATTGTGTTTTTTCCTCCCCACTGAAAATAGTTTCATCATTTTTCAGTACATGGTATGGTACATAAGATGGTACCATGAGAAAATTACAACTTGTCTCGCAAGAAAGAAGCCCTCATACGACTACGCGTATGGAAAAATTGAGCAGGGGATGAAAAAAGGAAAAATGGCTGCAGCGGGAAGGGGTTAAATAATTTTTTTAAGTCTTTTGCGGAGTAGCCCTTTCATCAGGTCCTAGAGTCGGCTTGGAGCTTGTGTATCCTCTCCTGGCAATAAGTGGTCCTATGATGGCAGGAGATAGCATTTTCTTGGTTTTGCCAGTGGGGGTCAGTAGCATGATAGAAGAAATAAGCCAGGATACACAAAAGAGCAGTACAAGAGGAAATAATAACAGTAACAAGGCAGAAATATTATGCATGGATTGATAAAAAAGAAAGGAAAGCATGTTTTACCTGAAAACCGTACATCTCTTGCAGGAACAAAAAGACTACGTCTCGCTGGGTTGTCCAGGCTGCTCTACACTGCCTACTCACAGGTGCAATCCCACTACTGATCAGCACGGGGGTTTTGACCTGCTCTGTTTCTGACCTGGGCCGGTTCACTCCTCCTTAGGATAACCTGGTGGCTCCAAGCTCCCCCAGAGTCACCATATTGATACCGAACTTAGTGTGGACACCCGATCAACATAGCACAGGACAGACCAGAACTCCTAGACTCAAGTGATCCACCAGACTCAGCTTCCCAAGGAGCTGGGATTACAGGCTCACACCACAGAGCCCAGCAGATGTTTAGCATTGCTTTCTCTAACTTGAAGCGTCTGACCTTACCGAGTCCTACAGCACCCCCATTCTGCAAGCCAAGGTGACGCATGCAGTCCCTAAAAATGGTATAGCTGTAATCGGACTGACCCGTGGAATAATTGTAGCATTTCATTTTACCTGCCCAGCGAACGTTGTGAAAAGGAAACTCATAAAACAATGGCAAAATTGTGTTTTTTCCTCCCCACTGAAAATAGTTTCATCATTTTTCAGTACATGGTATGGTACATAAGATGGTACCATGAGAAAATTACAACTTGTCTCGCAAGAAAGAAGCCCTCATACGGCTACGCGTATGGAAAAATTGGACAGGGGATGAAAAAAGGAAAAATGGCTGCAGCGGGAAGGGGTTAAATAATTTTTTTGAGTCTTTTGCGGAGTAGCCCTTTCATCAGGTTCTAGAGTCGGCTTGGAGCTTGTGTATCCTCTCCTGGCAATAAGTGGTCCTATGATGGCAGGAGATAGCATTTTCTTGGTTTTGCCAGTGGGGGTCAGTAGCATGATAGAAGAAATAAGCCAGGATACACAAAAGAGCAGTACAAGAGGAAATAATAACAGTAACAAGGCAGAAATATTATGCATGGATTGATAAAAAAGAAAGGAAAGCACATTTTACCTGAAAACCGTACATCTCTTGCAGGAACAAAAAGACTATGTCTTGCTGTGTTACAAGGCTGCTCTACACTGCCTACTCACAGGCACAATCCCACTACTGATCAGCATGGGGGTTTTGACCTGCTCTGTTTACGACCTGGGCCGGTTCACCCCTCCTTAGGACAACCTGGTGGCTCCAAGCTCCCCCAGAGTCACCATATTGATACCGAACTTAGTGTGGACACCCAATCAACATAGCACAGGACAGACCAGAACTCCTGGACTCAAGTGATCCACCAGCCTCAGCCTCCTAAGGAGCTGAGATTACAGGCTCACGCCACAGAGCCCAGCAGATGTTTAGCACTGCTTTCTCTAACTTGAAGCATCTGACCTCACCGAGTCCTACGGCACCCCCATTCTGCAAGCCAAGGTGGCGCATACAGTCTCTAAAAATGGTATACCTGTAATCGGACTGACCCGTGGAATAATTGTAGCATTTCATTTTACCTGCCCAGCGAACGTTGTGAAAAGGAAACTCATAAAACAATGGCAAAATTGTGTTTTTTCCTCCCCACTGAAAATAGTTTCATCATTTTTCAGTACATGGTATGGTACATAAGATGGTACCATGAGAAAATTACAACTTGTCTCGCAAGAAAGAAGCCCTCATACGGCTACGCGTATGGAAAAATTGAGCAGGGGATGAAAAAAGGAAAAATGGCTGCAGCGGGAAGGGGTTAAATAATTTTTTTAAGTCTATTGCGGAGTAGCCCTTTCATCAGGACCTAGAGTCGGCTTGGAGCTTGTGTATCCTCTCCTGGCAATAAGTGGTCCTATGATGGCAGGAGATAGCATTTTCTTGGTTTTGCCAGTGGGGGTCAGTAGCATGATAGAAGAAATAAGCCAGGATACACAAAAGAGCAGTACAAGAGGAAATAATAACAGTAACAAGGCAGAAATATTATGCATGGATTGATAAAAAAGAAAGGAAAGCACATTTTACCTGAAAACCGTACATCTCTTGCAGGAACAAAAAGACTATGTCTCGCTGTGTTGTCCAGGCTGCTCTACACTGCCTACTCACAGGCGCAATCCCACTACTGATCAGCATGGGGGTTTTGACCTGCTCTGTTTCCGACCTGAGCCAGTTCACCCCTCCTTAGGACAACCTGGTGGCTCCAAGCTCCCCCAGAGTCACCATATTGATACCGAACTTAGTGTGGACACCCAATCAACATAGCACAGGACAGACCAGAACTCCTGGACTCAAGTGATCCACCAACCTCAGCCTCCCAAGGAGCTGGGATTACAGGCTCACGCCACAGAGCCCAGCAGATGTTTAGCACTGCTTTCTCTAACTTGAAGCATCTGACCTCACCGAGTCCTACGGCACCCCCATTCTGCAAGCCAAGGTGGCGCATACAGTCTCTAAAAATGGTATACCTGTAATCGGACTGACCTGTGGAATAATTGTAGCATTTCATTTTACCTGCCCAGCGAACGTTGTGAAAAGGAAACTCATAAAACAATGGCAAAATTGTGTTTTTTCCTCCCCACTGAAAATAGTTTCATCATTTTTCAGTACATGGTATGGTACATAAGATGGTACCATGAGAAAATTACAACTTGTCTCGCAAGAAAGAAGCCCTCATACGACTACGCGTATGGAAAAATTGAGCAGGGGATGAAAAAAGGAAAAATGGCTGCAGCGGGAAGGGGTTAAATAATTTTTTTAAGTCTTTTGCGGAGTAGCCCTTTCATCAGGACCTAGAGTCGGCTTGGAGCTTGTGTATCCTCTCCTGGCAATAAGTGGTCCTATGATGGCAGGAGATAGCATTTTCTTGGTTTTGCCAGTGGGGGTCAGTAGCATGATAGAAGAAATAAGCCAGGATACACAAAAGAGCAGTACAAGAGGAAATAATAACAGTAACAAGGCAGAAATATTATGCATGGATTGATAAAAAAGAAAGGAAAGCATGTTTTACCTGATAACCGTACATCTCTTGCAGGAACAAAAAGACTATGTCTCGCTGTGTTGTCCAGGCTGCTCTACACTGCCTACTCACAGGCGCAATCCCACTACTGATCAGCACGGGGGGTTTGACCTGCTCTGTTTCCAACCTGGGCTGGTTCACCCCTCCTTAGGACAACCTGGTGGCTCCAAGCTCCCCCAGAGTCACCATATTGATACCGAACTTAGTGTGGACACCCGATCAACAAAGCACAGGACAGACCAGAACTCCTGGACTCAAATGATCCACCAGGCTCAGCCTCCCAAGGAGCTGGGATTACAGGCTCACGCCACAGAGCCCAGCAGATGTTTAGCACTGCTTTCTCTAACTTGAAGCGTGTGACCTCACCGAGTCCTACGGCACCCCCATTCTGCAAGCCAAGGTGACGCATGCAGTCTCTAAAAATGGTATAGCTGTAATCGGACTGACCCGTGGAATAATTGTAGCATTTCATTTTACCTGCCCAGCGAACGTTGTGAAAAGGAAACTCATAAAACAATGGCAAAATTGTGTTTTTTCCTCCCCACTGAAAATAGTTTCATCATTTTTCAGTACGTGGTATGGTACATAAGATGGTACCATGAGAAAATTACAACTTGTCTCGCAAGAAAGAAGCCCTCATACGGCTACGCGTATGGAAAAATTGAGCAGGGGATGAAAAAAGGAAAAATGGCTGCAGCGGGAAGGGGTTAAATAATTTTTTTAAGTCTTTTGCGGAGTAGCCCTTTCATCAGGACCTAGAGTCGGCTTGGAGCTTGTGTATCCTCTCCTGGCAATAAGTGGTCCTATGATGGCAGGAGATAGCATTTTCTTGGTTTTGCCAGTGGGGGTCAGTAGCATGATAGAAGAAATAAGCCAGGATACACAAAAGAGCAGTACAAGAGGAAATAATAACAGTAACAAGGCAGAAATATTACGCATGGATTGATAAAAAAGAAAGGAAAGCATGTTTTACCTGATAACCGTACATCTCTTGCAGGAACAAAAAGACTATGTCTCGCTGTGTTGTCCAGGCTGCTCTACACTGCCTACTCATAGGCGCAATCCCACTACTGATCAGCACGGGGGGTTTGACCTGCTCTGTTTCCAACCTGGGCTGGTTCACCCCTCCTTAGGACAACCTGGTGGCTCCAAGCTCCCCCAGAGTCACCATATTGATACCGAACTTAGTGTGGACACCTGATCAACATAGCACAGGACAGACCAGAACTCCTGGACTCAAGTGATCCACCAGACTCAGCCTCCCAAGGAGCTGGGATTACAGGCTCACGCCACAGAGCCCAGCAGATGTTTAGCACTGCTTTCTCTAACTTGAAGCATCTGACCTCAACCAAGTCCTACGGCACCCCCATTCTGCAAGCCAAGGTGACGCATGCAGTCTCTAAAAATGGTATAGCTGTAATCGGACTGACCCGTGGAATAATTGTAGCATTTCATTTTACCTGCCCAGCGAACGTTGTGAAAAGGAAACTCATAAAACAATGGCAAAATTGTGTTTTTTCCTCCCCACTGAAAATAGTTTCATCATTTTTCAGTACATGGTATGGTACATAAGATGGTACCATGAGAAAATTACAACTTGTCTCGCAAGAAAGAAGCCCTCATACGACTACGCGTATGGAAAAATTGAGCAGGGGATGAAAAAAGGAAAAATGGCTGCAGCGGGAAGGGGTTAAATAATTTTTTTAAGTCTTTTGCGGAGTAGCCCTTTCATCAGGTCCTAGAGTCGGCTTGGAGCTTGTGTATCCTCTCCTGGCAATAAGTGGTCCTATGATGGCAGGAGATAGCATTTTCTTGGTTTTGCCAGTGGGGGTCAGTAGCATGATAGAAGAAATAAGCCAGGATACACAAAAGAGCAGTACAAGAGGAAATAATAACAGTAACAAGGCAGAAATATTATGCATGGATTGATAAAAAAGAAAGGAAAGCATGTTTTACCTGAAAACCGTACATCTCTTGCAGGAACAAAAAGACTACGTCTCGCTGGGTTGTCCAGGCTGCTCTACACTGCCTACTCACAGGTGCAATCCCACTACTGATCAGCACGGGGGTTTTGACCTGCTCTGTTTCTGACCTGGGCCGGTTCACTCCTCCTTAGGATAACCTGGTGGCTCCAAGCTCCCCCAGAGTCACCATATTGATACCGAACTTAGTGTGGACACCCGATCAACATAGCACAGGACAGACCAGAACTCCTAGACTCAAGTGATCCACCAGACTCAGCTTCCCAAGGAGCTGGGATTACAGGCTCACACCACAGAGCCCAGCAGATGTTTAGCATTGCTTTCTCTAACTTGAAGCGTCTGACCTTACCGAGTCCTACAGCACCCCCATTCTGCAAGCCAAGGTGACGCATGCAGTCCCTAAAAATGGTATAGCTGTAATCGGACTGACCCGTGGAATAATTGTAGCATTTCATTTTACCTGCCCAGCGAACGTTGTGAAAAGGAAACTCATAAAACAATGGCAAAATTGTGTTTTTTCCTCCCCACTGAAAATAGTTTCATCATTTTTCAGTACATGGTATGGTACATAAGATGGTACCATGAGAAAATTACAACTTGTCTCGCAAGAAAGAAGCCCTCATACGGCTACGCGTATGGAAAAATTGGACAGGGGATGAAAAAAGGAAAAATGGCTGCAGCGGGAAGGGGTTAAATAATTTTTTTGAGTCTTTTGCGGAGTAGCCCTTTCATCAGGTCCTAGAGTCGGCTTGGAGCTTGTGTATCCTCTCTTGGCAATAAGTGGTCCTATGATGGCAGGAGATAGCATTTTCTTGGTTTTGCCAGTGGGGGTCAGTAGCATGATAGAAGAAATAAGCCAGGATACACAAAAGAGCAGTACAAGAGGAAATAATAACAGTAACAAGGCAGAAATATTATGCATGGATTGATAAAAAAGAAAGGAAAGCACATTTTACCTGAAAACCGTACATCTCTTGCAGGAACAAAAAGACTATGTCTTGCTGTGTTACAAGGCTGCTCTACACTGCCTACTCACAGGCACAATCCCACTACTGATCAGCATGGGGGTTTTGACCTGCTCTGTTTACGACCTGGGCCGGTTCACCCCTCCTTAGGACAACCTGGTGGCTCCAAGCTCCCCCAGAGTCACCATATTGATACCGAACTTAGTGTGGACACCCAATCAACATAGCACAGGACAGACCAGAACTCCTGGACTCAAGTGATCCACCAGCCTCAGCCTCCTAAGGAGCTGAGATTACAGGCTCACGCCACAGAGCCCAGCAGATGTTTAGCACTGCTTTCTCTAACTTGAAGCATCTGACCTCACCGAGTCCTACGGCACCCCCATTCTGCAAGCCAAGGTGGCGCATACAGTCTCTAAAAATGGTATACCTGTAATCGGACTGACCCGTGGAATAATTGTAGCATTTCATTTTACCTGCCCAGCGAACGTTGTGAAAAGGAAACTCATAAAACAATGGCAAAATTGTGTTTTTTCCTCCCCACTGAAAATAGTTTCATCATTTTTCAGTACATGGTATGGTACATAAGATGGTACCATGAGAAAATTACAACTTGTCTCGCAAGAAAGAAGCCCTCATACGGCTACGCGTATGGAAAAATTGAGCAGGGGATGAAAAAAGGAAAAATGGCTGCAGCGGGAAGGGGTTAAATAATTTTTTTAAGTCTATTGCGGAGTAGCCCTTTCATCAGGACCTAGAGTCGGCTTGGAGCTTGTGTATCCTCTCCTGGCAATAAGTGGTCCTATGATGGCAGGAGATAGCATTTTCTTGGTTTTGCCAGTGGGGGTCAGTAGCATGATAGAAGAAATAAGCCAGGATACACAAAAGAGCAGTACAAGAGGAAATAATAACAGTAACAAGGCAGAAATATTATGCATGGATTGATAAAAAAGAAAGGAAAGCATGTTTTACCTGATAACCGTACATCTCTTGCAGGAACAAAAAGACTATGTCTCGCTGTGTTGTCCAGGCTGCTCTACACTGGCTACTCACAGGCGCAATCCCACTACTGATCAGCACAGGGGGTTTGACCTGCTCTGTTTCCAACCTGGGCTGGTTCACCCCTCCTTAGGACAACCTGGTGGCTCCAAGCTCCCCCAGAGTCACCATATTGATACCAAACTTAGTGTGGACACCCGATCAACAAAGCACAGGACAGACCAGAACTCCTGGACTCAAATGATCCACCAGGCTCAGCCTCCCAAGGAGCTGGGATTACAGGCTCACGCCACAGAGCCCAGCAGATGTTTAGCACTGCTTTCTCTAACTTGAAGCGTCTGACCTTACCGAGTCCTACAGCACCCCCATTCTGCAAGCCAAGGTGACGCATGCAGTCCCTAAAAATGGTATAGCTGTAATCGGACTGACCCGTGGAATAATTGTAGCATTTCATTTTACCTGCCCAGCGAACGTTGTGAAAAGGAAACTCATAAAACAATGGCAAAATTGTGTTTTTTCCTCCCCACTGAAAATAGTTTCATCATTTTTCAGTACATGGTATGGTACATAAGATGGTACCATGAGAAAATTACAACTTGTCTCGCAAGAAAGAAGCCCTCATACGGCTACGCGTATGGAAAAATTGAGCAGGGGATGAAAAAAGGAAAAATGGCTGCAGCGGGAAGGGGTTAAATAATTTTTTTAAGTCTTTTGCGGAGTAGCCCTTTCATCAGGACCTAGAGTCGGCTTGGAGCTTGTGTATCCTCTCCTGGCAATAAGTGGTCCTATGATGGCAGGAGATAGCATTTTCTTGGTTTTGCCAGTGGGGGTCAGTAGCATGATAGAAGAAATAAGCCAGGATACACAAAAGAGCAGTACAAGAGGAAATAATAACAGTAACAAGGCAGAAATATTATGCATGGATTGATAAAAAAGAAAGGAAAGCATGTTTTACCTGATAACCGTACATCTCTTGCAGGAACAAAAAGACTATGTCTCGCTGTGTTGTCCAGGCTGCTCTACACTGCCTACTCACAGGCGCAATCCCACTACTGATCAGCACGGGGGGTTTGACCTGCTCTGTTTCCAACCTGGGCTGGTTAACCCCTCCTTAGGACAACCTGGTGGCTCCAAGCTCCCCCAGAGTCACCATATTGATACCAAACTTAGTGTGGACACCCGATCAACAAAGCACAGGACAGACAGAACTCCTGGACTCAAATGATCCACCAGGCTCAGCCTCCCAAGGAGCTGGGATTACAGGCTCACGCCACAGAGCCCAGCAGATGTTTAGCACTGCTTTCTCTAACTTGAAGCGTGTGACCTCACCGAGTCCTACGGCACCCCCATTCTGCAAGCCAAGGTGACGCATGCAGTCTCTAAAAATGGTATAGCTGTAATCGGACTGACCCGTGGAATAATTGTAGCATTTCATTTTACCTGCCCAGCGAACGTTGTGAAAAGGAAACTCATAAAACAATGGCAAAATTGTGTTTTTTCCTCCCCACTGAAAATAGTTTCATCATTTTTCAGTACATGGTATGGTACATAAGATGGTACCATGAGAAAATTACAACTTGTCTCGCAAGAAAGAAGCCCTCATACGGCTACGCTTATGGAAAAATTGAGCAGGGGATGAAAAAAGGAAAAATGGCTGCAGCGGGAAGGGGTTAAATAATTTTTTTAAGTCTTTTGCGGAGTAGCCCTTTCATCAGGACCTAGAGTCGGCTTGGAGCTTGTGTATTCTCTCCTGGCAATAAGTGGTCCTATGATGGCAGGAGATAGCATTTTCTTGGTTTTGCCAGTGGGGGTCAGTAGCATGATAGAAGAAATAAGCCAGGATACACAAAAGAGCAGTACAAGAGGAAATAATAACAGTAACAAGGCAGAAATATTATGCATGGATTGATAAAAAAGAAAGGAAAGCATGTTTTACCTGATAACCGTACATCTCTTGCAGGAACAAAAAGACTACGTCTCGCTGTGTTGTCCAGGCTGCTCTACACTGCCTACTCACAGGTGCAATCCCACTACTGATCAGCACGGGGGTTTTGACCTGCTCTGTTTCCGACCTGGGCCGGTTCACCCCTCCTTAGGACAACCTGGTGGCTCCAAGCTCCCCCAGAGTCACCATATTGATACCGAACTTAGTGTGGACACCCGATCAACATAGCACAGGACAGACCAGAACTCCTAGACTCAAGTGATCCACCAGACTCAGCTTCCCAAGGAGCTGGGATTACAGGCTCACGCCACAGAGCCCAGCAGATGTTTAGCACTGCTTTCTCTAACTTGAAGCGTCTGACCTTACCGAGTCCTACAGCACCCCTATTCTGCAAGCCAAGGTGACGCATGCAGTCCCTAAAAATGGTATAGCTGTAATCGGACTGACCCGTGGAATAATTGTAGCATTTCATTTTACCTGCCCAGCGAACGTTGTGAAAAGGAAACTCATAAAACAATGGCAAAATTGTGTTTTTTCCTCCCCACTGAAAATAGTTTCATCATTTTTCAGTACATGGTATGGTACATAAGATGGTACCATGAGAAAATTACAACTTGTCTCGCAAGAAAGAAGCCCTCATACGGCTACGCGTATGGAAAAATTGAGCAGGGGATGAAAAAAGGAAAAATGGCTGCAGCGGGAAGGGGTTAAATAATTTTTTTGAGTCTTTTGCGGAGTAGCCCTTTCATCAGGTCCTAGAGTCGGCTTGGAGCTTGTGTATCCTCTCCTGGCAATAAGTGGTCCTATGATGGCAGGAGATAGCATTTTCTTGGTTTTGCCAGTGGGGGTCAGTAGCATGATAGAAGAAATAAGCCAGGATACACAAAAGAGCAGTACAAGAGGAAATAATAACAGTAACAAGGCAGAAATATTATGCATGGATTGATAAAAAAGAAAGGAAAGCACATTTTACCTGAAAACCGTACATCTCTTGCAGGAACAAAAAGATTATGTCTCGCTGTGTTGTCCAGGCTGCTCTACACTGGCTACTCACAGGCGCAATCCCACTACTGATCAGCACAGGGGTTTTAACCTGCTCTGTTACCAACCGGGGCCGATTCACCCCTCCTTAGGACAACCTGGTGGCTCCAAGCTCCCCCAGAGTCACCATATTGATACCGAACTTAGTGTGGACACCCGATCAACATAGCACAGGACAGACCAGAACTCCAGGACTAATGTGATCCACCAACCTCAGCCTCCCAATAAGCTGGGATTACAGGCTCACACCACAGAGCCCAGCAGATGTTTAGCACTGCTTTCTCTAACTTGAAGCATCTGACCTCACCGAGTCCTACGGCACCCCCATTCTGCAAGCCAAGGTGGCGCATACAGTCTCTAAAAATGGTATACCTGTAATGGGACTGACCCGTGGAATAATTGTAGCATTTCATTTTACGTGCCCAGCGAACGTTGTGAAAAGGAAACTCATAAAACAATGGCAAAATTGTGTTTTTTCCTCCCCACTGAAAATAGTTTCATCATTTTTCAGTACATGGTATGGTACATAAGATGGTACCATGAGAAAATTACAACTTGTCTCGCAAGAAAGAAGCCCTCATACAACTACGCGTATGGAAAAATTGAGCAGGGGATGAAAAAAGGAAAAATGGCTGCAGCGGGAAGGGGTTAAATCATTTTTTTGAGTCTTTTGCGGAGTAGCCCTTTCATCAGGTCCTAGAGTCGGCTTGGAGCTTGTGTATCCTCTCCTGGCAATAAGTGGTCCTATGATGGCAGGAGATAGCATTTTCTTGGTTTTGCCAGTGGGGGTCAGTAGCATGATAAAAGAAATAAGCCAGGATACACAAAAGAGCAGTACAAGAGGAAATAATAACAGTAACAAGGCAGAAATATTATGCATGGATTGATAAAAAAGAAAGGAAAGCACATTTTACCTGAAAACCGTACATCTCTTGCAGGAACAAAAAGACTATGTCTCGCTGTGTTGTCCAGGCTGCTGTACACTGCCTACTCACAGGCGCAATCCCACTACTGATCAGCATGGGGGTTTTGACCTGCTCTGTTTCTGACCTGGGCTGGTTCACCCCTCCTTAGGACAACCTGGTGGCTCCAAGCTCCCCCAGAGTCACCATATTGATACCAAACTTAGTGTGGACACCCAATCAACATAGCACAGGACAGACCAGAACTCCTGGACTCAAGTGATCCACCAGCCTCATCCTCCCAAGGAGCTGGGATTACAGGCTCACGCCACAGAGCCCAGCAGATGTTTAGCACTGCTTTCTCTAACTTGAAGCATCTGACCTCACCGAGTCCTACGGCACCCCCATTCTGCAAGCCAAGGTGGCGCATACAGTCTCTAAAAATGGTATACCTGTAATCGGACTGACCCGTGGAATAATTGTAGCATTTCATTTTACCTGCCCAGCGAACGTTGTGAAAAGGAAACTCATAAAACAATGGCAAAATTGTGTTTTTTCCTCCCCACTGAAAATAGTTTCATCATTTTTCAGTACATGGTATGGTACATAAGATGGTACCATGAGAAAATTACAACTTGTCTCGCAAGAAAGAAGCCCTCATATGGCTACGCGTATGGAAAAATTGAGCAGGGGATGAAAAAAGGAAAAATGGCTGCAGCGGGAAGGGGTTAAATAATTTTTTTGAGTCTTTTGCGGAGTAGCCCTTTCATCAGGTCCTAGAGTCGGCTTGGAGCTTGTGTATCCTCTCCTGGCAATAAGTGGTCCTATGATGGCAGGAGATAGCATTTTCTTGGTTTTGCCAGTGGGGGTCAGTAGCATGATAGAAGAAATAAGCCAGGATACACAAAAGAGCAGTACAAGAGGAAATAATAACAGTAACAAGGCAGAAATATTATGCATGGATTGATAAAAAAGAAAGGAAAGCACATTTTACCTGAAAACCGTACATCTCTTGCAGGAACAAAAAGACTATGTCTCGCTGTGTTGTCCAGGCTGCTCTACACTGCCTACTCACAGGTGCAATCCCACTACTGATCAGCACGGGGGTTTTGACCTGCTCTGTTTCCGACCTGGGCTGGTTCACCCCTCCTTAGGATAACCTGGTGGCTCCAAGCTCCCCCAGAGTCACCATATTGATACCGAACTTAGTGTGGACACCCAATCAACATAGCACAGGACAGACCAGAACTCCTGGACTCAAGTGATCCACCAGCCTCAGCCCCCCAAGGAGCTGGGATTACAGGCTCACGCCACAGAGCCCAGCAGATGTTTAGCACTGCTTTCTCTAACTTGAAGCATCTGACCTCACCGAGTCCTACGGCACCCCCATTCTGCAAGCCAAGGTGACGCATACAGTCTCTAAAAATGGTATACCTGTAATCGGACTGACCCGTGGAATAATTGTAGCATTTCATTTTACCTGCCCAGCGAACGTTGTGAAAAGGAAACTCATAAAACAATGGCAAAATTGTGTTTTTTCCTCCCCACTGAAAATAGTTTCATCATTTTTCAGAACATGGTATGGTACATAAGATGGTACCATGAGAAAATTACAACTTGTCACGCAAGAAAGAAGCCCTCATACGGCTACGCGTATGGAAAAATTGAGCAGGGGATGAAAAAAGGAAAAATGGCTGCAGCGGGAAGGGGTTAAATAATTTTTTTAAGTCTTTTGCGGAGTCGCCCTTTCATCAGGACCTAGAGTCGGCTTGGAGCTTGTGTATCCTCTCCTGGCAATAAGTGGTCCTATGATGGCAGGAGATAGCATTTTCTTGGTTTTGCCAGTGGGGGTCAGTAGCATGATAGAAGAAATAAGCCAGGATACACAAAAGAGCAGTACAAGAGGAAATAATAACAGTAACAAGGCAGAAATATTATGCATGGATTGATAAAAAAGAAAGGAAAGCATGTTTTACCTGATAACCGTACATCTCTTGCAGGAACAAAAAGACTATGTCTCGCTGTGTTGTCCAGGCTGCTCTACACTGCCTACTCACAGGCGCAATCCCACTACTGATCAGCACAGGGGGTTTGACCTGCTCTGTTTCCAACCTGGGCTGGTTCACCCCTCCTTAGGACAACCTGGTGGCTCCAAGCTCCCCCAGAGTCACCATATTGATACCGAACTTAGTGTGGACACCCGATCAACAAAGCACAGGACAGACCAGAACTCCTGGACTCAAATGATCCACCAGGCTCAGCCTCCCAAGGAGCTGGGATTACAGGCTCACGCCACAGAGCCCAGCAGATGTTTAGCACTGCTTTCTCTAACTTGAAGCGTCTGACCTTACCGAGTCCTACAGCACCCCCATTCTGCAAGCCAAGGTGACGCATGCAGTCCCTAAAAATGGTATAGCTGTAATCGGACTGACCCGTGGAATAATTGTAGCATTTCATTTTACCTGCCCAGCGAACGTTGTGAAAAGGAAACTCATAAAACAATGGCAAAATTGTGTTTTTTCCTCCCCACTGAAAATAGTTTCATCATTTTTCAGTACATGGTATGGTACATAAGATGGTACCATGAGAAAATTACAACTTGTCTCGCAAGAAAGAAGCCCTCATACGGCTACGCGTATGGAAAAATTGAGCAGGGGATGAAAAAAGGAAAAATGGCTGCAGCGGGAAGGGGTTAAATAATTTTTTTAAGTCTTTTGCGGAGTAGCCCTTTCATCAGGACCTAGAGTCGGCTTGGAGCTTGTGTATCCTCTCCTGGCAATAAGTGGTCCTATGATGGCAGGAGATAGCATTTTCTTGGTTTTGCCAGTGGGGGTCAGTAGCATGATAGAAGAAATAAGCCAGGATACACAAAAGAGCAGTACAAGAGGAAATAATAACAGTAACAAGGCAGAAATATTATGCATGGATTGATAAAAAAGAAAGGAAAGCATGTTTTACCTGATAACCGTACATCTCTTGCAGGAACAAAAAGACTATGTCTCGCTGTGTTGTCCAGGCTGCTCTACACTGCCTACTCACAGGCGCAATCCCACTACTGATCAGCACGGGGGGTTTGACCTGCTCTGTTTCCAACCTGGGCCGGTTCACCCCTCCTTAGGACAACCTGGTGGCTCCAAGCTCCCCCAGAGTCACCATATTGATACCGAACTTAGTGTGGACACCCGATCAACATAGCACAGGACAGACCAGAACTCCTAGACTCAAGTGATCCACCAGACTCAGCTTCCCAAGGAGCTGGGATTACAGGCTCACGCCACAGAGCCCAGCAGATGTTTAGCACTGCTTTCTCTAACTTGAAGCGTCTGACCTTACCGAGTCCTACAGCACCCCTATTCTGCAAGCCAAGGTGACGCATGCAGTCCCTAAAAATGGTATAGCTGTAATCGGACTGACCCGTGGAATAATTGTAGCATTTCATTTTACCTGCCCAGCGAACGTTGTGAAAAGGAAACTCATAAAACAATGGCAAAATTGTGTTTTTTCCTCCCCACTGAAAATAGTTTCATCATTTTTCAGTACATGGTATGGTACATAAGATGGTACCATGAGAAAATTACAACTTGTCTCGCAAGAAAGAAGCCCTCATACGGCTACGCGTATGGAAAAATTGAGCAGGGGATGAAAAAAGGAAAAATGGCTGCAGCGGGAAGGGGTTAAATAATTTTTTTGAGTCTTTTGCGGAGTAGCCCTTTCATCAGGTCCTAGAGTCGGCTTGGAGCTTGTGTATCCTCTCCTGGCAATAAGTGGTCCTATGATGGCAGGAGATAGCATTTTCTTGGTTTTGCCAGTGGGGGTCAGTAGCATGATAGAAGAAATAAGCCAGGATACACAAAAGAGCAGTACAAGAGGAAATAATAACAGTAACAAGGCAGAAATATTATGCATGGATTGATAAAAAAGAAAGGAAAGCACATTTAACCTGAAAACCGTACATCTCTTGCAGGAACAAAAAGATTATGTCTCGCTGTGTTGTCCAGGCTGCTCTACACTGGCTACTCACAGGCGCAATCACACTACTGATCAGCACAGGGGTTTTAACCTGCTCTGTTACCAACCGGGGCCGATTCACCCCTCCTTAGGACAACCTGGTGGCTCCAAGCTCCCCCAGAGTCACCATATTGATACCGAACTTAGTGTGGACACCCGATCAACATAGCACAGGACAGACCAGAACTCCAGGACTAATGTGATCCACCAACCTCAGCCTCCCAATAAGCTGGGATTACAGGCTCACACCACAGAGCCCAGCAGATGTTTAGCACTGCTTTCTCTAACTTGAAGCATCTGACCTCACCGAGTCCTACGGCACCCCCATTCTGCAAGCCAAGGTGGCGCATACAGTCTCTAAAAATGGTATACCTGTAATGGGACTGACCCGTGGAATAATTGTAGCATTTCATTTTACGTGCCCAGCGAACGTTGTGAAAAGGAAACTCATAAAACAATGGCAAAATTGTGTTTTTTCCTCCCCACTGAAAATAGTTTCATCATTTTTCAGTACATGGTATGGTACATAAGATGGTACCATGAGAAAATTACAACTTGTCTCGCAAGAAAGAAGCCCTCATACGACTACGCGTATGGAAAAATTGAGCAGGGGATGAAAAAAGGAAAAATGGCTGCAGCGGGAAGGGGTTAAATCATTTTTTTGAGTCTTTTGCGGAGTAGCCCTTTCATCAGGTCCTAGAGTCGGCTTGGAGCTTGTGTATCCTCTCCTGGCAATAAGTGGTCCTATGATGGCAGGAGATAGCATTTTCTTGGTTTTGCCAGTGGGGGTCAGTAGCATGATAAAAGAAATAAGCCAGGATACACAAAAGAGCAGTACAAGAGGAAATAATAACAGTAACAAGGCAGAAATATTATGCATGGATTGATAAAAAAGAAAGGAAAGCACATTTTACCTGAAAACCGTACATCTCTTGCAGGAACAAAAAGACTATGTCTCGCTGTGTTGTCCAGGCTGCTCTACACTGCCTACTCACAGGCGCAATCCCACTACTGATCAGCATGGGGGTTTTGACCTGCTCTGTTTCCGACCTGGGCTGGTTCACCCCTCCTTAGGACAACCTGGTGGCTCCAAGCTCCCCCAGAGTCACCATATTGATACCGAACTTAGTGTGGACACCCAATCAACATAGCACAGGACAGACCAGAACTCCTGGACTCAAGTGATCCACCAGCCTCATCCTCCCAAGGAGCTGGGATTACAGGCTCACGCCACAGAGCCCAGCAGATGTTTAGCACTGCTTTCTCTAACTTGAAGCATCTGACCTCACCGAGTCCTACGGCACCCCCATTCTGCAAGCCAAGGTGGCGCATACAGTCTCTAAAAATGGTATACCTGTAATCGGACTGACCCGTGGAATAATTGTAGCATTTCATTTTACCTGCCCAGCGAACGTTGTGAAAAGGAAACTCATAAAACAATGGCAAAATTGTGTTTTTTCCTCCCCACTGAAAATAGTTTCATCATTTTTCAGTACATGGTATGGTACATAAGATGGTACCATGAGAAAATTACAACTTGTCTCGCAAGAAAGAAGCCCTCATACGGCTACGCGTATGGAAAAATTGAGCAGGGGATGAAAAAAGGAAAAATGGCTGCAGCGGGAAGGGGTTAAATAATTTTTTTGAGTCTTTTGCGGAGTAGCCCTTTCATCAGGTCCTAGAGTCGGCTTGGAGCTTGTGTATCCTCTCCTGGCAATAAGTGGTCCTATGATGGCAGGAGATAGCATTTTCTTGGTTTTGCCAGTGGGGGTCAGTAGCATGATAGAAGAAATAAGCCAGGATACACAAAAGAGCAGTACAAGAGGAAATAATAACAGTAACAAGGCAGAAATATTATGCATGGATTGATAAAAAAGAAAGGAAAGCACATTTTACCTGAAAACCGTACATCTCTTGCAGGAACAAAAAGACTATGTCTCGCTGTGTTGTCCAGGCTGCTCTACACTGCCTACTCACAGGTGCAATCCCACTACTGATCAGCACGGGGGTTTTGACCTGCTCTGTTTCCGACCTGGGCTGGTTCACCCCTCCTTAGGATAACCTGGTGGCTCCAAGCTCCCCCAGAGTCACCATATTGATACCGAACTTAGTGTGGACACCCAATCAACATAGCACAGGACAGACCAGAACTCCTGGACTCAAGTGATCCACCAGCCTCAGCCCCCCAAGGAGCTGGGATTACAGGCTCACGCCACAGAGCCCAGCAGATGTTTAGCACTGCTTTCTCTAACTTGAAGCATCTGACCTCACCGAGTCCTACGGCACCCCCATTCTGCAAGCCAAGGTGACGCATACAGTCTCTAAAAATGGTATACCTGTAATCGGACTGACCCGTGGAATAATTGTAGCATTTCATTTTACCTGCCCAGCGAACGTTGTGAAAAGGAAACTCATAAAACAATGGCAAAATTGTGTTTTTTCCTCCCCACTGAAAATAGTTTCATCATTTTTCAGAACATGGTATGGTACATAAGATGGTACCATGAGAAAATTACAACTTGTCACGCAAGAAAGAAGCCCTCATACGGCTACGCGTATGGAAAAATTGAGCAGGGGATGAAAAAAGGAAAAATGGCTGCAGCGGGAAGGGGTTAAATAATTTTTTTAAGTCTTTTGCGGAGTCGCCCTTTCATCAGGACCTAGAGTCGGCTTGGAGCTTGTGTATCCTCTCCTGGCAATAAGTGGTCCTATGATGGCAGGAGATAGCATTTTCTTGGTTTTGCCAGTGGGGGTCAGTAGCATGATAGAAGAAATAAGCCAGGATACACAAAAGAGCAGTACAAGAGGAAATAATAACAGTAACAAGGCAGAAATATTATGCATGGATTGATAAAAAAGAAAGGAAAGCATGTTTTACCTGATAACCGTACATCTCTTGCAGGAACAAAAAGACTATGTCTCGCTGTGTTGTCCAGGCTGCTCTACACTGCCTACTCACAGGCGCAATCCCACTACTGATCAGCACAGGGGGTTTGACCTGCTCTGTTTCCAACCTGGGCTGGTTCACCCCTCCTTAGGACAACCTGGTGGCTCCAAGCTCCCCCAGAGTCACCATATTGATACCGAACTTAGTGTGGACACCCGATCAACAAAGCACAGGACAGACCAGAACTCCTGGACTCAAATGATCCACCAGGCTCAGCCTCCCAAGGAGCTGGGATTACAGGCTCACGCCACAGAGCCCAGCAGATGTTTAGCACTGCTTTCTCTAACTTGAAGCGTCTGACCTTACCGAGTCCTACAGCACCCCCATTCTGCAAGCCAAGGTGACGCATGCAGTCCCTAAAAATGGTATAGCTGTAATCGGACTGACCCGTGGAATAATTGTAGCATTTCATTTTACCTGCCCAGCGAACGTTGTGAAAAGGAAACTCATAAAACAATGGCAAAATTGTGTTTTTTCCTCCCCACTGAAAATAGTTTCATCATTTTTCAGTACATGGTATGGTACATAAGATGGTACCATGAGAAAATTACAACTTGTCTCGCAAGAAAGAAGCCCTCATACGGCTACGCGTATGGAAAAATTGAGCAGGGGATGAAAAAAGGAAAAATGGCTGCAGCGGGAAGGGGTTAAATAATTTTTTTAAGTCTTTTGCGGAGTAGCCCTTTCATCAGGACCTAGAGTCGGCTTGGAGCTTGTGTATCCTCTCCTGGCAATAAGTGGTCCTATGATGGCAGGAGATAGCATTTTCTTGGTTTTGCCAGTGGGGGTCAGTAGCATGATAGAAGAAATAAGCCAGGATACACAAAAGAGCAGTACAAGAGGAAATAATAACAGTAACAAGGCAGAAATATTATGCATGGATTGATAAAAAAGAAAGGAAAGCATGTTTTACCTGATAACCGTACATCTCTTGCAGGAACAAAAAGACTATGTCTCGCTGTGTTGTCCAGGCTGCTCTACACTGCCTACTCACAGGCGCAATCCCACTACTGATCAGCACGGGGGGTTTGACCTGCTCTGTTTCCAACCTGGGCCGGTTCACCCCTCCTTAGGACAACCTGGTGGCTCCAAGCTCCCCCAGAGTCACCATATTGATACCGAACTTAGTGTGGACACCCGATCAACATAGCACAGGACAGACCAGAACTCCTAGACTCAAGTGATCCACCAGACTCAGCTTCCCAAGGAGCTGGGATTACAGGCTCACGCCACAGAGCCCAGCAGATGTTTAGCACTGCTTTCTCTAACTTGAAGCGTCTGACCTTACCGAGTCCTACAGCACCCCTATTCTGCAAGCCAAGGTGACGCATGCAGTCCCTAAAAATGGTATAGCTGTAATCGGACTGACCCGTGGAATAATTGTAGCATTTCATTTTACCTGCCCAGCGAACGTTGTGAAAAGGAAACTCATAAAACAATGGCAAAATTGTGTTTTTTCCTCCCCACTGAAAATAGTTTCATCATTTTTCAGTACATGGTATGGTACATAAGATGGTACCATGAGAAAATTACAACTTGTCTCGCAAGAAAGAAGCCCTCATACGGCTACGCGTATGGAAAAATTGAGCAGGGGATGAAAAAAGGAAAAATGGCTGCAGCGGGAAGGGGTTAAATAATTTTTTTGAGTCTTTTGCGGAGTAGCCCTTTCATCAGGTCCTAGAGTCGGCTTGGAGCTTGTGTATCCTCTCCTGGCAATAAGTGGTCCTATGATGGCAGGAGATAGCATTTTCTTGGTTTTGCCAGTGGGGGTCAGTAGCATGATAGAAGAAATAAGCCAGGATACACAAAAGAGCAGTACAAGAGGAAATAATAACAGTAACAAGGCAGAAATATTATGCATGGATTGATAAAAAAGAAAGGAAAGCACATTTTACCTGAAAACCGTACATCTCTTGCAGGAACAAAAAGATTATGTCTCGCTGTGTTGTCCAGGCTGCTCTACACTGGCTACTCACAGGCGCAATCCCACTACTGATCAGCACAGGGGTTTTAACCTGCTCTGTTACCAACCGGGGCCGATTCACCCCTCCTTAGGACAACCTGGTGGCTCCAAGCTCCCCCAGAGTCACCATATTGATACCGAACTTAGTGTGGACACCCGATCAACATAGCACAGGACAGACCAGAACTCCAGGACTAATGTGATCCACCAACCTCAGCCTCCCAATAAGCTGGGATTACAGGCTCACACCACAGAGCCCAGCAGATGTTTAGCACTGCTTTCTCTAACTTGAAGCATCTGACCTCACCGAGTCCTACGGCACCCCCATTCTGCAAGCCAAGGTGGCGCATACAGTCTCTAAAAATGGTATACCTGTAATGGGACTGACCCGTGGAATAATTGTAGCATTTCATTTTACGTGCCCAGCGAACGTTGTGAAAAGGAAACTCATAAAACAATGGCAAAATTGTGTTTTTTCCTCCCCACTGAAAATAGTTTCATCATTTTTCAGTACATGGTATGGTACATAAGATGGTACCATGAGAAAATTACAACTTGTCTCGCAAGAAAGAAGCCCTCATACGACTACGCGTATGGAAAAATTGAGCAGGGGATGAAAAAAGGAAAAATGGCTGCAGCGGGAAGGGGTTAAATCATTTTTTTGAGTCTTTTGCGGAGTAGCCCTTTCATCAGGTCCTAGAGTCGGCTTGGAGCTTGTGTATCCTCTCCTGGCAATAAGTGGTCCTATGATGGCAGGAGATAGCATTTTCTTGGTTTTGCCAGTGGGGGTCAGTAGCATGATAAAAGAAATAAGCCAGGATACACAAAAGAGCAGTACAAGAGGAAATAATAACAGTAACAAGGCAGAAATATTATGCATGGATTGATAAAAAAGAAAGGAAAGCACATTTTACCTGAAAACCGTACATCTCTTGCAGGAACAAAAAGACTATGTCTCGCTGTGTTGTCCAGGCTGCTCTACACTGCCTACTCACAGGCGCAATCCCACTACTGATCAGCATGGGGGTTTTGACCTGCTCTGTTTCCGACCTGGGCTGGTTCACCCCTCCTTAGGACAACCTGGTGGCTCCAAGCTCCCCCAGAGTCACCATATTGATACCGAACTTAGTGTGGACACCCAATCAACATAGCACAGGACAGACCAGAACTCCTGGACTCAAGTGATCCACCAACCTCAGCCTCCTCCGCCTCCCAAGGAGCTGGGATTACAGGCTCACGCCACAGAGCCCAGCAGATGTTTAGCACTGCTTTCTCTAACTTGAAGCGTGTGACCTCACCGAGTCCTACGGCACCCCCATTCTGCAAGCCAAGGTGACGCATGCAGTCTCTAAAAATGGTATAGCTGTAATCGGACTGACCCGTGGAATAATTGTAGCATTTCATTTTACCTGCCCAGCGAACGTTGTGAAAAGGAAACTCATAAAACAATGGCAAAATTGTGTTTTTTCCTCCCCACTGAAAATAGTTTCATCATTTTTCAGTACATGGTATGGTACATAAGATGGTACCATGAGAAAATTACAACTTGTCTCGCAAGAAAGAAGCCCTCATACGGCTACGCGTATGGAAAAATTGAGCAGGGGATGAAAAAAGGAAAAATGGCTGCAGCGGGAAGGGGTTAAATAATTTTTTTAAGTCTTTTGCGGAGTAGCCCTTTCATCAGGACCTAGAGTCGGCTTGGAGCTTGTGTATCCTCTCCTGGCAATAAGTGGTCCTATGATGGCAGGAGATAGCATTTTCTTGGTTTTGCCAGTGGGGGTCAGTAGCATGATAGAAGAAATAAGCCAGGATACACAAAAGAGCAGTACAAGAGGAAATAATAACAGTAACAAGGCAGAAATATTATGCATGGATTGATAAAAAAGAAAGGAAAGCATGTTTTACCTGAAAACCGTACATCTCTTGCAGGAACAAAAAGACTACGTCTCGCTGGGTTGTCCAGGCTGCTCTACACTGCCTACTCACAGGTGCAATCCCACTACTGATCAGCACGGGGGTTTTGACCTGCTCTGTTTCTGACCTGGGCCGGTTCACTCCTCCTTAGGATAACCTGGTGGCTCCAAGCTCCCCCAGAGTCACCATATTGATACCGAACTTAGTGTGGACACCCGATCAACATAGCACAGGACAGACCAGAACTCCTAGACTCAAGTGATCCACCAGACTCAGCTTCCCAAGGAGCTGGGATTACAGGCTCACACCACAGAGCCCAGCAGATGTTTAGCATTGCTTTCTCTAACTTGAAGCGTCTGACCTTACCGAGTCCTACAGCACCCCCATTCTGCAAGCCAAGGTGACGCATGCAGTCCCTAAAAATGGTATAGCTGTAATCGGACTGACCCGTGGAATAATTGTAGCATTTCATTTTACCTGCCCAGCGAACGTTGTGAAAAGGAAACTCATAAAACAATGGCAAAATTGTGTTTTTTCCTCCCCACTGAAAATAGTTTCATCATTTTTCAGTACATGGTATGGTACATAAGATGGTACCATGAGAAAATTACAACTTGTCTCGCAAGAAAGAAGCCCTCATACGGCTACGCGTATGGAAAAATTGAGCAGGGGATGAAAAAAGGAAAAATGGCTGCAGCGGGAAGGGGTTAAATAATTTTTTTGAGTCTTTTGCGGAGTAGCCCTTTCATCAGGTCCTAGAGTCGGCTTGGAGCTTGTGTATCCTCTCCTGGCAATAAGTGGTCCTATGATGGCAGGAGATAGCATTTTCTTGGTTTTGCCAGTGGGGGTCAGTAGCATGATAGAAGAAATAAGCCAGGATACACAAAAGAGCAGTACAAGAGGAAATAATAACAGTAACAAGGCAGAAATATTATGCATGGATTGATAAAAAAGAAAGGAAAGCACATTTTACCTGAAAACCGTACATCTCTTGCAGGAACAAAAAGATTATGTCTCGCTGTGTTGTCCAGGCTGCTCTACACTGGCTACTCACAGGCGCAATCCCACTACTGATCAGCACAGGGGTTTTAACCTGCTCTGTTACCAACCGGGGCCGATTCACCCCTCCTTAGGACAACCTGGTGGCTCCAAGCTCCCCCAGAGTCACCATATTGATACCGAACTTAGTGTGGACACCCGATCAACATAGCACAGGACAGACCAGAACTCCAGGACTAATGTGATCCACCAACCTCAGCCTCCCAATAAGCTGGGATTACAGGCTCACACCACAGAGCCCAGCAGATGTTTAGCACTGCTTTCTCTAACTTGAAGCATCTGACCTCACCGAGTCCTACGGCACCCCCATTCTGCAAGCCAAGGTGGCGCATACAGTCTCTAAAAATGGTATACCTGTAATGGGACTGACCCGTGGAATAATTGTAGCATTTCATTTTACGTGCCCAGCGAACGTTGTGAAAAGGAAACTCATAAAACAATGGCAAAATTGTGTTTTTTCCTCCCCACTGAAAATAGTTTCATCATTTTTCAGTACATGGTATGGTACATAAGATGGTACCATGAGAAAATTACAACTTGTCTCGCAAGAAAGAAGCCCTCATACGACTACGCGTATGGAAAAATTGAGCAGGGGATGAAAAAAGGAAAAATGGCTGCAGCGGGAAGGGGTTAAATCATTTTTTTGAGTCTTTTGCGGAGTAGCCCTTTCATCAGGTCCTAGAGTCGGCTTGGAGCTTGTGTATCCTCTCCTGGCAATAAGTGGTCCTATGATGGCAGGAGATAGCATTTTCTTGGTTTTGCCAGTGGGGGTCAGTAGCATGATAAAAGAAATAAGCCAGGATACACAAAAGAGCAGTACAAGAGGAAATAATAACAGTAACAAGGCAGAAATATTATGCATGGATTGATAAAAAAGAAAGGAAAGCACATTTTACCTGAAAACCGTACATCTCTTGCAGGAACAAAAAGACTATGTCTCGCTGTGTTGTCCAGGCTGCTCTACACTGCCTACTCACAGGCGCAATCCCACTACTGATCAGCATGGGGGTTTTGACCTGCTCTGTTTCCGACCTGGGCTGGTTCACCCCTCCTTAGGACAACCTGGTGGCTCCAAGCTCCCCCAGAGTCACCATATTGATACCGAACTTAGTGTGGACACCCAATCAACATAGCACAGGACAGACCAGAACTCCTGGACTCAAGTGATCCACCAACCTCAGCCTCCCAAGGAGCTGGGATTACAGGCTCACGCCACAGAGCCCAGCAGATGTTTAGCACTGCTTTCTCTAACTTGAAGCGTGTGACCTCACCGAGTCCTACGGCACCCCCATTCTGCAAGCCAAGGTGACGCATGCAGTCTCTAAAAATGGTATAGCTGTAATCGGACTGACCCGTGGAATAATTGTAGCATTTCATTTTACCTGCCCAGCGAACGTTGTGAAAAGGAAACTCATAAAACAATGGCAAAATTGTGTTTTTTCCTCCCCACTGAAAATAGTTTCATCATTTTTCAGTACATGGTATGGTACATAAGATGGTACCATGAGAAAATTACAACTTGTCTCGCAAGAAAGAAGCCCTCATACGGCTACGCGTATGGAAAAATTGAGCAGGGGATGAAAAAAGGAAAAATGGCTGCAGCGGGAAGGGGTTAAATAATTTTTTTAAGTCTTTTGCGGAGTAGCCCTTTCATCAGGACCTAGAGTCGGCTTGGAGCTTGTGTATCCTCTCCTGGCAATAAGTGGTCCTATGATGGCAGGAGATAGCATTTTCTTGGTTTTGCCAGTGGGGGTCAGTAGCATGATAGAAGAAATAAGCCAGGATACACAAAAGAGCAGTACAAGAGGAAATAATAACAGTAACAAGGCAGAAATATTATGCATGGATTGATAAAAAAGAAAGGAAAGCATGTTTTACCTGAAAACCGTACATCTCTTGCAGGAACAAAAAGACTACGTCTCGCTGGGTTGTCCAGGCTGCTCTACACTGCCTACTCACAGGTGCAATCCCACTACTGATCAGCACGGGGGTTTTGACCTGCTCTGTTTCTGACCTGGGCCGGTTCACTCCTCCTTAGGATAACCTGGTGGCTCCAAGCTCCCCCAGAGTCACCATATTGATACCGAACTTAGTGTGGACACCCGATCAACATAGCACAGGACAGACCAGAACTCCTAGACTCAAGTGATCCACCAGACTCAGCTTCCCAAGGAGCTGGGATTACAGGCTCACACCACAGAGCCCAGCAGATGTTTAGCATTGCTTTCTCTAACTTGAAGCGTCTGACCTTACCGAGTCCTACAGCACCCCCATTCTGCAAGCCAAGGTGACGCATGCAGTCCCTAAAAATGGTATAGCTGTAATCGGACTGACCCGTGGAATAATTGTAGCATTTCATTTTACCTGCCCAGCGAACGTTGTGAAAAGGAAACTCATAAAACAATGGCAAAATTGTGTTTTTTCCTCCCCACTGAAAATAGTTTCATCATTTTTCAGTACATGGTATGGTACATAAGATGGTACCATGAGAAAATTACAACTTGTCTCGCAAGAAAGAAGCCCTCATACGGCTACGCGTATGGAAAAATTGAGCAGGGGATGAAAAAAGGAAAAATGGCTGCAGCGGGAAGGGGTTAAATAATTTTTTTGAGTCTTTTGCGGAGTAGCCCTTTCATCAGGTCCTAGAGTCGGCTTGGAGCTTGTGTATCCTCTCCTGGCAATAAGTGGTCCTATGATGGCAGGAGATAGCATTTTCTTGGTTTTGCCAGTGGGGGTCAGTAGCATGATAGAAGAAATAAGCCAGGATACACAAAAGAGCAGTACAAGAGGAAATAATAACAGTAACAAGGCAGAAATATTATGCATGGATTGATAAAAAAGAAAGGAAAGCACATTTTACCTGAAAACCGTACATCTCTTGCAGGAACAAAAAGACTATGTCTTGCTGTGTTACAAGGCTGCTCTACACTGCCTACTCACAGGTGCAATCCCACTACTGATCAGCATGGGGGTTTTGACCTGCTCTGTTTACGACCTGGGCCGGTTCACCCCTCCTTAGGACAACCTGGTGGCTCCAAGCTCCCCCAGAGTCACCATATTGATACCGAACTTAGTGTGGACACCCAATCAACATAGCACAGGACAGACCAGAACTCCTGGACTCAAGTGATCCACCAGCCTCAGCCTCCTAAGGAGCTGAGATTACAGGCTCACGCCACAGAGCCCAGCAGATGTTTAGCACTGCTTTCTCTAACTTGAAGCATCTGACCTCACCGAGTCCTACGGCACCCCCATTCTGCAAGCCAAGGTGGCGCATACAGTCTCTAAAAATGGTATACCTGTAATCGGACTGACCCGTGGAATAATTGTAGCATTTCATTTTACCTGCCCAGCGAACGTTGTGAAAAGGAAACTCATAAAACAATGGCAAAATTGTGTTTTTTCCTCCCCACTGAAAATAGTTTCATCATTTTTCAGTACATGGTATGGTACATAAGATGGTACCATGAGAAAATTACAACTTGTCTCGCAAGAAAGAAGCCCTCATACGGCTACGCGTATGGAAAAATTGAGCAGGGGATGAAAAAAGGAAAAATGGCTGCAGCGGGAAGGGGTTAAATAATTTTTTTAAGTCTATTGCGGAGTAGCCCTTTCATCAGGACCTAGAGTCGGCTTGGAGCTTGTGTATCCTCTCCTGGCAATAAGTGGTCCTATGATGGCAGGAGATAGCATTTTCTTGGTTTTGCCAGTGGGGGTCAGTAGCATGATAGAAGAAATAAGCCAGGATACACAAAAGAGCAGTACAAGAGGAAATAATAACAGTAACAAGGCAGAAATATTATGCATGGATTGATAAAAAAGAAAGGAAAGCACATTTTACCTGAAAACCGTACATCTCTTGCAGGAGCAAAAAGACTATGTCTCGCTGTGTTGTCCAGGCTGCTCTACACTGCCTACTCACAGGCGCAATCCCACTACTGATCAGCACGGGGGGTTTGACCTGCTCTGTTTCCAACCTGGGCTGGTTCACCCCTCCTTAGGACAACCTGGTGGCTCCAAGCTCCCCCAGAGTCACCATATTGATACTGAACTTAGTGTGGACACCCGATCAACAAAGCACAGGACAGACCAGAACTCCTGGACTCAAATGATCCACCAGGCTCAGCCTCCCAAGGAGCTGGGATTACAGGCTCACGCCACAGAGCCCAGCAGATGTTTAGCACTGCTTTCTCTAACTTGAAGCATCTGACCTCAACCAAGTCCTACGGCACCCCCATTCTGCAAGCCAAGGTGACGCATGCAGTCTCTAAAAATGGTATAGCTGTAATCGGACTGACCCGTGGAATAATTGTAGCATTTCATTTTACCTGCCCAGCGAACGTTGTGAAAAGGAAACTCATAAAACAATGGCAAAATTGTGTTTTTTCCTCCCCACTGAAAATAGTTTCATCATTTTTCAGTACATGGTATGGTACATAAGATGGTACCATGAGAAAATTACAACTTGTCTCGCAAGAAAGAAGCCCTCATACGACTACGCGTATGGAAAAATTGAGCAGGGGATGAAAAAAGGAAAAATGGCTGCAGCGGGAAGGGGTTAAATAATTTTTTTAAGTCTTTTGCGGAGTAGCCCTTTCATCAGGTCCTAGAGTCGGCTTGGAGCTTGTGTATCCTCTCCTGGCAATAAGTGGTCCTATGATGGCAGGAGATAGCATTTTCTTGGTTTTGCCAGTGGGGGTCAGTAGCATGATAGAAGAAATAAGCCAGGATACACAAAAGAGCAGTACAAGAGGAAATAATAACAGTAACAAGGCAGAAATATTATGCATGGATTGATAAAAAAGAAAGGAAAGCATGTTTTACCTGAAAACCGTACATCTCTTGCAGGAACAAAAAGACTACGTCTCGCTGGGTTGTCCAGGCTGCTCTACACTGCCTACTCACAGGTGCAATCCCACTACTGATCAGCACGGGGGTTTTGACCTGCTCTGTTTCTGACCTGGGCCGGTTCACTCCTCCTTAGGATAACCTGGTGGCTCCAAGCTCCCCCAGAGTCACCATATTGATACCGAACTTAGTGTGGACACCCGATCAACATAGCACAGGACAGACCAGAACTCCTAGACTCAAGTGATCCACCAGACTCAGCTTCCCAAGGAGCTGGGATTACAGGCTCACACCACAGAGCCCAGCAGATGTTTAGCATTGCTTTCTCTAACTTGAAGCGTCTGACCTTACCGAGTCCTACAGCACCCCCATTCTGCAAGCCAAGGTGACGCATGCAGTCCCTAAAAATGGTATAGCTGTAATCGGACTGACCCGTGGAATAATTGTAGCATTTCATTTTACCTGCCCAGCGAACGTTGTGAAAAGGAAACTCATAAAACAATGGCAAAATTGTGTTTTTTCCTCCCCACTGAAAATAGTTTCATCATTTTTCAGTACATGGTATGGTACATAAGATGGTACCATGAGAAAATTACAACTTGTCTCGCAAGAAAGAAGCCCTCATACGGCTACGCGTATGGAAAAATTGGACAGGGGATGAAAAAAGGAAAAATGGCTGCAGCGGGAAGGGGTTAAATAATTTTTTTGAGTCTTTTGCGGAGTAGCCCTTTCATCAGGTTCTAGAGTCGGCTTGGAGCTTGTGTATCCTCTCCTGGCAATAAGTGGTCCTATGATGGCAGGAGATAGCATTTTCTTGGTTTTGCCAGTGGGGGTCAGTAGCATGATAGAAGAAATAAGCCAGGATACACAAAAGAGCAGTACAAGAGGAAATAATAACAGTAACAAGGCAGAAATATTATGCATGGATTGATAAAAAAGAAAGGAAAGCACATTTTACCTGAAAACCGTACATCTCTTGCAGGAACAAAAAGACTATGTCTCGCTGTGTTGTCCAGGCTGCTCTACACTGCCTACTCACAGGCGCAATCCCACTACTGATCAGCATGGGGGTTTTGACCTGCTCTGTTTCCGACCTGGGCCAGTTCACCCCTCCTTAGGACAACCTGGTGGCTCCAAGCTCCCCCAGAGTCACCATATTGATACCGAACTTAGTGTGGACACCCAATCAACATAGCACAGGACAGACCAGAACTCCTGGACTCAAGTGATCCACCAACCTCAGCCTCCCAAGGAGCTGGGATTACAGGCTCACGCCACAGAGCCCAGCAGATGTTTAGCACTGCTTTCTCTAACTTGAAGCATCTGACCTCACCGAGTCCTACGGCACCCCCATTCTGCAAGCCAAGGTGGCGCATACAGTCTCTAAAAATGGTATACCTGTAATCGGACTGACCTGTGGAATAATTGTAGCATTTCATTTTACCTGCCCAGCGAACGTTGTGAAAAGGAAACTCATAAAACAATGGCAAAATTGTGTTTTTTCCTCCCCACTGAAAATAGTTTCATCATTTTTCAGTACATGGTATGGTACATAAGATGGTACCATGAGAAAATTACAACTTGTCTCGCAAGAAAGAAGCCCTCATACGACTACGCGTATGGAAAAATTGAGCAGGGGATGAAAAAAGGAAAAATGGCTGCAGCGGGAAGGGGTTAAATAATTTTTTTAAGTCTTTTGCGGAGTAGCCCTTTCATCAGGACCTAGAGTCGGCTTGGAGCTTGTGTATCCTCTCCTGGCAATAAGTGGTCCTATGATGGCAGGAGATAGCATTTTCTTGGTTTTGCCAGTGGGGGTCAGTAGCATGATAGAAGAAATAAGCCAGGATACACAAAAGAGCAGTACAAGAGGAAATAATAACAGTAACAAGGCAGAAATATTATGCATGGATTGATAAAAAAGAAAGGAAAGCATGTTTTACCTGATAACCGTACATCTCTTGCAGGAACAAAAAGACTATGTCTCGCTGTGTTGTCCAGGCTGCTCTACACTGCCTACTCACAGGCGCAATCCCACTACTGATCAGCACGGGGGGTTTGACCTGCTCTGTTTCCAACCTGGGCTGGTTCACCCCTCCTTAGGACAACCTGGTGGCTCCAAGCTCCCCCAGAGTCACCATATTGATACCGAACTTAGTGTGGACACCCGATCAACAAAGCACAGGACAGACCAGAACTCCTGGACTCAAATGATCCACCAGGCTCAGCCTCCCAAGGAGCTGGGATTACAGGCTCACGCCACAGAGCCCAGCAGATGTTTAGCACTGCTTTCTCTAACTTGAAGCGTGTGACCTCACCGAGTCCTACGGCACCCCCATTCTGCAAGCCAAGGTGACGCATGCAGTCTCTAAAAATGGTATAGCTGTAATCGGACTGACCCGTGGAATAATTGTAGCATTTCATTTTACCTGCCCAGCGAACGTTGTGAAAAGGAAACTCATAAAACAATGGCAAAATTGTGTTTTTTCCTCCCCACTGAAAATAGTTTCATCATTTTTCAGTACATGGTATGGTACATAAGATGGTACCATGAGAAAATTACAACTTGTCTCGCAAGAAAGAAGCCCTCATACGACTACGCGTATGGAAAAATTGAGCAGGGGATGAAAAAAGGAAAAATGGCTGCAGCGGGAAGGGGTTAAATAATTTTTTTAAGTCTTTTGCGGAGTAGCCCTTTCATCAGGTCCTAGAGTCGGCTTGGAGCTTGTGTATCCTCTCCTGGCAATAAGTGGTCCTATGATGGCAGGAGATAGCATTTTCTTGGTTTTGCCAGTGGGGGTCAGTAGCATGATAGAAGAAATAAGCCAGGATACACAAAAGAGCAGTACAAGAGGAAATAATAACAGTAACAAGGCAGAAATATTATGCATGGATTGATAAAAAAGAAAGGAAAGCATGTTTTACCTGAAAACCGTACATCTCTTGCAGGAACAAAAAGACTACGTCTCGCTGGGTTGTCCAGGCTGCTCTACACTGCCTACTCACAGGTGCAATCCCACTACTGATCAGCACGGGGGTTTTGACCTGCTCTGTTTCTGACCTGGGCCGGTTCACTCCTCCTTAGGATAACCTGGTGGCTCCAAGCTCCCCCAGAGTCACCATATTGATACCGAACTTAGTGTGGACACCCGATCAACATAGCACAGGACAGACCAGAACTCCTAGACTCAAGTGATCCACCAGACTCAGCTTCCCAAGGAGCTGGGATTACAGGCTCACACCACAGAGCCCAGCAGATGTTTAGCATTGCTTTCTCTAACTTGAAGCGTCTGACCTTACCGAGTCCTACAGCACCCCCATTCTGCAAGCCAAGGTGACGCATGCAGTCCCTAAAAATGGTATAGCTGTAATCGGACTGACCCGTGGAATAATTGTAGCATTTCATTTTACCTGCCCAGCGAACGTTGTGAAAAGGAAACTCATAAAACAATGGCAAAATTGTGTTTTTTCCTCCCCACTGAAAATAGTTTCATCATTTTTCAGTACATGGTATGGTACATAAGATGGTACCATGAGAAAATTACAACTTGTCTCGCAAGAAAGAAGCCCTCATACGGCTACGCGTATGGAAAAATTGGACAGGGGATGAAAAAAGGAAAAATGGCTGCAGCGGGAAGGGGTTAAATAATTTTTTTGAGTCTTTTGCGGAGTAGCCCTTTCATCAGGTCCTAGAGTCGGCTTGGAGCTTGTGTATCCTCTCCTGGCAATAAGTGGTCCTATGATGGCAGGAGATAGCATTTTCTTGGTTTTGCCAGTGGGGGTCAGTAGCATGATAGAAGAAATAAGCCAGGATACACAAAAGAGCAGTACAAGAGGAAATAATAACAGTAACAAGGCAGAAATATTATGCATGGATTGATAAAAAAGAAAGGAAAGCACATTTTACCTGAAAACCGTACATCTCTTGCAGGAACAAAAAGACTATGTCTTGCTGTGTTACAAGGCTGCTCTACACTGCCTACTCACAGGCACAATCCCACTACTGATCAGCATGGGGGTTTTGACCTGCTCTGTTTACGACCTGGGCCGGTTCACCCCTCCTTAGGACAACCTGGTGGCTCCAAGCTCCCCCAGAGTCACCATATTGATACCGAACTTAGTGTGGACACCCAATCAACATAGCACAGGACAGACCAGAACTCCTGGACTCAAGTGATCCACCAGCCTCAGCCTCCTAAGGAGCTGAGATTACAGGCTCACGCCACAGAGCCCAGCAGATGTTTAGCACTGCTTTCTCTAACTTGAAGCATCTGACCTCACCGAGTCCTACGGCACCCCCATTCTGCAAGCCAAGGTGGCGCATACAGTCTCTAAAAATGGTATACCTGTAATCGGACTGACCCGTGGAATAATTGTAGCATTTCATTTTACCTGCCCAGCGAACGTTGTGAAAAGGAAACTCATAAAACAATGGCAAAATTGTGTTTTTTCCTCCCCACTGAAAATAGTTTCATCATTTTTCAGTACATGGTATGGTACATAAGATGGTACCATGAGAAAATTACAACTTGTCTCGCAAGAAAGAAGCCCTCATACGGCTACGCGTATGGAAAAATTGAGCAGGGGATGAAAAAAGGAAAAATGGCTGCAGCGGGAAGGGGTTAAATAATTTTTTTAAGTCTATTGCGGAGTAGCCCTTTCATCAGGACCTAGAGTCGGCTTGGAGCTTGTGTATCCTCTCCTGGCAATAAGTGGTCCTATGATGGCAGGAGATAGCATTTTCTTGGTTTTGCCAGTGGGGGTCAGTAGCATGATAGAAGAAATAAGCCAGGATACACAAAAGAGCAGTACAAGAGGAAATAATAACAGTAACAAGGCAGAAATATTATGCATGGATTGATAAAAAAGAAAGGAAAGCATGTTTTACCTGATAACCGTACATCTCTTGCAGGAACAAAAAGACTATGTCTCGCTGTGTTGTCCAGGCTGCTCTACACTGGCTACTCACAGGCGCAATCCCACTACTGATCAGCACAGGGGGTTTGACCTGCTCTGTTTCCAACCTGGGCTGGTTCACCCCTCCTTAGGACAACCTGGTGGCTCCAAGCTCCCCCAGAGTCACCATATTGATACCAAACTTAGTGTGGACACCCGATCAACAAAGCACAGGACAGACCAGAACTCCTGGACTCAAATGATCCACCAGGCTCAGCCTCCCAAGGAGCTGGGATTACAGGCTCACGCCACAGAGCCCAGCAGATGTTTAGCACTGCTTTCTCTAACTTGAAGCGTCTGACCTTACCGAGTCCTACAGCACCCCCATTCTGCAAGCCAAGGTGACGCATGCAGTCCCTAAAAATGGTATAGCTGTAATTGGACTGACCCGTGGAATAATTGTAGCATTTCATTTTACCTGCCCAGCGAACGTTGTGAAAAGGAAACTCATAAAACAATGGCAAAATTGTGTTTTTTCCTCCCCACTGAAAATAGTTTCATCATTTTTCAGTACATGGTATGGTACATAAGATGGTACCATGAGAAAATTACAACTTGTCTCGCAAGAAAGAAGCCCTCATACGGCTACGCGTATGGAAAAATTGAGCAGGGGATGAAAAAAGGAAAAATGGCTGCAGCGGGAAGGGGTTAAATAATTTTTTTAAGTCTTTTGCGGAGTAGCCCTTTCATCAGGACCTAGAGTCGGCTTGGAGCTTGTGTATCCTCTCCTGGCAATAAGTGGTCCTATGATGGCAGGAGATAGCATTTTCTTGGTTTTGCCAGTGGGGGTCAGTAGCATGATAGAAGAAATAAGCCAGGATACACAAAAGAGCAGTACAAGAGGAAATAATAACAGTAACAAGGCAGAAATATTATGCATGGATTGATAAAAAAGAAAGGAAAGCATGTTTTACCTGATAACCGTACATCTCTTGCAGGAACAAAAAGACTATGTCTCGCTGTGTTGTCCAGGCTGCTCTACACTGCCTACTCACAGGCGCAATCCCACTACTGATCAGCACGGGGGGTTTGACCTGCTCTGTTTCCAACCTGGGCTGGTTAACCCCTCCTTAGGACAACCTGGTGGCTCCAAGCTCCCCCAGAGTCACCATATTGATACCAAACTTAGTGTGGACACCCGATCAACAAAGCACAGGACAGACAGAACTCCTGGACTCAAATGATCCACCAGGCTCAGCCTCCCAAGGAGCTGGGATTACAGGCTCACGCCACAGAGCCCAGCAGATGTTTAGCACTGCTTTCTCTAACTTGAAGCGTGTGACCTCACCGAGTCCTACGGCACCCCCATTCTGCAAGCCAAGGTGACGCATGCAGTCTCTAAAAATGGTATAGCTGTAATCGGACTGACCCGTGGAATAATTGTAGCATTTCATTTTACCTGCCCAGCGAACGTTGTGAAAAGGAAACTCATAAAACAATGGCAAAATTGTGTTTTTTCCTCCCCACTGAAAATAGTTTCATCATTTTTCAGTACATGGTATGGTACATAAGATGGTACCATGAGAAAATTACAACTTGTCTCGCAAGAAAGAAGCCCTCATACGGCTACGCGTATGGAAAAATTGAGCAGGGGATGAAAAAAGGAAAAATGGCTGCAGCGGGAAGGGGTTAAATAATTTTTTTGAGTCTTTTGCGGAGTAGCCCTTTCATCAGGTCCTAGAGTCGGCTTGGAGCTTGTGTATCCTCTCCTGGCAATAAGTGGTCCTATGATGGCAGGAGATAGCATTTTCTTGGTTTTGCCAGTGGGGGTCAGTAGCATGATAGAAGAAATAAGCCAGGATACACAAAAGAGCAGTACAAGAGGAAATAATAACAGTAACAAGGCAGAAATATTATGCATGGATTGATAAAAAAGAAAGGAAAGCACATTTTACCTGAAAACCGTACATCTCTTGCAGGAACAAAAAGATTATGTCTCGCTGTGTTGTCCAGGCTGCTCTACACTGGCTACTCACAGGCGCAATCCCACTACTGATCAGCACAGGGGTTTTAACCTGCTCTGTTACCAACCGGGGCCGATTCACCCCTCCTTAGGACAACCTGGTGGCTCCAAGCTCCCCCAGAGTCACCATATTGATACCGAACTTAGTGTGGACACCCGATCAACATAGCACAGGACAGACCAGAACTCCAGGACTAATGTGATCCACCAACCTCAGCCTCCCAATAAGCTGGGATTACAGGCTCACACCACAGAGCCCAGCAGATGTTTAGCACTGCTTTCTCTAACTTGAAGCATCTGACCTCACCGAGTCCTACGGCACCCCCATTCTGCAAGCCAAGGTGGCGCATACAGTCTCTAAAAATGGTATACCTGTAATGGGACTGACCCGTGGAATAATTGTAGCATTTCATTTTACGTGCCCAGCGAACGTTGTGAAAAGGAAACTCATAAAACAATGGCAAAATTGTGTTTTTTCCTCCCCACTGAAAATAGTTTCATCATTTTTCAGTACATGGTATGGTACATAAGATGGTACCATGAGAAAATTACAACTTGTCTCGCAAGAAAGAAGCCCTCATACAACTACGCGTATGGAAAAATTGAGCAGGGGATGAAAAAAGGAAAAATGGCTGCAGCGGGAAGGGGTTAAATCATTTTTTTGAGTCTTTTGCGGAGTAGCCCTTTCATCAGGTCCTAGAGTCGGCTTGGAGCTTGTGTATCCTCTCCTGGCAATAAGTGGTCCTATGATGGCAGGAGATAGCATTTTCTTGGTTTTGCCAGTGGGGGTCAGTAGCATGATAAAAGAAATAAGCCAGGATACACAAAAGAGCAGTACAAGAGGAAATAATAACAGTAACAAGGCAGAAATATTATGCATGGATTGATAAAAAAGAAAGGAAAGCACATTTTACCTGAAAACCGTACATCTCTTGCAGGAACAAAAAGACTATGTCTCGCTGTGTTGTCCAGGCTGCTGTACACTGCCTACTCACAGGCGCAATCCCACTACTGATCAGCATGGGGGTTTTGACCTGCTCTGTTTCCGACCTGGGCTGGTTCACCCCTCCTTAGGACAACCTGGTGGCTCCAAGCTCCCCCAGAGTCACCATATTGATACCGAACTTAGTGTGGACACCCAATCAACATAGCACAGGACAGACCAGAACTCCTGGACTCAAGTGATCCACCAGCCTCATCCTCCCAAGGAGCTGGGATTACAGGCTCACGCCACAGAGCCCAGCAGATGTTTAGCACTGCTTTCTCTAACTTGAAGCATCTGACCTCACCGAGTCCTACGGCACCCCCATTCTGCAAGCCAAGGTGGCGCATACAGTCTCTAAAAATGGTATACCTGTAATCGGACTGACCCGTGGAATAATTGTAGCATTTCATTTTACCTGCCCAGCGAACGTTGTGAAAAGGAAACTCATAAAACAATGGCAAAATTGTGTTTTTTCCTCCCCACTGAAAATAGTTTCATCATTTTTCAGTACATGGTATGGTACATAAGATGGTACCATGAGAAAATTACAACTTGTCTCGCAAGAAAGAAGCCCTCATACGGCTACGCGTATGGAAAAATTGAGCAGGGGATGAAAAAAGGAAAAATGGCTGCAGCGGGAAGGGGTTAAATAATTTTTTTGAGTCTTTTGCGGAGTAGCCCTTTCATCAGGTCCTAGAGTCGGCTTGGAGCTTGTGTATCCTCTCCTGGCAATAAGTGGTCCTATGATGGCAGGAGATAGCATTTTCTTGGTTTTGCCAGTGGGGGTCAGTAGCATGATAGAAGAAATAAGCCAGGATACACAAAAGAGCAGTACAAGAGGAAATAATAACAGTAACAAGGCAGAAATATTATGCATGGATTGATAAAAAAGAAAGGAAAGCACATTTTACCTGAAAACCGTACATCTCTTGCAGGAACAAAAAGACTATGTCTCGCTGTGTTGTCCAGGCTGCTCTACACTGCCTACTCACAGGTGCAATCCCACTACTGATCAGCACGGGGGTTTTGACCTGCTCTGTTTCCGACCTGGGCTGGTTCACCCCTCCTTAGGATAACCTGGTGGCTCCAAGCTCCCCCAGAGTCACCATATTGATACCGAACTTAGTGTGGACACCCAATCAACATAGCACAGGACAGACCAGAACTCCTGGACTCAAGTGATCCACCAGCCTCAGCCCCCCAAGGAGCTGGGATTACAGGCTCACGCCACAGAGCCCAGCAGATGTTTAGCACTGCTTTCTCTAACTTGAAGCATCTGACCTCACCGAGTCCTACGGCACCCCCATTCTGCAAGCCAAGGTGACGCATACAGTCTCTAAAAATGGTATACCTGTAATCGGACTGACCCGTGGAATAATTGTAGCATTTCATTTTACCTGCCCAGCGAACGTTGTGAAAAGGAAACTCATAAAACAATGGCAAAATTGTGTTTTTTCCTCCCCACTGAAAATAGTTTCATCATTTTTCAGAACATGGTATGGTACATAAGATGGTACCATGAGAAAATTACAACTTGTCACGCAAGAAAGAAGCCCTCATACGGCTACGCGTATGGAAAAATTGAGCAGGGGATGAAAAAAGGAAAAATGGCTGCAGCGGGAAGGGGTTAAATAATTTTTTTAAGTCTTTTGCGGAGTCGCCCTTTCATCAGGACCTAGAGTCGGCTTGGAGCTTGTGTATCCTCTCCTGGCAATAAGTGGTCCTATGATGGCAGGAGATAGCATTTTCTTGGTTTTGCCAGTGGGGGTCAGTAGCATGATAGAAGAAATAAGCCAGGATACACAAAAGAGCAGTACAAGAGGAAATAATAACAGTAACAAGGCAGAAATATTATGCATGGATTGATAAAAAAGAAAGGAAAGCATGTTTTACCTGATAACCGTACATCTCTTGCAGGAACAAAAAGACTATGTCTCGCTGTGTTGTCCAGGCTGCTGTACACTGCCTACTCACAGGCGCAATCCCACTACTGATCAGCATGGGGGTTTTGACCTGCTCTGTTTCCGACCTGGGCTGGTTCACCCCTCCTTAGGACAACCTGGTGGCTCCAAGCTCCCCCAGAGTCACCATATTGATACCGAACTTAGTGTGGACACCCAATCAACATAGCACAGGACAGACCAGAACTCCTGGACTCAAGTGATCCACCAGCCTCATCCTCCCAAGGAGCTGGGATTACAGGCTCACGCCACAGAGCCCAGCAGATGTTTAGCACTGCTTTCTCTAACTTGAAGCATCTGACCTCACCGAGTCCTACGGCACCCCCATTCTGCAAGCCAAGGTGGCGCATACAGTCTCTAAAAATGGTATACCTGTAATCGGACTGACCCGTGGAATAATTGTAGCATTTCATTTTACCTGCCCAGCGAACGTTGTGAAAAGGAAACTCATAAAACAATGGCAAAATTGTGTTTTTTCCTCCCCACTGAAAATAGTTTCATCATTTTTCAGTACATGGTATGGTACATAAGATGGTACCATGAGAAAATTACAACTTGTCTCGCAAGAAAGAAGCCCTCATACGGCTACGCGTATGGAAAAATTGAGCAGGGGATGAAAAAAGGAAAAATGGCTGCAGCGGGAAGGGGTTAAATAATTTTTTTGAGTCTTTTGCGGAGTAGCCCTTTCATCAGGTCCTAGAGTCGGCTTGGAGCTTGTGTATCCTCTCCTGGCAATAAGTGGTCCTATGATGGCAGGAGATAGCATTTTCTTGGTTTTGCCAGTGGGGGTCAGTAGCATGATAGAAGAAATAAGCCAGGATACACAAAAGAGCAGTACAAGAGGAAATAATAACAGTAACAAGGCAGAAATATTATGCATGGATTGATAAAAAAGAAAGGAAAGCACATTTTACCTGAAAACCGTACATCTCTTGCAGGAACAAAAAGACTATGTCTCGCTGTGTTGTCCAGGCTGCTCTACACTGCCTACTCACAGGTGCAATCCCACTACTGATCAGCACGGGGGTTTTGACCTGCTCTGTTTCCGACCTGGGCTGGTTCACCCCTCCTTAGGATAACCTGGTGGCTCCAAGCTCCCCCAGAGTCACCATATTGATACCGAACTTAGTGTGGACACCCAATCAACATAGCACAGGACAGACCAGAACTCCTGGACTCAAGTGATCCACCAGCCTCAGCCTCCCAAGGAGCTGGGATTACAGGCTCACGCCACAGAGCCCAGCAGATGTTTAGCACTGCTTTCTCTAACTTGAAGCATCTGACCTCACCGAGTCCTACGGCACCCCCATTCTGCAAGCCAAGGTGACGCATACAGTCTCTAAAAATGGTATACCTGTAATCGGACTGACCCGTGGAATAATTGTAGCATTTCATTTTACCTGCCCAGCGAACGTTGTGAAAAGGAAACTCATAAAACAATGGCAAAATTGTGTTTTTTCCTCCCCACTGAAAATAGTTTCATCATTTTTCAGAACATGGTATGGTACATAAGATGGTACCATGAGAAAATTACAACTTGTCACGCAAGAAAGCAGCCCTCATACGGCTACGCGTATGGAAAAATTGAGCAGGGGATGAAAAAAGGAAAAATGGCTGCAGCGGGAAGGGGTTAAATAATTTTTTTAAGTCTTTTGCGGAGTCGCCCTTTCATCAGGACCTAGAGTCGGCTTGGAGCTTGTGTATCCTCTCCTGGCAATAAGTGGTCCTATGATGGCAGGAGATAGCATTTTCTTGGTTTTGCCAGTGGGGGTCAGTAGCATGATAGAAGAAATAAGCCAGGATACACAAAAGAGCAGTACAAGAGGAAATAATAACAGTAACAAGGCAGAAATATTATGCATGGATTGATAAAAAAGAAAGGAAAGCATGTTTTACCTGATAACCGTACATCTCTTGCAGGAACAAAAAGACTACGTCTCGCTGTGTTGTCCAGGCTGCTCTACACTGCCTACTCACAGGCGCAATCCCACTACTGATCAGCACGGGGGGTTTGACCTGCTCTGTTTCAAACCTGGGCCGGTTCACCCCTCCTTAGGACAACCTGGTGGCTCCAAGCTCCCCCAGAGTCACCATATTGATACTGAACTTAGTGTGGACACCCGATCAACATAGCACAGGACAGACCAGAACTCCTAGACTCAAGTGATCCACCAGAGTCAGCTTCCCAAGGAGCTGGGATTACAGGCTCACGCCACAGAGCCCAGCAGATGTTTAGCACTGCTTTCTCTAACTTGAAGCGTCTGACCTTACCGAGTCCTACAGCACCCCTATTCTGCAAGCCAAGGTGACGCATGCAGTCCCTAAAAATGGTATAGCTGTAATCGGACTGACCCGTGGAATATTTGTAGCATTTCATTTTACCTGCCCAGCGAACGTTGTGAAAAGGAAACTCATAAAACAATGGCAAAATTGTGTTTTTTCCTCCCCACTGAAAATAGTTTCATCATTTTTCAGTACATGGTATGGTACATAAGATGGTACCATGAGAAAATTACAACTTGTCTCGCAAGAAAGAAGCCCTCATACGGCTACGCGTATGGAAAAATTGAGCAGGGGATGAAAAAAGGAAAAATGGCTGCAGCGGGAAGGGGTTAAATAATTTTTTTGAGTCTTTTGCGGAGTAGCCCTTTCATCAGGTCCTAGAGTCGGCTTGGAGCTTGTGTATCCTCTCCTGGCAATAAGTGGTCCTATGATGGCAGGAGATAGCATTTTCTTGGTTTTGCCAGTGGGGGTCAGTAGCATGATAGAAGAAATAAGCCAGGATACACAAAAGAGCAGTACAAGAGGAAATAATAACAGTAACAAGGCAGAAATATTATGCATGGATTGATAAAAAAGAAAGGAAAGCACATTTTACCTGAAAACCGTACATCTCTTGCAGGAACAAAAAGACTATGTCTCGCTGTGTTGTCCAGGCTGCTCTACACTGGCTACTCACAGGTGCAATCCCACTACTGATCAGCACAGGGGTTTTAACCTGCTCTATTTCCAACCGGGGCCGATTCACCCCTCCTTAGGACAACCTGGTGGCTCCAAGCTCCCCCAGAGTCACCATATTGATACCGAACTTAGTGTGGACACCCGATCAACATAGCAAAGGACAGACCAGAACTCCAGCACTCATGTGATCCACCAACCTCAGCCTCCCAAGAAGTTGGGATTACAGGCTCACACCACAGAGCCCAGCAGACGTTTAGCACTGCTTTCTCTAACTTGAAGCATCTGACCTCACCGAGTCCTACGGCACCCCCATTCTGCAAGCCAAGGTGGCGCATACAGTCTCTAAAAATGGTATACCTGTAATGGGACTGACCCGTGGAATAAATGTAGCATTTCATTTTACGTGCCCAGCGAACGTTGTGAAAAGGAAACTCATAAAACAATGGCAAAATTGTGTTTTTTCCTCCCCACTGAAAATAGTTTCATCATTTTTCAGTACATGGTATGGTACATAAGATGGTACCATGAGAAAATTACAACTTGTCACGCAAGAAAGAAGCCCTCATACGACTACGTGTATGGAAAAATTGAGCAGGGGATGAAAAAAGGAAATATGGCTGCAGCGGGAAGGGGTTAAATAATTTTTTTAAGTCTTTTGCGGAGTAGCCCTTTCATCAGGTCCTAGAGTCGGCTTGGAGCTTGTGTATCCTCTCCTGGCAATAAGTGGTCCTATGATGGCAGGAGATAGCATTTTCTTGGTTTTGCCAGTGGGGGTCAGTAGCATGATAGAAGAAATAAGCCAGGATACACAAAAGAGCAGTACAAGAGGAAATAATAACAGTAACAAGGCAGAAATATTATGCATGGATTGATAAAAAAGAAAGGAAAGAATGTTTTACCTGAAAACCGTACATCTCTTGCAGGAACAAAAATACTACGTCTCGCTGTGCTGTCCAGGCTGCTCTACACTGCCTACTCACAGGTGCAATCCCACTACTGATCAGCACGGGGGTTTTGACCTGCTCTGTTTCCGACCTGGGCTGGTTCACCCCTCCTTAGGATAACCTGGTGGCTCCAAGCTCCCCCAGAGTCACCATATTGATACCGAACTTAGTGTGGACACCCAATCAACATAGCACAGGACAGACCAGAACTCCTGGACTCAAGTGATCCACCAGCCTCAGCCTCCCAAGGAGCTGGGATTACAGGCTCACGCCACAGAGCCCAGCAGATGTTTAGCACTGCTTTCTCTAACTTGAAGCATCTGACCTCACCGAGTCCTACGGCACCCCCATTCTGCAAGCCAAGGTGGCGCATACAGTCTCTAAAAATGGTATAGCTGTAATCGGACTGACCCGTGGAATAATTGTAGCATTTCATTTTACCTGCCCAGCGAACGTTGTGAAAAGGAAACTCATAAAACAATGGCAAAATTGTGTTTTTTCCTCCCCACTGAAAATAGTTTCATCATTTTTCAGTACATGGTATGGTACATAAGATGGTACCATGAGAAAATTACAACTTGTCTCGCAAGAAAGAAGCCCTCATACGGCTACGCGTATGGAAAAATTGAGCAGGGGATGAAAAAAGGAAAAATGGCTGCAGCGGGAAGGGGTTAAATAATTTTTTTAAGTCTTTTGCGGAGTAGCCCTTTCATCAGGACCTAGAGTCGGCTTGGAGCTTGTGTATCCTCTCCTGGCAATAAGTGGTCCTATGATGGCAGGAGATAGCATTTTCTTGGTTTTGCCAGTGGGGGTCAGTAGCATGATAGAAGAAATAAGCCAGGATACACAAAAGAGCAGTACAAGAGGAAATAATAACAGTAACAAGGCAGAAATATTATGCATGGATTGATAAAAAAGAAAGGAAAGCATGTTTTACCTGATAACCGTACATCTCTTGCAGGAACAAAAAGACTATGTCTCGCTGTGTTGTCCAGGCTGCTCTACACTGCCTACTCACAGGCGCAATCCCACTACTGATCAGCACGGGGGGTTTGACCTGCTCTGTTTCCAACCTGGGCTGGTTCACCCCTCCTTAGGACAACCTGGTGGCTCCAAGCTCCCCCAGAGTCACCATATTGATACCGAACTTAGTGTGGACACCCGATCAACAAAGCACAGGACAGACCAGAACTCCTGGACTCAAATGATCCACCAGCCTCAGCCTCCCAAGGACCTTGGATTACAGGCTCACGCCACAGAGCCCAGCAGATGTTTAGCACTGCTTTCTCTAACTTGAAGCGTCTGACCTTACCGAGTCCTACAGCACCCCTATTCTGCAAGCCAAGGTGACGCATGCAGTCCCTAAAAATGGTATAGCTGTAATCGGACTGACCCGTGGAATAATTGTAGCATTTCATTTTACCTGCCCAGCGAACGTTGTGAAAAGGAAACTCATAAAACAATGGCAAAATTGTGTTTTTTCCTCCCCACTGAAAATAGTTTCATCATTTTTCAGTACATGGTATGGTACATAAGATGGTACCATGAGAAAATTACAACTTGTCTCGCAAGAAAGAAGCCCTCTTACGGCTACGCGTATGGAAAAATTGAGCAGGGGATGAAAAAAGGAAAAATGGCTGCAGCGGGAAGGGGTTAAATAATTTTTTTAAGTCTTTTGCGGAGTAGCCCTTTTATCAGGTCCTAGAGTCGGCTTGGAGCTTGTGTATCCTCTCCTGGCAATAAGTGGTCCTATGATGGCAGGAGATAGCATTTTCTTGGTTTTGCCAGTGGGGGTCAGTAGCATGATAGAAGAAATAAGCCAGGATACACAAAAGAGCAGTACAAGAGGAAATAATAACAGTAACAAGGCAGAAATATTATGCATGGATTGATAAAAAGAAAGGAAAGCATGTTTTACCTGAAAACCGTACATCTCTTGCAGGAACAAAAATACTACGTCTCGCTGTGTTGTCCAGGCTGCTCTACACTGCCTACTCACAGGCGCAATCCCATTACTGATCAACACAGGGGTTTTGACCTGCTCTGTTTCTGACCTGGGCCGGTTCACCCCTCCTTAGGACAACCTGGTGGCTCCAAGCTCCCCCAGAGTCACCATATTGATACCGAACTTAGTGTGGACACCCAATCAACATAGCACAGGACAGACCAGAACTCCTGGACTCAAGTGATCCACCAGCCTCAGCCTCCCAAGCAGCTGGGATTACAGGCTCACGCCACAGAGCCCAGCAGATGTTTAGCACTGCTTTCTCTAACTTGAAGCGTCTGACCTCACCGAGTCCTACGGCACCCCCATTCTGCAAGCCAAGGTGGCGCATGCAGTCTCTAAAAATTGTATAGCTGTAATCGGACTGACCCGTGGAATAATTGTAGCATTTCATTTTACCTGCCCAGCGAACGTTGTGAAAAGGAAACTCATAAAACAATGGCAAAATTGTGTTTTTTCCTCCCCACTGAAAATAGTTTCATCATTTTTCAGTACATGGTATGGTACATAAGATGGTACCATGAGAAAATTACAACTTGTCTCGCAAGAAAGAAGCCCTCATACGGCTACGCGTATGGAAAAATTGAGCAGGGGATGAAAAAAGGAAAAATGGCTGCAGCGGGAAGGGGTTAAATAATTTTTTTCAGTCTTTTGCGGAGTAGCCCTTTCATCAGGACCTAGAGTCGGCTTAGAGCTTGTGTATCCTCTCCTGGCAATAAGTGGTCCTATGATGGCAGGAGATAGCATTTTCTTGGTTTTGCCAGTGGGGGTCAGTAGCATGATAGAAGAAATAAGCCAGGATACACAAAAGAGCAGTACAAAAGGAAATAATAACAGTAACAAGGCAGAAATATTATGCATGGATTGATAAAAAAGAAAGGAAAGCACGTTTTACCTGAAAACCGTACATCTCTTGCAGGAACAAAAAGACTATGTCTCGCTGTGTTGTCCAGGCTGCTCTACACTGGCTACTCACAGGCGCAATCCCACTACTGATCAGCACGGGGGTTTTGACCTGCTCTGTTTCCGACCTGGGCCAGTTCACCCCTCCTTAGGACAACCTGATGGCTCCAAGCTCCCCCAGAGTCACCATATTAATACTGAACTTAGTGTGGACACCTAATCAACATAGCACAGGACAGACCAGAACTCCTGGACTCAAGTGATCCACCAGCCTCAGCCTCCCAAACAGCTGGGATTACAGGCTCACGCCACAGAGCCCAGCAGATGTTTAGCACTGCTTTCTCTAACTTGAAGCGTCTGACCTCACCGAGTCCTACGGCACCCCCATTCTGCAAGCCAAGGTGGCGCATGCAGTCTCTAAAAATTGTATAGCTGTAATCGGACTGACCCGTGGAATAATTGTAGCATTTCATTTTACCTGCCCAGCGAACGTTGTGAAAAGGAAACTCATAAAACAATGGCAAAATTGTGTTTTTTCCTCCCCACTGAAAATAGTTTCTTCATTTTTCAGTACATGGTATGGTACATAAGATGGTACCATGAGAAAATTACAACTTGTCTCGCAAGAAAGAAGCCCTCATACGGCTGCGCGTATGGAAAAATTGAGCAGGGGATGAAAAAAGGAAAAATGGCTGCAGCGGGAAGGGGTTAAATAATTTTTTTAAGTCTTTTGCGGAGTAGCCCTTTCATCAGGTCCTAGAGTTGGCTTGGAGCTTGTGTATCCTCTCCTGGCAATAAGTGGTCCTATGATGGCAGGAGATAGCATTTTCTTGGTTTTGCCAGTGGGGGTCAGTAGCATGATAGAAGAAATAAGCCAGGATACACAAAAGAGCAGTACAAGAGGAAATAATAACAGTAACAAGGCAGAAATATTATGCATGGATTGATAAAAAAGAAAGGAAAGCACATTTTACCTGAAAACCGTACATCTCTTGCAGGAACAAAAAGACTATGTCTCGCTGTGTTGTCCAGGCTGCTCTACACTGCCTACTCACAGGCGCAATCCCACTACTGATCAGCACGGGGGTTTTGACCTGCTCTGTTTCCGACCTGGGCCAGTTCACCCCTCCTTAGGACAACCTGGTGGCTTCAAGCTCCCCCAGAGTCACCATATTGATACCGAACTTAGTGTGGACACCTAATCAACATAGCACAGGACAGACCAGAACTCCTGGACTCAAGTGATCCACCAGCCTCAGCCTCCCAAGGACCTTGGATTACAGGCTCACGCCACAGAGCCCAGCAGATGTTTAGCACTGCTTTCTCTAACTTGAAGCGTCTGACCTTACCGAGTCCTACAGCACCCCTATTCTGCAAGCCAAGGTGACGCATGCAGTCCCTAAAAATGGTATAGCTGTAATCGGACTGACCCGTGGAATAATTGTAGCATTTCATTTTACCTGCCCAGCGAACGTTGTGAAAAGGAAACTCATAAAACAATGGCAAAATTGTGTTTTTTCCTCCCCACTGAAAATAGTTTCATCATTTTTCAGTACATGGTATGGTACATAAGATGGTACCATGAGAAAATTACAACTTGTCTCGCAAGAAAGAAGCCCTCATACGGCTACGCGTATGGAAAAATTGAGCAGGGGATGAAAAAAGGAAAAATGGCTGCAGCGGGAAGGGGTTAAATAATTTTTTTAAGTCTTTTGCGGAGTAGCCCTTTTATCAGGTCCTAGAGTCGGCTTGGAGCTTGTGTATCCTCTCCTGGCAATAAGTGGTCCTATGATGGCAGGAGATAGCATTTTCTTGGTTTTGCCAGTGGGGGTCAGTAGCATGATAGAAGAAATAAGCCAGGATACACAAAAGAGCAGTACAAGAGGAAAAATTAACAGTAACAAGGCAGAAATATTATGCATGGATTGATAAAAAGAAAGGAAAGCATGTTTTACCTGAAAACCGTACATCTCTTGCAGGAACAAAAATACTACGTCTCGCTGTGTTGTCCAGGCTGCTCTACACTGCCTACTCACAGGCGCAATCCCATTACTGATCAACACAGGGGTTATGACCTGCTCTGTTTCTGACCTGGGCCGGTTCACCCCTCCTTAGGACAACCTGGTGGCTCCAAGCTCCCCCAGAGTCACCATATTAATACCGAACTTAGTGTGGACACCCAATCAACATAGCACAGGACAGACCAGAACTCCTGGACTCAAGTGATCCACCAGCCTCAGCCTCCCAAGGAGCTGGGATTACAGGCTCACGCCACAGAGCCCAGCAGATGTTTAGCACTGCTTTCTCTAACTTGAAGCATCTGACCTCACCGAGTCCTACGGCACCCCCATTCTGCAAGCCAAGGTGGCGCATACAGTCTCTAAAAATGGTATACCTGTAATCGGACTGACCCGTGGAATAATTGTAGCATTTCATTTTACCTGCCCAGCGAACGTTGTGAAAAGGAAACTCATAAAACAATGGCAAAATTGTGTTTTTTCCTCCCCACTGAAAATAGTTTCATCATTTTTCAGTACATGGTATGGTACATAAGATGGTACCATGAGAAAATTACAACTTGTCTCGCAAGAAAGAAGCCCTCATACGGCTACGCGTATGGAAAAATTGAGCAGGGGATGAAAAAAGGAAAAATGGCTGCAGCGGGAAGGGGTTAAATAATTTTTTTAAGTCTTTTGCGGAGTAGCCCTTTCATCAGGACCTAGAGTCGGCTTGGAGCTTGTGTATTCTCTCCTGGCAATAGGTGGTCCTATGATGGCAGGAGATAGCATTTTCTTGGTTTTGCCAGTGGGGGTCAGTAGCATGATAGAAGAAATAAGCCAGGATACACAAAAGAGCAGTACAAGAGGAAATAATAACAGTAACAAGGCAGAAATATTATGCATGGATTGATAAAAAAGAAAGGAAAGCATGTTTTACCTGAAAACCGTACATCTCTTGCAGGAACAAAAAGACTACGTCTCGCTGTGTTGTCCAGGCTGCTCTACACTGCCTACTCACAGGTGCAATCCCACTACTGATCAGCACGGGGGTTTTGACCTGCTCTGTTTCTGACCTGGGCCAGTTCACCCCTCCTTAGGACAACCTGGTGGCTCCAAGCTCCCCCAGAGTCACCATATTGATACCGAACTTAGTGTGGACACCTAATCAACATAGCACAGGACAGACCAGAACTCCTGGACTCAAGTGATCCACCAGCCTCAGCCTCCCAAGGACCTGGGATTACAGGCTCACGCCACAGAGCCCAGCAGATGTTTAGCACTGCTTTCTCTAACTAAAAACGTCTGACCTTACCGAGTCCTACAGCACCCCTATTCTGCAAGCCAAGGTGACGCATGCAGTCCCTAAAAATGGTATAGCTGTAATCGGACTGACCCGTGGAATAATTGTAGCATTTCATTTTACCTGCCCAGCGAACGTTGTGAAAAGGAAACTCATAAAACAATGGCAAAATTGTGTTTTTTCCTCCCCACTGAAAATAGTTTCATCATTTTTCAGTACATGGTATGGTACATAAGATGGTACCATGAGAAAATTACAACTTGTCTCGCAAGAAAGAAGCCCTCATACGGCTACGCGTATGGAAAAATTGAGCAGGGGATGAAAAAAGGAAAAATGGCTGCAGCGGGAAGGGGTTAAATAATTTTTTTAAGTCTTTTGCGGAGTAGCCCTTTTATCAGGTCCTAGAGTCGGCTTGGAGCTTGTGTATCCTCTCCTGGCAATAAGTGGTCCTATGATGGCAGGAGATAGCATTTTCTTGGTTTTGCCAGTGGGGGTCAGTAGCATGATAGAAGAAATAAGCCAGGATACACAAAAGAGCAGTACAAGAGGAAATAATAACAGTAACAAGGCAGAAATATTATGCATGGATTGATAAAAAAGAAAGGAAAGCATGTTTTACCTGAAAACCGTACATCTCTTGCAGGAACAAAAATACTACGTCTCGCTGTGTTGTCCAGGCTGCTCTACACTGCCTACTCACAGGCGCAATCCCACTACTGATCAACACAGGGGTTTTGACCTGCTCTGTTTCTGACCTGGGCCGGTTCACCCCTCCTTAGGACAACCTGGTGGCTCCAAGCTCCCCCAGAGTCACCATATTGATACCGAACTCAGTGTGGACACCCGATCAACATAGCACAGGACAGACCAGAACTCCTGGACTCAAGTGATCCACCAGCCTCAGCCTCCCAAGCAGCTGGGATTACAGGCTCACGCCACAGAGCCCAGCAGATGTTTAGCACTGCTTTCTCTAACTTGAAGCGTCTGACCTCACCGAGTCCTACGGCACCCCCATTCTGCAAGCCAAGGTGGCGCATGCAGTCTCTAAAAATTGTATAGCTGTAATCGGACTGACCCGTGGAATAATTGTAGCATTTCATTTTACCTGCCCAGCGAACGTTGTGAAAAGGAAACTCATAAAACAATGGCAAAATTGTGTTTTTTCCTCCCCACTGAAAATAGTTTCATCATTTTTCAGTACATGGTATGGTACATAAGATGGTACCATGAGAAAATTACAACTTGTCTCGCAAGAAAGAAGCCCTCATACGGCTACGCGTATGGAAAAATTGAGCAGGGGATGAAAAAAGGAAAAATGGCTGCAGCGGGAAGGGGTTAAATAATTTTTTTCAGTCTTTTGCGGAGTAGCCCTTTCATCAGGACCTAGAGTCGGCTTAGAGCTTGTGTATCCTCTCCTGGCAATAAGTGGTCCTCTGATGGCAGGAGATAGCATTTTCTTGGTTTTGCCAGTGGGGGTCAGTAGCATGATAGAAGAAATAAGCCAGGATACACAAAAGAGCAGTACAAGAGGAAATAATAACAGTAACAAGGCAGAAATATTATGCATGGATTGATAAAAAAGAAAGGAAAGCATGTTTTACCTGATAGCCGTACATCTCTTGCAGGAACAAAAAGACTATGTCTCGCTGTGTTGTCCAGGCTGCTCTACACTGCCTACTCACAGGCGCAATCCCACTACTGATCAACACAGGGGTTTTGACCTGCTCTGTTTCCGACCTGGGCCGGTTCACCCCTCCTTAGGACAACCTGGTGGCTCCAAGCTCCCCCAGAGTCACCATATTGATACCAAACTCAGTGTGGACACCCGATCAACATAGCACAGGACAGACCAGAACTCCTGGACTCAAGTGATCCACCAGCCTCAGCCTCCCAAGCAGCTGGGATTACAGGCTCACGCCACAGAGCCCAGCAGATGTTTAGCACTGCTTTCTCTAACTTGAAGCGTCTGACCTCACCGAGTCCTACGGCACCCCCATTCTGCAAGCCAAGGTGACGCATGCAGTCTCTAAAAATGGTATAGCTGTAATCGGACTGACCCGTGGAATAATTGTAGCATTTCATTTTACCTGCCCAGCGAACGTTGTGAAAAGGAAACTCATAAAACAATGGCTAAATTGTGTTTTTTCCTCCCCACTGAAAATAGTTTCTTCATTTTTCAGTACATGGTATGGTACATAAGATGGTACCATGAGAAAATTTCAACTTGTCTCGCAAGAAAGAAGCCCTCATACGGCTGCGCGTATGGAAAAATTGAGCAGGGGATGAAAAAAGGAAAAATGGCTGCAGCGGGAAGGGGTTAAATAAATTTTTTAAGTCTTTTGCGGAGTAGCCCTTTCATCAGGTCCTAGAGTTGGCTTGGAGCTTGTGTATCCTCTCCTGGCAATAAGTGGTCCTATGATGGCAGGAGATAGCATTTTCTTGGTTTTGCCAGTGGGGGTCAGTAGCATGATAGAAGAAATAAGCCAGGATACACAAAAGAGCAGTACAAAAGGAAATAATAACAGTAACAAGGCAGAAATATTATGCATGGATTGATAAAAAAGAAAGGAAAGCACGTTTTACCTGAAAACCGTACATCTCTTGCAGGAACAAAAAGACTATGTCTCGCTGTGTTGTCCAGGCTGCTCTACACTGGCTACTCACAGGCGCAATCCCACTACTGATCAGCACGGGGGTTTTGACCTGCTCTGTTTCCGACCTGGGCCAGTTCACCCCTCCTTAGGACAACCTGGTGGCTCCAAGCTCCCCCAGAGTCACCATATTAATACTGAACTTAGTGTGGACACCTAATCAACATAGCACAGGACAGACCAGAACTCCTGGACTCAAGTGATCCACCAGCCTCAGCCTCCCAAGGAGCTGGGATTACAGGCTCACGCCACAGAGCCCAGCAGATGTTTAGCACTGCTTTCTCTAACTTGAAGCATCTGACCTCACCGAGTCCTACGGCACCCCCATTCTGCAAGCCAAGGTGGCGCATACAGTCTCTAAAAATGGTATACCTGTAATCGGACTGACCCGTGGAATAATTGTAGCATTTCATTTTACCTGCCCAGCGAACGTTGTGAAAAGGAAACTCATAAAACCATGGCAAAATTGTGTTTTTTCCTCCCCACTGAAAATAGTTTCATCATTTTTCAGTACATGGTATGGTACATAAGATGGTACCATGAGAAAATTACAACTTGTCTCGCAAGAAAGAAGCCCTCATACGGCTACGCGTATGGAAAAATTGAGCAGGGGATGAAAAAAGGAAAAATGGCTGCAGCGGGAAGGGGTTAAATAATTTTTTTAAGTCTTTTGCGGAGTAGCCCTTTCATCAGGACCTAGAGTCGGCTTGGAGCTTGTGTATTCTCTCCTGGCAATAGGTGGTCCTATGATGGCAGGAGATAGCATTTTCTTGGTTTTGCCAGTGGGGGTCAGTAGCATGATAGAAGAAATAAGCCAGGATACACAAAAGAGCAGTACAAGAGGAAATAATAACAGTAACAAGGCAGAAATATTATGCATGGATTGATAAAAAAGAAAGGAAAGCATGTTTTACCTGAAAACCGTACATCTCTTGCAGGAACAAAAAGACTACGTCTCGCTGTGTTGTCCAGGCTGCTCTACACTGCCTACTCACAGGTGCAATCCCACTACTGATCAGCACGGGGGTTTTGACCTGCTCTGTTTCTGACCTGGGCCAGTTCACCCCTCCTTAGGACAACCTGGTGGCTCCAAGCTCCCCCAGAGTCACCATATTGATACCGAACTCAGTGTGGACACCCGATCAACATAGCACAGGACAGACCAGAACTCCTGGACTCAAGTGATCCACCAGCCTCAGCCTCCCAAGCAGCTGGGATTACAGGCTCACGCCACAGAGCCCAGCAGATGTTTAGCACTGCTTTCTCTAACTTGAAGCGTCTGACCTCACCGAGTCCTACGGCACCCCCATTCTGCAAGCCAAGGTGGCGCATGCAGTCTCTAAAAATTGTATAGCTGTAATCGGACTGACCCGTGGAATAATTGTAGCATTTCATTTTACCTGCCCAGCGAACGTTGTGAAAAGGAAACTCATAAAACAATGGCAAAATTGTGTTTTTTCCTCCCCACTGAAAATAGTTTCATCATTTTTCAGTACATGGTATGGTACATAAGATGGTACCATGAGAAAATTACAACTTGTCTCGCAAGAAAGAAGCCCTCATACGGCTACGCGTATGGAAAAATTGAGCAGGGGATGAAAAAAGGAAAAATGGCTGCAGCGGGAAGGGGTTAAATAATTTTTTTCAGTCTTTTGCGGAGTAGCCCTTTCATCAGGACCTAGAGTCGGCTTAGAGCTTGTGTATCCTCTCCTGGCAATAAGTGGTCCTATGATGGCAGGAGATAGCATTTTCTTGGTTTTGCCAGTGGGGGTCAGTAGCATGATAGACGAAATAAGCCAGGATACACAAAAGAGCAGTACAAAAGGAAATAATAACAGTAACAAGGCAGAAATATTATGCATGGATTGATAAAAAAGAAAGGAAAGCACGTTTTACCTGAAAACCGTACATCTCTTGCAGGAACAAAAAGACTATGTCTCGCTGTGTTGTCCAGGCTGCTCTACACTGGCTACTCACAGGCGCAATCCCACTACTGATCAGCACGGGGGTTTTGACCTGCTCTGTTTCCGACCTGGGCCAGTTCACCCCTCCTTAGGACAACCTGATGGCTCCAAGCTCCCCCAGAGTCACCATATTAATACTGAACTTAGTGTGGACACCTAATCAACATAGCACAGGACAGACCAGAACTCCTGGACTCAAGTGATCCACCAGCCTCAGCCTCCCAAACAGCTGGGATTACAGGCTCACACCACAGAGCCCAGCAGATGTTTAGCACTGCTTTCTCTAACTTGAAGCGTCTGACCTCACCGAGTCCTACGGCACCCCCATTCTGCAAGCCAAGGTGGCGCATGCAGTCTCTAAAAATTGTATAGCTGTAATCGGACTGACCCGTGGAATAATTGTAGCATTTCATTTTACCTGCCCAGCGAACGTTGTGAAAAGGAAACTCATAAAACAATGGCAAAATTGTGTTTTTTCCTCCCCACTGAAAATAGTTTCTTCATTTTTCAGTACATGGTATGGTACATAAGATGGTACCATGAGAAAATTACAACTTGTCTCGCAAGAAAGAAGCCCTCATACGGCTGCGCGTATGGAAAAATTGAGCAGGGGATGAAAAAAGGAAAAATGGCTGCAGCGGGAAGGGGTTAAATCATTTTTTTAAGTCTTTTGCGGAGTAGCCCTTTCATCAGGTCCTAGAGTTGGCTTGGAGCTTGTGTATCCTCTCCTGGCAATAAGTGGTCCTATGATGGCAGGAGATAGCATTTTCTTGGTTTTGCCAGTGGGGGTCAGTAGCATGATAGAAGAAATAAGCCAGGATACACAAAAGAGCAGTACAAAAGGAAATAATAACAGTAACAAGGCAGAAATATTATGCATGGATTGATAAAAAAGAAAGGAAAGCACGTTTTACCTGAAAACCGTACATCTCTTGCAGGAACAAAAAGACTATGTCTCGCTGTGTTGTCCAGGCTGCTCTACACTGCCTACTCACAGGCGCAATCCCACTACTGATCAGCACGGGGGTTTTGACCTGCTCTGTTTCCGACCTGGGCCAGTTCACCCCTCCTTAGGACAACCTGGTGGCTTCAAGCTCCCCCAGAGTCACCATATTGATACCGAACTTAGTGTGGACACCTAATCAACATAGCACAGGACAGACCAGAACTCCTGGACTCAAGTGATCCACCAGCCTCAGCCTCCCAAGGACCTTGGATTACAGGCTCACGCCACAGAGCCCAGCAGATGTTTAGCACTGCTTTCTCTAACTTGAAGCGTCTGACCTTACCGAGTCCTACAGCACCCCTATTCTGCAAGCCAAGGTGACGCATGCAGTCCCTAAAAATGGTATAGCTGTAATCGGACTGACCCGTGGAATAATTGTAGCATTTCATTTTACCTGCCCAGCGAACGTTGTGAAAAGGAAACTCATAAAACAATGGCAAAATTGTGTTTTTTCCTCCCCACTGAAAATAGTTTCATCATTTTTCAGTACATGGTATGGTACATAAGATGGTACCATGAGAAAATTACAACTTGTCTCGCAAGAAAGAAGCCCTCATACGGCTACGCGTATGGAAAAATTGAGCAGGGGATGAAAAAAGGAAAAATGGCTGCAGCGGGAAGGGGTTAAATAATTTTTTTAAGTCTTTTGCGGAGTAGCCCTTTTATCAGGTCCTAGAGTCGGCTTGGAGCTTGTGTATCCTCTCCTGGCAATAAGTGGTCCTATGATGGCAGGAGATAGCATTTTCTTGGTTTTGCCAGTGGGGGTCAGTAGCATGATAGAAGAAATAAGCCAGGATACACAAAAGAGCAGTACAAGAGGAAAAATTAACAGTAACAAGGCAGAAATATTATGCATGGATTGATAAAAAGAAAGGAAAGCATGTTTTACCTGAAAACCGTACATCTCTTGCAGGAACAAAAATACTACGTCTCGCTGTGTTGTCCAGGCTGCTCTACACTGCCTACTCACAGGCGCAATCCCATTACTGATCAACACAGGGGTTATGACCTGCTCTGTTTCTGACCTGGGCCGGTTCACCCCTCCTTAGGACAACCTGGTGGCTCCAAGCTCCCCCAGAGTCACCATATTAATACCGAACTTAGTGTGGACACCCAATCAACATAGCACAGGACAGACCAGAACTCCTGGACTCAAGTGATCCACCAGCCTCAGCCTCCCAAGGAGCTGGGATTACAGGCTCACGCCACAGAGCCCAGCAGATGTTTAGCACTGCTTTCTCTAACTTGAAGCATCTGACCTCACCGAGTCCTACGGCACCCCCATTCTGCAAGCCAAGGTGGCGCATACAGTCTCTAAAAATGGTATACCTGTAATCGGACTGACCCGTGGAATAATTGTAGCATTTCATTTTACCTGCCCAGCGAACGTTGTGAAAAGGAAACTCATAAAACAATGGCAAAATTGTGTTTTTTCCTCCCCACTGAAAATAGTTTCATCATTTTTCAGTACATGGTATGGTACATAAGATGGTACCATGAGAAAATTACAACTTGTCTCGCAAGAAAGAAGCCCTCATACGGCTACGCGTATGGAAAAATTGAGCAGGGGATGAAAAAAGGAAAAATGGCTGCAGCGGGAAGGGGTTAAATAATTTTTTTAAGTCTTTTGCGGAGTAGCCCTTTCATCAGGACCTAGAGTCGGCTTGGAGCTTGTGTATTCTCTCCTGGCAATAGGTGGTCCTATGATGGCAGGAGATAGCATTTTCTTGGTTTTGCCAGTGGGGGTCAGTAGCATGATAGAAGAAATAAGCCAGGATACACAAAAGAGCAGTACAAGAGGAAATAATAACAGTAACAAGGCAGAAATATTATGCATGGATTGATAAAAAAGAAAGGAAAGCATGTTTTACCTGAAAACCGTACATCTCTTGCAGGAACAAAAAGACTACGTCTCGCTGTGTTGTCCAGGCTGCTCTACACTGCCTACTCACAGGTGCAATCCCACTACTGATCAGCACGGGGGTTTTGACCTGCTCTGTTTCTGACCTGGGCCAGTTCACCCCTCCTTAGGACAACCTGGTGGCTCCAAGCTCCCCCAGAGTCACCATATTGATACCGAACTTAGTGTGGACACCTAATCAACATAGCACAGGACAGACCAGAACTCCTGGACTCAAGTGATCCACCAGCCTCAGCCTCCCAAGGACCTGGGATTACAGGCTCACGCCACAGAGCCCAGCAGATGTTTAGCACTGCTTTCTCTAACTAAAAACGTCTGACCTTACCGAGTCCTACAGCACCCCTATTCTGCAAGCCAAGGTGACGCATGCAGTCCCTAAAAATGGTATAGCTGTAATCGGACTGACCCGTGGAATAATTGTAGCATTTCATTTTACCTGCCCAGCGAACGTTGTGAAAAGGAAACTCATAAAACAATGGCAAAATTGTGTTTTTTCCTCCCCACTGAAAATAGTTTCATCATTTTTCAGTACATGGTATGGTACATAAGATGGTACCATGAGAAAATTACAACTTGTCTCGCAAGAAAGAAGCCCTCATACGGCTACGCGTATGGAAAAATTGAGCAGGGGATGAAAAAAGGAAAAATGGCTGCAGCGGGAAGGGGTTAAATAATTTTTTTAAGTCTTTTGCGGAGTAGCCCTTTTATCAGGTCCTAGAGTCGGCTTGGAGCTTGTGTATCCTCTCCTGGCAATAAGTGGTCCTATGATGGCAGGAGATAGCATTTTCTTGGTTTTGCCAGTGGGGGTCAGTAGCATGATAGAAGAAATAAGCCAGGATACACAAAAGAGCAGTACAAGAGGAAATAATAACAGTAACAAGGCAGAAATATTATGCATGGATTGATAAAAAAGAAAGGAAAGCATGTTTTACCTGAAAACCGTACATCTCTTGCAGGAACAAAAATACTACGTCTCGCTGTGTTGTCCAGGCTGCTCTACACTGCCTACTCACAGGCGCAATCCCACTACTGATCAACACAGGGGTTTTGACCTGCTCTGTTTCTGACCTGGGCCGGTTCACCCCTCCTTAGGACAACCTGGTGGCTCCAAGCTCCCCCAGAGTCACCATATTGATACCGAACTCAGTGTGGACACCCGATCAACATAGCACAGGACAGACCAGAACTCCTGGACTCAAGTGATCCACCAGCCTCAGCCTCCCAAGCAGCTGGGATTACAGGCTCACGCCACAGAGCCCAGCAGATGTTTAGCACTGCTTTCTCTAACTTGAAGCGTCTGACCTCACCGAGTCCTACGGCACCCCCATTCTGCAAGCCAAGGTGGCGCATGCAGTCTCTAAAAATTGTATAGCTGTAATCGGACTGACCCGTGGAATAATTGTAGCATTTCATTTTACCTGCCCAGCGAACGTTGTGAAAAGGAAACTCATAAAACAATGGCAAAATTGTGTTTTTTCCTCCCCACTGAAAATAGTTTCATCATTTTTCAGTACATGGTATGGTACATAAGATGGTACCATGAGAAAATTACAACTTGTCTCGCAAGAAAGAAGCCCTCATACGGCTACGCGTATGGAAAAATTGAGCAGGGGATGAAAAAAGGAAAAATGGCTGCAGCGGGAAGGGGTTAAATAATTTTTTTCAGTCTTTTGCGGAGTAGCCCTTTCATCAGGACCTAGAGTCGGCTTAGAGCTTGTGTATCCTCTCCTGGCAATAAGTGGTCCTCTGATGGCAGGAGATAGCATTTTCTTGGTTTTGCCAGTGGGGGTCAGTAGCATGATAGAAGAAATAAGCCAGGATACACAAAAGAGCAGTACAAGAGGAAATAATAACAGTAACAAGGCAGAAATATTATGCATGGATTGATAAAAAAGAAAGGAAAGCATGTTTTACCTGATAGCCGTACATCTCTTGCAGGAACAAAAAGACTATGTCTCGCTGTGTTGTCCAGGCTGCTCTACACTGCCTACTCACAGGCGCAATCCCACTACTGATCAACACAGGGGTTTTGACCTGCTCTGTTTCCGACCTGGGCCGGTTCACCCCTCCTTAGGACAACCTGGTGGCTCCAAGCTCCCCCAGAGTCACCATATTGATACCAAACTCAGTGTGGACACCCGATCAACATAGCACAGGACAGACCAGAACTCCTGGACTCAAGTGATCCACCAGCCTCAACCTCCCAAGCAGCTGGGATTACAGGCTCACGCCACAGAGCCCAGCAGATGTTTAGCACTGCTTTCTCTAACTTGAAGCGTCTGACCTCACCGAGTCCTACGGCACCCCCATTCTGCAAGCCAAGGTGACGCATGCAGTCTCTAAAAATGGTATAGCTGTAATCGGACTGACCCGTGGAATAATTGTAGCATTTCATTTTACCTGCCCAGCGAACGTTGTGAAAAGGAAACTCATAAAACAATGGCTAAATTGTGTTTTTTCCTCCCCACTGAAAATAGTTTCTTCATTTTTCAGTACATGGTATGGTACATAAGATGGTACCATGAGAAAATTTCAACTTGTCTCGCAAGAAAGAAGCCCTCATACGGCTGCGCGTATGGAAAAATTGAGCAGGGGATGAAAAAAGGAAAAATGGCTGCAGCGGGAAGGGGTTAAATAAATTTTTTAAGTCTTTTGCGGAGTAGCCCTTTCATCAGGTCCTAGAGTTGGCTTGGAGCTTGTGTATCCTCTCCTGGCAATAAGTGGTCCTATGATGGCAGGAGATAGCATTTTCTTGGTTTTGCCAGTGGGGGTCAGTAGCATGATAGAAGAAATAAGCCAGGATACACAAAAGAGCAGTACAAGAGGAAATAATAACAGTAACAAGGCAGAAATATTATGCATGGATTGATAAAAAAGAAAGGAAAGCATGTTTTACCTGAAAACCGTACATCTCTTGCAGGAACAAAAAGACTACGTCTCGCTGTGTTGTCCAGGCTGCTCTACACTGCCTACTCACAGGTGCAATCCCACTACTGATCAGCACGGGGGTTTTGACCTGCTCTGTTTCTGACCTGGGCCAGTTCACCCCTCCTTAGGACAACCTGGTGGCTCCAAGCTCCCCCAGAGTCACCATATTGATACCGAACTCAGTGTGGACACCCGATCAACATAGCACAGGACAGACCAGAACTCCTGGACTCAAGTGATCCACCAGCCTCAGCCTCCCAAGCAGCTGCGATTACAGGCTCACGCCACAGAGCCCAGCAGATGTTTAGCACTGCTTTCTCTAACTTGAAGCGTCTGACCTCACCGAGTCCTACGGCACCCCCATTCTGCAAGCCAAGGTGGCGCATGCAGTCTCTAAAAATTGTATAGCTGTAATCGGACTGACCCGTGGAATAATTGTAGCATTTCATTTTACCTGCCCAGCGAACGTTGTGAAAAGGAAACTCATAAAACAATGGCAAAATTGTGTTTTTTCCTCCCCACTGAAAATAGTTTCATCATTTTTCAGTACATGGTATGGTACATAAGATGGTACCATGAGAAAATTACAACTTGTCTCGCAAGAAAGAAGCCCTCATACGGCTACGCGTATGGAAAAATTGAGCAGGGGATGAAAAAAGGAAAAATGGCTGCAGCGGGAAGGGGTTAAATAATTTTTTTCAGTCTTTTGCGGAGTAGCCCTTTCATCAGGACCTAGAGTCGGCTTAGAGCTTGTGTATCCTCTCCTGGCAATAAGTGGTCCTCTGATGGCAGGAGATAGCATTTTCTTGGTTTTGCCAGTGGGGGTCAGTAGCATGATAGAAGAAATAAGCCAGGATACACAAAAGAGCAGTACAAGAGGAAATAATAACAGTAACAAGGCAGAAATATTATGCATGGATTGATAAAAAAGAAAGGAAAGCATGTTTTACCTGATAGCCGTACATCTCTTGCAGGAACAAAAAGACTATGTCTCGCTGTGTTGTCCAGGCTGCTCTACACTGCCTACTCACAGGCGCAATCCCACTACTGATCAACACAGGGGTTTTGACCTGCTCTGTTTCTGACCTGGGCCGGTTCACCCCTCCTTAGGACAACCTGGTGGCTCCAAGCTCCCCCAGAGTCACCATATTGATACCAAACTCAGTGTGGACACCCGATCAACATAGCACAGGACAGACCAGAACTCCTGGACTCAAGTGATCCACCAGCCTCAGCCTCCCAAGCAGCTGGGATTACAGGCTCACGCCACAGAGCCCAGCAGATGTTTAGCACTGCTTTCTCTAACTTGAAGCGTCTGACCTCACCGAGTCCTACGGCACCCCCATTCTGCAAGCCAAGGTGACGCATGCAGTCTCTAAAAATGGTATAGCTGTAATCGGACTGACCCGTGGAATAATTGTAGCATTTCATTTTACCTGCCCAGCGAACGTTGTGAAAAGGAAACTCATAAAACAATGGCTAAATTGTGTTTTTTCCTCCCCACTGAAAATAGTTTCTTCATTTTTCAGTACATGGTATGGTACATAAGATGGTACCATGAGAAAATTTCAACTTGTCTCGCAAGAAAGAAGCCCTCATACGGCTGCGCGTATGGAAAAATTGAGCAGGGGATGAAAAAAGGAAAAATGGCTGCAGCGGGAAGGGGTTAAATAAATTTTTTAAGTCTTTTGCGGAGTAGCCCTTTCATCAGGTCCTAGAGTTGGCTTGGAGCTTGTGTATCCTCTCCTGGCAATAAGTGGTCCTATGATGGCAGGAGATAGCATTTTCTTGGTTTTGCCAGTGGGGGTCAGTAGCATGATAGAAGAAATAAGCCAGGATACACAAAAGAGCAGTACAAAAGGAAATAATAACAGTAACAAGGCAGAAATATTATGCATGGATTGATAAAAAAGAAAGGAAAGCACGTTTTACCTGAAAACCGTACATCTCTTGCAGGAACAAAAAGACTATGTCTCGCTGTGTTGTCCAGGCTGCTCTACACTGGCTACTCACAGGCGCAATCCCACTACTGATCAGCACGGGGGTTTTGACCTGCTCTGTTTCCGACCTGGGCCGGTTCACCCCTCCTTAGGACAACCTGGTGGCTCCAAGCTCCCCCAGAGTCACCATATTGATACCGAACTTAGTGTGGACACCCGATCAACATAGCACAGGACAGACCAGAACTCCTAGACTCAAGTGATCCACCAGACTCAGCTTCCCAAGGAGCTGGGATTACAGGCTCACGCCACAGAGCCCAGCAGATGTTTAGCACTGCTTTCTCTAACTTGAAGCGTCTGACCTTACCGAGTCCTACAGCACCCCTATTCTGCAAGCCAAGGTGACGCATGCAGTCCCTAAAAATGGTATAGCTGTAATCGGACTGACCCGTGGAATAATTGTAGCATTTCATTTTACCTGCCCAGCGAACGTTGTGAAAAGGAAACTCATAAAACAATGGCAAAATTGTGTTTTTTCCTCCCCACTGAAAATAGTTTCATCATTTTTCAGTACATGGTATGGTACATAAGATGGTACCATGAGAAAATTACAACTTGTCTCGCAAGAAAGAAGCCCTCATACGGCTACGCGTATGGAAAAATTGAGCAGGGGATGAAAAAAGGAAAAATGGCTGCAGCGGGAAGGGGTTAAATAATTTTTTTGAGTCTTTTGCGGAGTAGCCCTTTCATCAGGTCCTAGAGTCGGCTTGGAGCTTGTGTATCCTCTCCTGGCAATAAGTGGTCCTATGATGGCAGGAGATAGCATTTTCTTGGTTTTGCCAGTGGGGGTCAGTAGCATGATAGAAGAAATAAGCCAGGATACACAAAAGAGCAGTACAAGAGGAAATAATAACAGTAACAAGGCAGAAATATTATGCATGGATTGATAAAAAAGAAAGGAAAGCACATTTTACCTGAAAACCGTACATCTCTTGCAGGAACAAAAAGATTATGTCTCGCTGTGTTGTCCAGGCTGCTCTACACTGGCTACTCACAGGCGCAATCCCACTACTGATCAGCACAGGGGTTTTAACCTGCTCTGTTACCAACCGGGGCCGATTCACCCCTCCTTAGGACAACCTGGTGGCTCCAAGCTCCCCCAGAGTCACCATATTGATACCGAACTTAGTGTGGACACCCGATCAACATAGCACAGGACAGACCAGAACTCCAGGACTAATGTGATCCACCAACCTCAGCCTCCCAATAAGCTGGGATTACAGGCTCACACCACAGAGCCCAGCAGATGTTTAGCACTGCTTTCTCTAACTTGAAGCATCTGACCTCACCGAGTCCTACGGCACCCCCATTCTGCAAGCCAAGGTGGCGCATACAGTCTCTAAAAATGGTATACCTGTAATGGGACTGACCCGTGGAATAATTGTAGCATTTCATTTTACGTGCCCAGCGAACGTTGTGAAAAGGAAACTCATAAAACAATGGCAAAATTGTGTTTTTTCCTCCCCACTGAAAATAGTTTCATCATTTTTCAGTACATGGTATGGTACATAAGATGGTACCATGAGAAAATTACAACTTGTCTCGCAAGAAAGAAGCCCTCATACAACTACGCGTATGGAAAAATTGAGCAGGGGATGAAAAAAGGAAAAATGGCTGCAGCGGGAAGGGGTTAAATCATTTTTTTGAGTCTTTTGCGGAGTAGCCCTTTCATCAGGTCCTAGAGTCGGCTTGGAGCTTGTGTATCCTCTCCTGGCAATAAGTGGTCCTATGATGGCAGGAGATAGCATTTTCTTGGTTTTGCCAGTGGGGGTCAGTAGCATGATAAAAGAAATAAGCCAGGATACACAAAAGAGCAGTACAAGAGGAAATAATAACAGTAACAAGGCAGAAATATTATGCATGGATTGATAAAAAAGAAAGGAAAGCACATTTTACCTGAAAACCGTACATCTCTTGCAGGAACAAAAAGACTATGTCTCGCTGTGTTGTCCAGGCTGCTGTACACTGCCTACTCACAGGCGCAATCCCACTACTGATCAGCATGGGGGTTTTGACCTGCTCTGTTTCTGACCTGGGCTGGTTCACCCCTCCTTAGGACAACCTGGTGGCTCCAAGCTCCCCCAGAGTCACCATATTGATACCAAACTTAGTGTGGACACCCAATCAACATAGCACAGGACAGACCAGAACTCCTGGACTCAAGTGATCCACCAGCCTCATCCTCCCAAGGAGCTGGGATTACAGGCTCACGCCACAGAGCCCAGCAGATGTTTAGCACTGCTTTCTCTAACTTGAAGCATCTGACCTCACCGAGTCCTACGGCACCCCCATTCTGCAAGCCAAGGTGGCGCATACAGTCTCTAAAAATGGTATACCTGTAATCGGACTGACCCGTGGAATAATTGTAGCATTTCATTTTACCTGCCCAGCGAACGTTGTGAAAAGGAAACTCATAAAACAATGGCAAAATTGTGTTTTTTCCTCCCCACTGAAAATAGTTTCATCATTTTTCAGTACATGGTATGGTACATAAGATGGTACCATGAGAAAATTACAACTTGTCTCGCAAGAAAGAAGCCCTCATATGGCTACGCGTATGGAAAAATTGAGCAGGGGATGAAAAAAGGAAAAATGGCTGCAGCGGGAAGGGGTTAAATAATTTTTTTGAGTCTTTTGCGGAGTAGCCCTTTCATCAGGTCCTAGAGTCGGCTTGGAGCTTGTGTATCCTCTCCTGGCAATAAGTGGTCCTATGATGGCAGGAGATAGCATTTTCTTGGTTTTGCCAGTGGGGGTCAGTAGCATGATAGAAGAAATAAGCCAGGATACACAAAAGAGCAGTACAAGAGGAAATAATAACAGTAACAAGGCAGAAATATTATGCATGGATTGATAAAAAAGAAAGGAAAGCACATTTTACCTGAAAACCGTACATCTCTTGCAGGAACAAAAAGACTATGTCTCGCTGTGTTGTCCAGGCTGCTCTACACTGCCTACTCACAGGTGCAATCCCACTACTGATCAGCACGGGGGTTTTGACCTGCTCTGTTTCCGACCTGGGCTGGTTCACCCCTCCTTAGGATAACCTGGTGGCTCCAAGCTCCCCCAGAGTCACCATATTGATACCGAACTTAGTGTGGACACCCAATCAACATAGCACAGGACAGACCAGAACTCCTGGACTCAAGTGATCCACCAGCCTCAGCCCCCCAAGGAGCTGGGATTACAGGCTCACGCCACAGAGCCCAGCAGATGTTTAGCACTGCTTTCTCTAACTTGAAGCATCTGACCTCACCGAGTCCTACGGCACCCCCATTCTGCAAGCCAAGGTGACGCATACAGTCTCTAAAAATGGTATACCTGTAATCGGACTGACCCGTGGAATAATTGTAGCATTTCATTTTACCTGCCCAGCGAACGTTGTGAAAAGGAAACTCATAAAACAATGGCAAAATTGTGTTTTTTCCTCCCCACTGAAAATAGTTTCATCATTTTTCAGAACATGGTATGGTACATAAGATGGTACCATGAGAAAATTACAACTTGTCACGCAAGAAAGAAGCCCTCATACGGCTACGCGTATGGAAAAATTGAGCAGGGGATGAAAAAAGGAAAAATGGCTGCAGCGGGAAGGGGTTAAATAATTTTTTTAAGTCTTTTGCGGAGTCGCCCTTTCATCAGGACCTAGAGTCGGCTTGGAGCTTGTGTATCCTCTCCTGGCAATAAGTGGTCCTATGATGGCAGGAGATAGCATTTTCTTGGTTTTGCCAGTGGGGGTCAGTAGCATGATAGAAGAAATAAGCCAGGATACACAAAAGAGCAGTACAAGAGGAAATAATAACAGTAACAAGGCAGAAATATTATGCATGGATTGATAAAAAAGAAAGGAAAGCATGTTTTACCTGATAACCGTACATCTCTTGCAGGAACAAAAAGACTATGTCTCGCTGTGTTGTCCAGGCTGCTCTACACTGCCTACTCACAGGCGCAATCCCACTACTGATCAGCACAGGGGGTTTGACCTGCTCTGTTTCCAACCTGGGCTGGTTCACCCCTCCTTAGGACAACCTGGTGGCTCCAAGCTCCCCCAGAGTCACCATATTGATACCGAACTTAGTGTGGACACCCGATCAACAAAGCACAGGACAGACCAGAACTCCTGGACTCAAATGATCCACCAGGCTCAGCCTCCCAAGGAGCTGGGATTACAGGCTCACGCCACAGAGCCCAGCAGATGTTTAGCACTGCTTTCTCTAACTTGAAGCGTCTGACCTTACCGAGTCCTACAGCACCCCCATTCTGCAAGCCAAGGTGACGCATGCAGTCCCTAAAAATGGTATAGCTGTAATCGGACTGACCCGTGGAATAATTGTAGCATTTCATTTTACCTGCCCAGCGAACGTTGTGAAAAGGAAACTCATAAAACAATGGCAAAATTGTGTTTTTTCCTCCCCACTGAAAATAGTTTCATCATTTTTCAGTACATGGTATGGTACATAAGATGGTACCATGAGAAAATTACAACTTGTCTCGCAAGAAAGAAGCCCTCATACGGCTACGCGTATGGAAAAATTGAGCAGGGGATGAAAAAAGGAAAAATGGCTGCAGCGGGAAGGGGTTAAATAATTTTTTTAAGTCTTTTGCGGAGTAGCCCTTTCATCAGGACCTAGAGTCGGCTTGGAGCTTGTGTATCCTCTCCTGGCAATAAGTGGTCCTATGATGGCAGGAGATAGCATTTTCTTGGTTTTGCCAGTGGGGGTCAGTAGCATGATAGAAGAAATAAGCCAGGATACACAAAAGAGCAGTACAAGAGGAAATAATAACAGTAACAAGGCAGAAATATTATGCATGGATTGATAAAAAAGAAAGGAAAGCATGTTTTACCTGATAACCGTACATCTCTTGCAGGAACAAAAAGACTATGTCTCGCTGTGTTGTCCAGGCTGCTCTACACTGCCTACTCACAGGCGCAATCCCACTACTGATCAGCACGGGGGGTTTGACCTGCTCTGTTTCCAACCTGGGCCGGTTCACCCCTCCTTAGGACAACCTGGTGGCTCCAAGCTCCCCCAGAGTCACCATATTGATACCGAACTTAGTGTGGACACCCGATCAACATAGCACAGGACAGACCAGAACTCCTAGACTCAAGTGATCCACCAGACTCAGCTTCCCAAGGAGCTGGGATTACAGGCTCACGCCACAGAGCCCAGCAGATGTTTAGCACTGCTTTCTCTAACTTGAAGCGTCTGACCTTACCGAGTCCTACAGCACCCCTATTCTGCAAGCCAAGGTGACGCATGCAGTCCCTAAAAATGGTATAGCTGTAATCGGACTGACCCGTGGAATAATTGTAGCATTTCATTTTACCTGCCCAGCGAACGTTGTGAAAAGGAAACTCATAAAACAATGGCAAAATTGTGTTTTTTCCTCCCCACTGAAAATAGTTTCATCATTTTTCAGTACATGGTATGGTACATAAGATGGTACCATGAGAAAATTACAACTTGTCTCGCAAGAAAGAAGCCCTCATACGGCTACGCGTATGGAAAAATTGAGCAGGGGATGAAAAAAGGAAAAATGGCTGCAGCGGGAAGGGGTTAAATAATTTTTTTGAGTCTTTTGCGGAGTAGCCCTTTCATCAGGTCCTAGAGTCGGCTTGGAGCTTGTGTATCCTCTCCTGGCAATAAGTGGTCCTATGATGGCAGGAGATAGCATTTTCTTGGTTTTGCCAGTGGGGGTCAGTAGCATGATAGAAGAAATAAGCCAGGATACACAAAAGAGCAGTACAAGAGGAAATAATAACAGTAACAAGGCAGAAATATTATGCATGGATTGATAAAAAAGAAAGGAAAGCACATTTAACCTGAAAACCGTACATCTCTTGCAGGAACAAAAAGATTATGTCTCGCTGTGTTGTCCAGGCTGCTCTACACTGGCTACTCACAGGCGCAATCACACTACTGATCAGCACAGGGGTTTTAACCTGCTCTGTTACCAACCGGGGCCGATTCACCCCTCCTTAGGACAACCTGGTGGCTCCAAGCTCCCCCAGAGTCACCATATTGATACCGAACTTAGTGTGGACACCCGATCAACATAGCACAGGACAGACCAGAACTCCAGGACTAATGTGATCCACCAACCTCAGCCTCCCAATAAGCTGGGATTACAGGCTCACACCACAGAGCCCAGCAGATGTTTAGCACTGCTTTCTCTAACTTGAAGCATCTGACCTCACCGAGTCCTACGGCACCCCCATTCTGCAAGCCAAGGTGGCGCATACAGTCTCTAAAAATGGTATACCTGTAATGGGACTGACCCGTGGAATAATTGTAGCATTTCATTTTACGTGCCCAGCGAACGTTGTGAAAAGGAAACTCATAAAACAATGGCAAAATTGTGTTTTTTCCTCCCCACTGAAAATAGTTTCATCATTTTTCAGTACATGGTATGGTACATAAGATGGTACCATGAGAAAATTACAACTTGTCTCGCAAGAAAGAAGCCCTCATACGACTACGCGTATGGAAAAATTGAGCAGGGGATGAAAAAAGGAAAAATGGCTGCAGCGGGAAGGGGTTAAATCATTTTTTTGAGTCTTTTGCGGAGTAGCCCTTTCATCAGGTCCTAGAGTCGGCTTGGAGCTTGTGTATCCTCTCCTGGCAATAAGTGGTCCTATGATGGCAGGAGATAGCATTTTCTTGGTTTTGCCAGTGGGGGTCAGTAGCATGATAAAAGAAATAAGCCAGGATACACAAAAGAGCAGTACAAGAGGAAATAATAACAGTAACAAGGCAGAAATATTATGCATGGATTGATAAAAAAGAAAGGAAAGCACATTTTACCTGAAAACCGTACATCTCTTGCAGGAACAAAAAGACTATGTCTCGCTGTGTTGTCCAGGCTGCTCTACACTGCCTACTCACAGGCGCAATCCCACTACTGATCAGCATGGGGGTTTTGACCTGCTCTGTTTCCGACCTGGGCTGGTTCACCCCTCCTTAGGACAACCTGGTGGCTCCAAGCTCCCCCAGAGTCACCATATTGATACCGAACTTAGTGTGGACACCCAATCAACATAGCACAGGACAGACCAGAACTCCTGGACTCAAGTGATCCACCAGCCTCATCCTCCCAAGGAGCTGGGATTACAGGCTCACGCCACAGAGCCCAGCAGATGTTTAGCACTGCTTTCTCTAACTTGAAGCATCTGACCTCACCGAGTCCTACGGCACCCCCATTCTGCAAGCCAAGGTGGCGCATACAGTCTCTAAAAATGGTATACCTGTAATCGGACTGACCCGTGGAATAATTGTAGCATTTCATTTTACCTGCCCAGCGAACGTTGTGAAAAGGAAACTCATAAAACAATGGCAAAATTGTGTTTTTTCCTCCCCACTGAAAATAGTTTCATCATTTTTCAGTACATGGTATGGTACATAAGATGGTACCATGAGAAAATTACAACTTGTCTCGCAAGAAAGAAGCCCTCATACGGCTACGCGTATGGAAAAATTGAGCAGGGGATGAAAAAAGGAAAAATGGCTGCAGCGGGAAGGGGTTAAATAATTTTTTTGAGTCTTTTGCGGAGTAGCCCTTTCATCAGGTCCTAGAGTCGGCTTGGAGCTTGTGTATCCTCTCCTGGCAATAAGTGGTCCTATGATGGCAGGAGATAGCATTTTCTTGGTTTTGCCAGTGGGGGTCAGTAGCATGATAGAAGAAATAAGCCAGGATACACAAAAGAGCAGTACAAGAGGAAATAATAACAGTAACAAGGCAGAAATATTATGCATGGATTGATAAAAAAGAAAGGAAAGCACATTTTACCTGAAAACCGTACATCTCTTGCAGGAACAAAAAGACTATGTCTCGCTGTGTTGTCCAGGCTGCTCTACACTGCCTACTCACAGGTGCAATCCCACTACTGATCAGCACGGGGGTTTTGACCTGCTCTGTTTCCGACCTGGGCTGGTTCACCCCTCCTTAGGATAACCTGGTGGCTCCAAGCTCCCCCAGAGTCACCATATTGATACCGAACTTAGTGTGGACACCCAATCAACATAGCACAGGACAGACCAGAACTCCTGGACTCAAGTGATCCACCAGCCTCAGCCCCCCAAGGAGCTGGGATTACAGGCTCACGCCACAGAGCCCAGCAGATGTTTAGCACTGCTTTCTCTAACTTGAAGCATCTGACCTCACCGAGTCCTACGGCACCCCCATTCTGCAAGCCAAGGTGACGCATACAGTCTCTAAAAATGGTATACCTGTAATCGGACTGACCCGTGGAATAATTGTAGCTTTTCATTTTACCTGCCCAGCGAACGTTGTGAAAAGGAAACTCATAAAACAATGGCAAAATTGTGTTTTTTCCTCCCCACTGAAAATAGTTTCATCATTTTTCAGAACATGGTATGGTACATAAGATGGTACCATGAGAAAATTACAACTTGTCACGCAAGAAAGAAGCCCTCATACGGCTACGCGTATGGAAAAATTGAGCAGGGGATGAAAAAAGGAAAAATGGCTGCAGCGGGAAGGGGTTAAATAATTTTTTTAAGTCTTTTGCGGAGTCGCCCTTTCATCAGGACCTAGAGTCGGCTTGGAGCTTGTGTATCCTCTCCTGGCAATAAGTGGTCCTATGATGGCAGGAGATAGCATTTTCTTGGTTTTGCCAGTGGGGGTCAGTAGCATGATAGAAGAAATAAGCCAGGATACACAAAAGAGCAGTACAAGAGGAAATAATAACAGTAACAAGGCAGAAATATTATGCATGGATTGATAAAAAAGAAAGGAAAGCATGTTTTACCTGATAACCGTACATCTCTTGCAGGAACAAAAAGACTATGTCTCGCTGTGTTGTCCAGGCTGCTCTACACTGCCTACTCACAGGCGCAATCCCACTACTGATCAGCACAGGGGGTTTGACCTGCTCTGTTTCCAACCTGGGCTGGTTCACCCCTCCTTAGGACAACCTGGTGGCTCCAAGCTCCCCCAGAGTCACCATATTGATACCGAACTTAGTGTGGACACCCGATCAACAAAGCACAGGACAGACCAGAACTCCTGGACTCAAATGATCCACCAGGCTCAGCCTCCCAAGGAGCTGGGATTACAGGCTCACGCCACAGAGCCCAGCAGATGTTTAGCACTGCTTTCTCTAACTTGAAGCGTCTGACCTTACCGAGTCCTACAGCACCCCCATTCTGCAAGCCAAGGTGACGCATGCAGTCCCTAAAAATGGTATAGCTGTAATCGGACTGACCCGTGGAATAATTGTAGCATTTCATTTTACCTGCCCAGCGAACGTTGTGAAAAGGAAACTCATAAAACAATGGCAAAATTGTGTTTTTTCCTCCCCACTGAAAATAGTTTCATCATTTTTCAGTACATGGTATGGTACATAAGATGGTACCATGAGAAAATTACAACTTGTCTCGCAAGAAAGAAGCCCTCATACGGCTACGCGTATGGAAAAATTGAGCAGGGGATGAAAAAAGGAAAAATGGCTGCAGCGGGAAGGGGTTAAATAATTTTTTTAAGTCTTTTGCGGAGTAGCCCTTTCATCAGGACCTAGAGTCGGCTTGGAGCTTGTGTATCCTCTCCTGGCAATAAGTGGTCCTATGATGGCAGGAGATAGCATTTTCTTGGTTTTGCCAGTGGGGGTCAGTAGCATGATAGAAGAAATAAGCCAGGATACACAAAAGAGCAGTACAAGAGGAAATAATAACAGTAACAAGGCAGAAATATTATGCATGGATTGATAAAAAAGAAAGGAAAGCATGTTTTACCTGATAACCGTACATCTCTTGCAGGAACAAAAAGACTATGTCTCGCTGTGTTGTCCAGGCTGCTCTACACTGCCTACTCACAGGCGCAATCCCACTACTGATCAGCACGGGGGGTTTGACCTGCTCTGTTTCCAACCTGGGCCGGTTCACCCCTCCTTAGGACAACCTGGTGGCTCCAAGCTCCCCCAGAGTCACCATATTGATACCGAACTTAGTGTGGACACCCGATCAACATAGCACAGGACAGACCAGAACTCCTAGACTCAAGTGATCCACCAGACTCAGCTTCCCAAGGAGCTGGGATTACAGGCTCACGCCACAGAGCCCAGCAGATGTTTAGCACTGCTTTCTCTAACTTGAAGCGTCTGACCTTACCGAGTCCTACAGCACCCCTATTCTGCAAGCCAAGGTGACGCATGCAGTCCCTAAAAATGGTATAGCTGTAATCGGACTGACCCGTGGAATAATTGTAGCATTTCATTTTACCTGCCCAGCGAACGTTGTGAAAAGGAAACTCATAAAACAATGGCAAAATTGTGTTTTTTCCTCCCCACTGAAAATAGTTTCATCATTTTTCAGTACATGGTATGGTACATAAGATGGTACCATGAGAAAATTACAACTTGTCTCGCAAGAAAGAAGCCCTCATACGGCTACGCGTATGGAAAAATTGAGCAGGGGATGAAAAAAGGAAAAATGGCTGCAGCGGGAAGGGGTTAAATAATTTTTTTGAGTCTTTTGCGGAGTAGCCCTTTCATCAGGTCCTAGAGTCGGCTTGGAGCTTGTGTATCCTCTCCTGGCAATAAGTGGTCCTATGATGGCAGGAGATAGCATTTTCTTGGTTTTGCCAGTGGGGGTCAGTAGCATGATAGAAGAAATAAGCCAGGATACACAAAAGAGCAGTACAAGAGGAAATAATAACAGTAACAAGGCAGAAATATTATGCATGGATTGATAAAAAAGAAAGGAAAGCACATTTTACCTGAAAACCGTACATCTCTTGCAGGAACAAAAAGATTATGTCTCGCTGTGTTGTCCAGGCTGCTCTACACTGGCTACTCACAGGCGCAATCCCACTACTGATCAGCACAGGGGTTTTAACCTGCTCTGTTACCAACCGGGGCCGATTCACCCCTCCTTAGGACAACCTGGTGGCTCCAAGCTCCCCCAGAGTCACCATATTGATACCGAACTTAGTGTGGACACCCGATCAACATAGCACAGGACAGACCAGAACTCCAGGACTAATGTGATCCACCAACCTCAGCCTCCCAATAAGCTGGGATTACAGGCTCACACCACAGAGCCCAGCAGATGTTTAGCACTGCTTTCTCTAACTTGAAGCATCTGACCTCACCGAGTCCTACGGCACCCCCATTCTGCAAGCCAAGGTGGCGCATACAGTCTCTAAAAATGGTATACCTGTAATGGGACTGACCCGTGGAATAATTGTAGCATTTCATTTTACGTGCCCAGCGAACGTTGTGAAAAGGAAACTCATAAAACAATGGCAAAATTGTGTTTTTTCCTCCCCACTGAAAATAGTTTCATCATTTTTCAGTACATGGTATGGTACATAAGATGGTACCATGAGAAAATTACAACTTGTCTCGCAAGAAAGAAGCCCTCATACGACTACGCGTATGGAAAAATTGAGCAGGGGATGAAAAAAGGAAAAATGGCTGCAGCGGGAAGGGGTTAAATCATTTTTTTGAGTCTTTTGCGGAGTAGCCCTTTCATCAGGTCCTAGAGTCGGCTTGGAGCTTGTGTATCCTCTCCTGGCAATAAGTGGTCCTATGATGGCAGGAGATAGCATTTTCTTGGTTTTGCCAGTGGGGGTCAGTAGCATGATAAAAGAAATAAGCCAGGATACACAAAAGAGCAGTACAAGAGGAAATAATAACAGTAACAAGGCAGAAATATTATGCATGGATTGATAAAAAAGAAAGGAAAGCACATTTTACCTGAAAACCGTACATCTCTTGCAGGAACAAAAAGACTATGTCTCGCTGTGTTGTCCAGGCTGCTCTACACTGCCTACTCACAGGCGCAATCCCACTACTGATCAGCATGGGGGTTTTGACCTGCTCTGTTTCCGACCTGGGCTGGTTCACCCCTCCTTAGGACAACCTGGTGGCTCCAAGCTCCCCCAGAGTCACCATATTGATACCGAACTTAGTGTGGACACCCAATCAACATAGCACAGGACAGACCAGAACTCCTGGACTCAAGTGATCCACCAACCTCAGCCTCCCAAGGAGCTGGGATTACAGGCTCACGCCACAGAGCCCAGCAGATGTTTAGCACTGCTTTCTCTAACTTGAAGCGTGTGACCTCACCGAGTCCTACGGCACCCCCATTCTGCAAGCCAAGGTGACGCATGCAGTCTCTAAAAATGGTATAGCTGTAATCGGACTGACCCGTGGAATAATTGTAGCATTTCATTTTACCTGCCCAGCGAACGTTGTGAAAAGGAAACTCATAAAACAATGGCAAAATTGTGTTTTTTCCTCCCCACTGAAAATAGTTTCATCATTTTTCAGTACATGGTATGGTACATAAGATGGTACCATGAGAAAATTACAACTTGTCTCGCAAGAAAGAAGCCCTCATACGGCTACGCGTATGGAAAAATTGAGCAGGGGATGAAAAAAGGAAAAATGGCTGCAGCGGGAAGGGGTTAAATAATTTTTTTAAGTCTTTTGCGGAGTAGCCCTTTCATCAGGACCTAGAGTCGGCTTGGAGCTTGTGTATCCTCTCCTGGCAATAAGTGGTCCTATGATGGCAGGAGATAGCATTTTCTTGGTTTTGCCAGTGGGGGTCAGTAGCATGATAGAAGAAATAAGCCAGGATACACAAAAGAGCAGTACAAGAGGAAATAATAACAGTAACAAGGCAGAAATATTATGCATGGATTGATAAAAAAGAAAGGAAAGCATGTTTTACCTGAAAACCGTACATCTCTTGCAGGAACAAAAAGACTACGTCTCGCTGGGTTGTCCAGGCTGCTCTACACTGCCTACTCACAGGTGCAATCCCACTACTGATCAGCACGGGGGTTTTGACCTGCTCTGTTTCTGACCTGGGCCGGTTCACTCCTCCTTAGGATAACCTGGTGGCTCCAAGCTCCCCCAGAGTCACCATATTGATACCGAACTTAGTGTGGACACCCGATCAACATAGCACAGGACAGACCAGAACTCCTAGACTCAAGTGATCCACCAGACTCAGCTTCCCAAGGAGCTGGGATTACAGGCTCACACCACAGAGCCCAGCAGATGTTTAGCATTGCTTTCTCTAACTTGAAGCGTCTGACCTTACCGAGTCCTACAGCACCCCCATTCTGCAAGCCAAGGTGACGCATGCAGTCCCTAAAAATGGTATAGCTGTAATCGGACTGACCCGTGGAATAATTGTAGCATTTCATTTTACCTGCCCAGCGAACGTTGTGAAAAGGAAACTCATAAAACAATGGCAAAATTGTGTTTTTTCCTCCCCACTGAAAATAGTTTCATCATTTTTCAGTACATGGTATGGTACATAAGATGGTACCATGAGAAAATTACAACTTGTCTCGCAAGAAAGAAGCCCTCATACGGCTACGCGTATGGAAAAATTGAGCAGGGGATGAAAAAAGGAAAAATGGCTGCAGCGGGAAGGGGTTAAATAATTTTTTTGAGTCTTTTGCGGAGTAGCCCTTTCATCAGGTCCTAGAGTCGGCTTGGAGCTTGTGTATCCTCTCCTGGCAATAAGTGGTCCTATGATGGCAGGAGATAGCATTTTCTTGGTTTTGCCAGTGGGGGTCAGTAGCATGATAGAAGAAATAAGCCAGGATACACAAAAGAGCAGTACAAGAGGAAATAATAACAGTAACAAGGCAGAAATATTATGCATGGATTGATAAAAAAGAAAGGAAAGCACATTTTACCTGAAAACCGTACATCTCTTGCAGGAACAAAAAGATTATGTCTCGCTGTGTTGTCCAGGCTGCTCTACACTGGCTACTCACAGGCGCAATCCCACTACTGATCAGCACAGGGGTTTTAACCTGCTCTGTTACCAACCGGGGCCGATTCACCCCTCCTTAGGACAACCTGGTGGCTCCAAGCTCCCCCAGAGTCACCATATTGATACCGAACTTAGTGTGGACACCCGATCAACATAGCACAGGACAGACCAGAACTCCAGGACTAATGTGATCCACCAACCTCAGCCTCCCAATAAGCTGGGATTACAGGCTCACACCACAGAGCCCAGCAGATGTTTAGCACTGCTTTCTCTAACTTGAAGCATCTGACCTCACCGAGTCCTACGGCACCCCCATTCTGCAAGCCAAGGTGGCGCATACAGTCTCTAAAAATGGTATACCTGTAATGGGACTGACCCGTGGAATAATTGTAGCATTTCATTTTACGTGCCCAGCGAACGTTGTGAAAAGGAAACTCATAAAACAATGGCAAAATTGTGTTTTTTCCTCCCCACTGAAAATAGTTTCATCATTTTTCAGTACATGGTATGGTACATAAGATGGTACCATGAGAAAATTACAACTTGTCTCGCAAGAAAGAAGCCCTCATACGACTACGCGTATGGAAAAATTGAGCAGGGGATGAAAAAAGGAAAAATGGCTGCAGCGGGAAGGGGTTAAATCATTTTTTTGAGTCTTTTGCGGAGTAGCCCTTTCATCAGGTCCTAGAGTCGGCTTGGAGCTTGTGTATCCTCTCCTGGCAATAAGTGGTCCTATGATGGCAGGAGATAGCATTTTCTTGGTTTTGCCAGTGGGGGTCAGTAGCATGATAAAAGAAATAAGCCAGGATACACAAAAGAGCAGTACAAGAGGAAATAATAACAGTAACAAGGCAGAAATATTATGCATGGATTGATAAAAAAGAAAGGAAAGCACATTTTACCTGAAAACCGTACATCTCTTGCAGGAACAAAAAGACTATGTCTCGCTGTGTTGTCCAGGCTGCTCTACACTGCCTACTCACAGGCGCAATCCCACTACTGATCAGCATGGGGGTTTTGACCTGCTCTGTTTCCGACCTGGGCTGGTTCACCCCTCCTTAGGACAACCTGGTGGCTCCAAGCTCCCCCAGAGTCACCATATTGATACCGAACTTAGTGTGGACACCCAATCAACATAGCACAGGACAGACCAGAACTCCTGGACTCAAGTGATCCACCAACCTCAGCCTCCCAAGGAGCTGGGATTACAGGCTCACGCCACAGAGCCCAGCAGATGTTTAGCACTGCTTTCTCTAACTTGAAGCGTGTGACCTCACCGAGTCCTACGGCACCCCCATTCTGCAAGCCAAGGTGACGCATGCAGTCTCTAAAAATGGTATAGCTGTAATCGGACTGACCCGTGGAATAATTGTAGCATTTCATTTTACCTGCCCAGCGAACGTTGTGAAAAGGAAACTCATAAAACAATGGCAAAATTGTGTTTTTTCCTCCCCACTGAAAATAGTTTCATCATTTTTCAGTACATGGTATGGTACATAAGATGGTACCATGAGAAAATTACAACTTGTCTCGCAAGAAAGAAGCCCTCATACGGCTACGCGTATGGAAAAATTGAGCAGGGGATGAAAAAAGGAAAAATGGCTGCAGCGGGAAGGGGTTAAATAATTTTTTTAAGTCTTTTGCGGAGTAGCCCTTTCATCAGGACCTAGAGTCGGCTTGGAGCTTGTGTATCCTCTCCTGGCAATAAGTGGTCCTATGATGGCAGGAGATAGCATTTTCTTGGTTTTGCCAGTGGGGGTCAGTAGCATGATAGAAGAAATAAGCCAGGATACACAAAAGAGCAGTACAAGAGGAAATAATAACAGTAACAAGGCAGAAATATTATGCATGGATTGATAAAAAAGAAAGGAAAGCATGTTTTACCTGAAAACCGTACATCTCTTGCAGGAACAAAAAGACTACGTCTCGCTGGGTTGTCCAGGCTGCTCTACACTGCCTACTCACAGGTGCAATCCCACTACTGATCAGCACGGGGGTTTTGACCTGCTCTGTTTCTGACCTGGGCCGGTTCACTCCTCCTTAGGATAACCTGGTGGCTCCAAGCTCCCCCAGAGTCACCATATTGATACCGAACTTAGTGTGGACACCCGATCAACATAGCACAGGACAGACCAGAACTCCTAGACTCAAGTGATCCACCAGACTCAGCTTCCCAAGGAGCTGGGATTACAGGCTCACACCACAGAGCCCAGCAGATGTTTAGCATTGCTTTCTCTAACTTGAAGCGTCTGACCTTACCGAGTCCTACAGCACCCCCATTCTGCAAGCCAAGGTGACGCATGCAGTCCCTAAAAATGGTATAGCTGTAATCGGACTGACCCGTGGAATAATTGTAGCATTTCATTTTACCTGCCCAGCGAACGTTGTGAAAAGGAAACTCATAAAACAATGGCAAAATTGTGTTTTTTCCTCCCCACTGAAAATAGTTTCATCATTTTTCAGTACATGGTATGGTACATAAGATGGTACCATGAGAAAATTACAACTTGTCTCGCAAGAAAGAAGCCCTCATACGGCTACGCGTATGGAAAAATTGAGCAGGGGATGAAAAAAGGAAAAATGGCTGCAGCGGGAAGGGGTTAAATAATTTTTTTGAGTCTTTTGCGGAGTAGCCCTTTCATCAGGTCCTAGAGTCGGCTTGGAGCTTGTGTATCCTCTCCTGGCAATAAGTGGTCCTATGATGGCAGGAGATAGCATTTTCTTGGTTTTGCCAGTGGGGGTCAGTAGCATGATAGAAGAAATAAGCCAGGATACACAAAAGAGCAGTACAAGAGGAAATAATAACAGTAACAAGGCAGAAATATTATGCATGGATTGATAAAAAAGAAAGGAAAGCACATTTTACCTGAAAACCGTACATCTCTTGCAGGAACAAAAAGACTATGTCTTGCTGTGTTACAAGGCTGCTCTACACTGCCTACTCACAGGTGCAATCCCACTACTGATCAGCATGGGGGTTTTGACCTGCTCTGTTTACGACCTGGGCCGGTTCACCCCTCCTTAGGACAACCTGGTGGCTCCAAGCTCCCCCAGAGTCACCATATTGATACCGAACTTAGTGTGGACACCCAATCAACATAGCACAGGACAGACCAGAACTCCTGGACTCAAGTGATCCACCAGCCTCAGCCTCCTAAGGAGCTGAGATTACAGGCTCACGCCACAGAGCCCAGCAGATGTTTAGCACTGCTTTCTCTAACTTGAAGCATCTGACCTCACCGAGTCCTACGGCACCCCCATTCTGCAAGCCAAGGTGGCGCATACAGTCTCTAAAAATGGTATACCTGTAATCGGACTGACCCGTGGAATAATTGTAGCATTTCATTTTACCTGCCCAGCGAACGTTGTGAAAAGGAAACTCATAAAACAATGGCAAAATTGTGTTTTTTCCTCCCCACTGAAAATAGTTTCATCATTTTTCAGTACATGGTATGGTACATAAGATGGTACCATGAGAAAATTACAACTTGTCTCGCAAGAAAGAAGCCCTCATACGGCTACGCGTATGGAAAAATTGAGCAGGGGATGAAAAAAGGAAAAATGGCTGCAGCGGGAAGGGGTTAAATAATTTTTTTAAGTCTATTGCGGAGTAGCCCTTTCATCAGGACCTAGAGTCGGCTTGGAGCTTGTGTATCCTCTCCTGGCAATAAGTGGTCCTATGATGGCAGGAGATAGCATTTTCTTGGTTTTGCCAGTGGGGGTCAGTAGCATGATAGAAGAAATAAGCCAGGATACACAAAAGAGCAGTACAAGAGGAAATAATAACAGTAACAAGGCAGAAATATTATGCATGGATTGATAAAAAAGAAAGGAAAGCACATTTTACCTGAAAACCGTACATCTCTTGCAGGAGCAAAAAGACTATGTCTCGCTGTGTTGTCCAGGCTGCTCTACACTGCCTACTCACAGGCGCAATCCCACTACTGATCAGCACGGGGGGTTTGACCTGCTCTGTTTCCAACCTGGGCTGGTTCACCCCTCCTTAGGACAACCTGGTGGCTCCAAGCTCCCCCAGAGTCACCATATTGATACTGAACTTAGTGTGGACACCCGATCAACAAAGCACAGGACAGACCAGAACTCCTGGACTCAAATGATCCACCAGGCTCAGCCTCCCAAGGAGCTGGGATTACAGGCTCACGCCACAGAGCCCAGCAGATGTTTAGCACTGCTTTCTCTAACTTGAAGCATCTGACCTCAACCAAGTCCTACGGCACCCCCATTCTGCAAGCCAAGGTGACGCATGCAGTCTCTAAAAATGGTATAGCTGTAATCGGACTGACCCGTGGAATAATTGTAGCATTTCATTTTACCTGCCCAGCGAACGTTGTGAAAAGGAAACTCATAAAACAATGGCAAAATTGTGTTTTTTCCTCCCCACTGAAAATAGTTTCATCATTTTTCAGTACATGGTATGGTACATAAGATGGTACCATGAGAAAATTACAACTTGTCTCGCAAGAAAGAAGCCCTCATACGACTACGCGTATGGAAAAATTGAGCAGGGGATGAAAAAAGGAAAAATGGCTGCAGCGGGAAGGGGTTAAATAATTTTTTTAAGTCTTTTGCGGAGTAGCCCTTTCATCAGGTCCTAGAGTCGGCTTGGAGCTTGTGTATCCTCTCCTGGCAATAAGTGGTCCTATGATGGCAGGAGATAGCATTTTCTTGGTTTTGCCAGTGGGGGTCAGTAGCATGATAGAAGAAATAAGCCAGGATACACAAAAGAGCAGTACAAGAGGAAATAATAACAGTAACAAGGCAGAAATATTATGCATGGATTGATAAAAAAGAAAGGAAAGCATGTTTTACCTGAAAACCGTACATCTCTTGCAGGAACAAAAAGACTACGTCTCGCTGGGTTGTCCAGGCTGCTCTACACTGCCTACTCACAGGTGCAATCCCACTACTGATCAGCACGGGGGTTTTGACCTGCTCTGTTTCTGACCTGGGCCGGTTCACTCCTCCTTAGGATAACCTGGTGGCTCCAAGCTCCCCCAGAGTCACCATATTGATACCGAACTTAGTGTGGACACCCGATCAACATAGCACAGGACAGACCAGAACTCCTAGACTCAAGTGATCCACCAGACTCAGCTTCCCAAGGAGCTGGGATTACAGGCTCACACCACAGAGCCCAGCAGATGTTTAGCATTGCTTTCTCTAACTTGAAGCGTCTGACCTTACCGAGTCCTACAGCACCCCCATTCTGCAAGCCAAGGTGACGCATGCAGTCCCTAAAAATGGTATAGCTGTAATCGGACTGACCCGTGGAATAATTGTAGCATTTCATTTTACCTGCCCAGCGAACGTTGTGAAAAGGAAACTCATAAAACAATGGCAAAATTGTGTTTTTTCCTCCCCACTGAAAATAGTTTCATCATTTTTCAGTACATGGTATGGTACATAAGATGGTACCATGAGAAAATTACAACTTGTCTCGCAAGAAAGAAGCCCTCATACGGCTACGCGTATGGAAAAATTGGACAGGGGATGAAAAAAGGAAAAATGGCTGCAGCGGGAAGGGGTTAAATAATTTTTTTGAGTCTTTTGCGGAGTAGCCCTTTCATCAGGTTCTAGAGTCGGCTTGGAGCTTGTGTATCCTCTCCTGGCAATAAGTGGTCCTATGATGGCAGGAGATAGCATTTTCTTGGTTTTGCCAGTGGGGGTCAGTAGCATGATAGAAGAAATAAGCCAGGATACACAAAAGAGCAGTACAAGAGGAAATAATAACAGTAACAAGGCAGAAATATTATGCATGGATTGATAAAAAAGAAAGGAAAGCACATTTTACCTGAAAACCGTACATCTCTTGCAGGAACAAAAAGACTATGTCTCGCTGTGTTGTCCAGGCTGCTCTACACTGCCTACTCACAGGCGCAATCCCACTACTGATCAGCATGGGGGTTTTGACCTGCTCTGTTTCCGACCTGGGCCAGTTCACCCCTCCTTAGGACAACCTGGTGGCTCCAAGCTCCCCCAGAGTCACCATATTGATACCGAACTTAGTGTGGACACCCAATCAACATAGCACAGGACAGACCAGAACTCCTGGACTCAAGTGATCCACCAACCTCAGCCTCCCAAGGAGCTGGGATTACAGGCTCACGCCACAGAGCCCAGCAGATGTTTAGCACTGCTTTCTCTAACTTGAAGCATCTGACCTCACCGAGTCCTACGGCACCCCCATTCTGCAAGCCAAGGTGGCGCATACAGTCTCTAAAAATGGTATACCTGTAATCGGACTGACCTGTGGAATAATTGTAGCATTTCATTTTACCTGCCCAGCGAACGTTGTGAAAAGGAAACTCATAAAACAATGGCAAAATTGTGTTTTTTCCTCCCCACTGAAAATAGTTTCATCATTTTTCAGTACATGGTATGGTACATAAGATGGTACCATGAGAAAATTACAACTTGTCTCGCAAGAAAGAAGCCCTCATACGACTACGCGTATGGAAAAATTGAGCAGGGGATGAAAAAAGGAAAAATGGCTGCAGCGGGAAGGGGTTAAATAATTTTTTTAAGTCTTTTGCGGAGTAGCCCTTTCATCAGGACCTAGAGTCGGCTTGGAGCTTGTGTATCCTCTCCTGGCAATAAGTGGTCCTATGATGGCAGGAGATAGCATTTTCTTGGTTTTGCCAGTGGGGGTCAGTAGCATGATAGAAGAAATAAGCCAGGATACACAAAAGAGCAGTACAAGAGGAAATAATAACAGTAACAAGGCAGAAATATTATGCATGGATTGATAAAAAAGAAAGGAAAGCATGTTTTACCTGATAACCGTACATCTCTTGCAGGAACAAAAAGACTATGTCTCGCTGTGTTGTCCAGGCTGCTCTACACTGCCTACTCACAGGCGCAATCCCACTACTGATCAGCACGGGGGGTTTGACCTGCTCTGTTTCCAACCTGGGCTGGTTCACCCCTCCTTAGGACAACCTGGTGGCTCCAAGCTCCCCCAGAGTCACCATATTGATACCGAACTTAGTGTGGACACCCGATCAACAAAGCACAGGACAGACCAGAACTCCTGGACTCAAATGATCCACCAGGCTCAGCCTCCCAAGGAGCTGGGATTACAGGCTCACGCCACAGAGCCCAGCAGATGTTTAGCACTGCTTTCTCTAACTTGAAGCGTGTGACCTCACCGAGTCCTACGGCACCCCCATTCTGCAAGCCAAGGTGACGCATGCAGTCTCTAAAAATGGTATAGCTGTAATCGGACTGACCCGTGGAATAATTGTAGCATTTCATTTTACCTGCCCAGCGAACGTTGTGAAAAGGAAACTCATAAAACAATGGCAAAATTGTGTTTTTTCCTCCCCACTGAAAATAGTTTCATCATTTTTCAGTACATGGTATGGTACATAAGATGGTACCATGAGAAAATTACAACTTGTCTCGCAAGAAAGAAGCCCTCATACGACTACGCGTATGGAAAAATTGAGCAGGGGATGAAAAAAGGAAAAATGGCTGCAGCGGGAAGGGGTTAAATAATTTTTTTAAGTCTTTTGCGGAGTAGCCCTTTCATCAGGTCCTAGAGTCGGCTTGGAGCTTGTGTATCCTCTCCTGGCAATAAGTGGTCCTATGATGGCAGGAGATAGCATTTTCTTGGTTTTGCCAGTGGGGGTCAGTAGCATGATAGAAGAAATAAGCCAGGATACACAAAAGAGCAGTACAAGAGGAAATAATAACAGTAACAAGGCAGAAATATTATGCATGGATTGATAAAAAAGAAAGGAAAGCATGTTTTACCTGAAAACCGTACATCTCTTGCAGGAACAAAAAGACTACGTCTCGCTGGGTTGTCCAGGCTGCTCTACACTGCCTACTCACAGGTGCAATCCCACTACTGATCAGCACGGGGGTTTTGACCTGCTCTGTTTCTGACCTGGGCCGGTTCACTCCTCCTTAGGATAACCTGGTGGCTCCAAGCTCCCCCAGAGTCACCATATTGATACCGAACTTAGTGTGGACACCCGATCAACATAGCACAGGACAGACCAGAACTCCTAGACTCAAGTGATCCACCAGACTCAGCTTCCCAAGGAGCTGGGATTACAGGCTCACACCACAGAGCCCAGCAGATGTTTAGCATTGCTTTCTCTAACTTGAAGCGTCTGACCTTACCGAGTCCTACAGCACCCCCATTCTGCAAGCCAAGGTGACGCATGCAGTCCCTAAAAATGGTATAGCTGTAATCGGACTGACCCGTGGAATAATTGTAGCATTTCATTTTACCTGCCCAGCGAACGTTGTGAAAAGGAAACTCATAAAACAATGGCAAAATTGTGTTTTTTCCTCCCCACTGAAAATAGTTTCATCATTTTTCAGTACATGGTATGGTACATAAGATGGTACCATGAGAAAATTACAACTTGTCTCGCAAGAAAGAAGCCCTCATACGGCTACGCGTATGGAAAAATTGGACAGGGGATGAAAAAAGGAAAAATGGCTGCAGCGGGAAGGGGTTAAATAATTTTTTTGAGTCTTTTGCGGAGTAGCCCTTTCATCAGGTCCTAGAGTCGGCTTGGAGCTTGTGTATCCTCTCCTGGCAATAAGTGGTCCTATGATGGCAGGAGATAGCATTTTCTTGGTTTTGCCAGTGGGGGTCAGTAGCATGATAGAAGAAATAAGCCAGGATACACAAAAGAGCAGTACAAGAGGAAATAATAACAGTAACAAGGCAGAAATATTATGCATGGATTGATAAAAAAGAAAGGAAAGCACATTTTACCTGAAAACCGTACATCTCTTGCAGGAACAAAAAGACTATGTCTTGCTGTGTTACAAGGCTGCTCTACACTGCCTACTCACAGGCACAATCCCACTACTGATCAGCATGGGGGTTTTGACCTGCTCTGTTTACGACCTGGGCCGGTTCACCCCTCCTTAGGACAACCTGGTGGCTCCAAGCTCCCCCAGAGTCACCATATTGATACCGAACTTAGTGTGGACACCCAATCAACATAGCACAGGACAGACCAGAACTCCTGGACTCAAGTGATCCACCAGCCTCAGCCTCCTAAGGAGCTGAGATTACAGGCTCACGCCACAGAGCCCAGCAGATGTTTAGCACTGCTTTCTCTAACTTGAAGCATCTGACCTCACCGAGTCCTACGGCACCCCCATTCTGCAAGCCAAGGTGGCGCATACAGTCTCTAAAAATGGTATACCTGTAATCGGACTGACCCGTGGAATAATTGTAGCATTTCATTTTACCTGCCCAGCGAACGTTGTGAAAAGGAAACTCATAAAACAATGGCAAAATTGTGTTTTTTCCTCCCCACTGAAAATAGTTTCATCATTTTTCAGTACATGGTATGGTACATAAGATGGTACCATGAGAAAATTACAACTTGTCTCGCAAGAAAGAAGCCCTCATACGGCTACGCGTATGGAAAAATTGAGCAGGGGATGAAAAAAGGAAAAATGGCTGCAGCGGGAAGGGGTTAAATAATTTTTTTAAGTCTATTGCGGAGTAGCCCTTTCATCAGGACCTAGAGTCGGCTTGGAGCTTGTGTATCCTCTCCTGGCAATAAGTGGTCCTATGATGGCAGGAGATAGCATTTTCTTGGTTTTGCCAGTGGGGGTCAGTAGCATGATAGAAGAAATAAGCCAGGATACACAAAAGAGCAGTACAAGAGGAAATAATAACAGTAACAAGGCAGAAATATTATGCATGGATTGATAAAAAAGAAAGGAAAGCATGTTTTACCTGATAACCGTACATCTCTTGCAGGAACAAAAAGACTATGTCTCGCTGTGTTGTCCAGGCTGCTCTACACTGGCTACTCACAGGCGCAATCCCACTACTGATCAGCACAGGGGGTTTGACCTGCTCTGTTTCCAACCTGGGCTGGTTCACCCCTCCTTAGGACAACCTGGTGGCTCCAAGCTCCCCCAGAGTCACCATATTGATACCAAACTTAGTGTGGACACCCGATCAACAAAGCACAGGACAGACCAGAACTCCTGGACTCAAATGATCCACCAGGCTCAGCCTCCCAAGGAGCTGGGATTACAGGCTCACGCCACAGAGCCCAGCAGATGTTTAGCACTGCTTTCTCTAACTTGAAGCGTCTGACCTTACCGAGTCCTACAGCACCCCCATTCTGCAAGCCAAGGTGACGCATGCAGTCCCTAAAAATGGTATAGCTGTAATTGGACTGACCCGTGGAATAATTGTAGCATTTCATTTTACCTGCCCAGCGAACGTTGTGAAAAGGAAACTCATAAAACAATGGCAAAATTGTGTTTTTTCCTCCCCACTGAAAATAGTTTCATCATTTTTCAGTACATGGTATGGTACATAAGATGGTACCATGAGAAAATTACAACTTGTCTCGCAAGAAAGAAGCCCTCATACGGCTACGCGTATGGAAAAATTGAGCAGGGGATGAAAAAAGGAAAAATGGCTGCAGCGGGAAGGGGTTAAATAATTTTTTTAAGTCTTTTGCGGAGTAGCCCTTTCATCAGGACCTAGAGTCGGCTTGGAGCTTGTGTATCCTCTCCTGGCAATAAGTGGTCCTATGATGGCAGGAGATAGCATTTTCTTGGTTTTGCCAGTGGGGGTCAGTAGCATGATAGAAGAAATAAGCCAGGATACACAAAAGAGCAGTACAAGAGGAAATAATAACAGTAACAAGGCAGAAATATTATGCATGGATTGATAAAAAAGAAAGGAAAGCATGTTTTACCTGATAACCGTACATCTCTTGCAGGAACAAAAAGACTATGTCTCGCTGTGTTGTCCAGGCTGCTCTACACTGCCTACTCACAGGCGCAATCCCACTACTGATCAGCACGGGGGGTTTGACCTGCTCTGTTTCCAACCTGGGCTGGTTAACCCCTCCTTAGGACAACCTGGTGGCTCCAAGCTCCCCCAGAGTCACCATATTGATACCAAACTTAGTGTGGACACCCGATCAACAAAGCACAGGACAGACAGAACTCCTGGACTCAAATGATCCACCAGGCTCAGCCTCCCAAGGAGCTGGGATTACAGGCTCACGCCACAGAGCCCAGCAGATGTTTAGCACTGCTTTCTCTAACTTGAAGCGTGTGACCTCACCGAGTCCTACGGCACCCCCATTCTGCAAGCCAAGGTGACGCATGCAGTCTCTAAAAATGGTATAGCTGTAATCGGACTGACCCGTGGAATAATTGTAGCATTTCATTTTACCTGCCCAGCGAACGTTGTGAAAAGGAAACTCATAAAACAATGGCAAAATTGTGTTTTTTCCTCCCCACTGAAAATAGTTTCATCATTTTTCAGTACATGGTATGGTACATAAGATGGTACCATGAGAAAATTACAACTTGTCTCGCAAGAAAGAAGCCCTCATACGGCTACGCGTATGGAAAAATTGAGCAGGGGATGAAAAAAGGAAAAATGGCTGCAGCGGGAAGGGGTTAAATAATTTTTTTGAGTCTTTTGCGGAGTAGCCCTTTCATCAGGTCCTAGAGTCGGCTTGGAGCTTGTGTATCCTCTCCTGGCAATAAGTGGTCCTATGATGGCAGGAGATAGCATTTTCTTGGTTTTGCCAGTGGGGGTCAGTAGCATGATAGAAGAAATAAGCCAGGATACACAAAAGAGCAGTACAAGAGGAAATAATAACAGTAACAAGGCAGAAATATTATGCATGGATTGATAAAAAAGAAAGGAAAGCACATTTTACCTGAAAACCGTACATCTCTTGCAGGAACAAAAAGATTATGTCTCGCTGTGTTGTCCAGGCTGCTCTACACTGGCTACTCACAGGCGCAATCCCACTACTGATCAGCACAGGGGTTTTAACCTGCTCTGTTACCAACCGGGGCCGATTCACCCCTCCTTAGGACAACCTGGTGGCTCCAAGCTCCCCCAGAGTCACCATATTGATACCGAACTTAGTGTGGACACCCGATCAACATAGCACAGGACAGACCAGAACTCCAGGACTAATGTGATCCACCAACCTCAGCCTCCCAATAAGCTGGGATTACAGGCTCACACCACAGAGCCCAGCAGATGTTTAGCACTGCTTTCTCTAACTTGAAGCATCTGACCTCACCGAGTCCTACGGCACCCCCATTCTGCAAGCCAAGGTGGCGCATACAGTCTCTAAAAATGGTATACCTGTAATGGGACTGACCCGTGGAATAATTGTAGCATTTCATTTTACGTGCCCAGCGAACGTTGTGAAAAGGAAACTCATAAAACAATGGCAAAATTGTGTTTTTTCCTCCCCACTGAAAATAGTTTCATCATTTTTCAGTACATGGTATGGTACATAAGATGGTACCATGAGAAAATTACAACTTGTCTCGCAAGAAAGAAGCCCTCATACAACTACGCGTATGGAAAAATTGAGCAGGGGATGAAAAAAGGAAAAATGGCTGCAGCGGGAAGGGGTTAAATCATTTTTTTGAGTCTTTTGCGGAGTAGCCCTTTCATCAGGTCCTAGAGTCGGCTTGGAGCTTGTGTATCCTCTCCTGGCAATAAGTGGTCCTATGATGGCAGGAGATAGCATTTTCTTGGTTTTGCCAGTGGGGGTCAGTAGCATGATAAAAGAAATAAGCCAGGATACACAAAAGAGCAGTACAAGAGGAAATAATAACAGTAACAAGGCAGAAATATTATGCATGGATTGATAAAAAAGAAAGGAAAGCACATTTTACCTGAAAACCGTACATCTCTTGCAGGAACAAAAAGACTATGTCTCGCTGTGTTGTCCAGGCTGCTGTACACTGCCTACTCACAGGCGCAATCCCACTACTGATCAGCATGGGGGTTTTGACCTGCTCTGTTTCCGACCTGGGCTGGTTCACCCCTCCTTAGGACAACCTGGTGGCTCCAAGCTCCCCCAGAGTCACCATATTGATACCGAACTTAGTGTGGACACCCAATCAACATAGCACAGGACAGACCAGAACTCCTGGACTCAAGTGATCCACCAGCCTCATCCTCCCAAGGAGCTGGGATTACAGGCTCACGCCACAGAGCCCAGCAGATGTTTAGCACTGCTTTCTCTAACTTGAAGCATCTGACCTCACCGAGTCCTACGGCACCCCCATTCTGCAAGCCAAGGTGGCGCATACAGTCTCTAAAAATGGTATACCTGTAATCGGACTGACCCGTGGAATAATTGTAGCATTTCATTTTACCTGCCCAGCGAACGTTGTGAAAAGGAAACTCATAAAACAATGGCAAAATTGTGTTTTTTCCTCCCCACTGAAAATAGTTTCATCATTTTTCAGTACATGGCATGGTACATAAGATGGTACCATGAGAAAATTACAACTTGTCTCGCAAGAAAGAAGCCCTCATACGGCTACGCGTATGGAAAAATTGAGCAGGGGATGAAAAAAGGAAAAATGGCTGCAGCGGGAAGGGGTTAAATAATTTTTTTGAGTCTTTTGCGGAGTAGCCCTTTCATCAGGTCCTAGAGTCGGCTTGGAGCTTGTGTATCCTCTCCTGGCAATAAGTGGTCCTATGATGGCAGGAGATAGCATTTTCTTGGTTTTGCCAGTGGGGGTCAGTAGCATGATAGAAGAAATAAGCCAGGATACACAAAAGAGCAGTACAAGAGGAAATAATAACAGTAACAAGGCAGAAATATTATGCATGGATTGATAAAAAAGAAAGGAAAGCACATTTTACCTGAAAACCGTACATCTCTTGCAGGAACAAAAAGACTATGTCTCGCTGTGTTGTCCAGGCTGCTCTACACTGCCTACTCACAGGTGCAATCCCACTACTGATCAGCACGGGGGTTTTGACCTGCTCTGTTTCCGACCTGGGCTGGTTCACCCCTCCTTAGGATAACCTGGTGGCTCCAAGCTCCCCCAGAGTCACCATATTGATACCGAACTTAGTGTGGACACCCAATCAACATAGCACAGGACAGACCAGAACTCCTGGACTCAAGTGATCCACCAGCCTCAGCCCCCCAAGGAGCTGGGATTACAGGCTCACGCCACAGAGCCCAGCAGATGTTTAGCACTGCTTTCTCTAACTTGAAGCATCTGACCTCACCGAGTCCTACGGCACCCCCATTCTGCAAGCCAAGGTGACGCATACAGTCTCTAAAAATGGTATACCTGTAATCGGACTGACCCGTGGAATAATTGTAGCATTTCATTTTACCTGCCCAGCGAACGTTGTGAAAAGGAAACTCATAAAACAATGGCAAAATTGTGTTTTTTCCTCCCCACTGAAAATAGTTTCATCATTTTTCAGAACATGGTATGGTACATAAGATGGTACCATGAGAAAATTACAACTTGTCACGCAAGAAAGAAGCCCTCATACGGCTACGCGTATGGAAAAATTGAGCAGGGGATGAAAAAAGGAAAAATGGCTGCAGCGGGAAGGGGTTAAATAATTTTTTTAAGTCTTTTGCGGAGTCGCCCTTTCATCAGGACCTAGAGTCGGCTTGGAGCTTGTGTATCCTCTCCTGGCAATAAGTGGTCCTATGATGGCAGGAGATAGCATTTTCTTGGTTTTGCCAGTGGGGGTCAGTAGCATGATAGAAGAAATAAGCCAGGATACACAAAAGAGCAGTACAAGAGGAAATAATAACAGTAACAAGGCAGAAATATTATGCATGGATTGATAAAAAAGAAAGGAAAGCATGTTTTACCTGATAACCGTACATCTCTTGCAGGAACAAAAAGACTATGTCTCGCTGTGTTGTCCAGGCTGCTCTACACTGCCTACTCACAGGCGCAATCCCACTACTGATCAGCACAGGGGGTTTGACCTGCTCTGTTTCCAACCTGGGCTGGTTCACCCCTCCTTAGGACAACCTGGTGGCTCCAATCTCCCCCAGAGTCACCATATTGATACCGAACTTAGTGTGGACACCCGATCAACAAAGCACAGGACAGACCAGAACTCCTGGACTCAAATGATCCACCAGGCTCAGCCTCCCAAGGAGCTGGGATTACAGGCTCACGCCACAGAGCCCAGCAGATGTTTAGCACTGCTTTCTCTAACTTGAAGCGTCTGACCTTACCGAGTCCTACAGCACCCCCATTCTGCAAGCCAAGGTGACGCATGCAGTCCCTAAAAATGGTATAGCTGTAATCGGACTGACCCGTGGAATAATTGTAGCATTTCATTTTACCTGCCCAGCGAACGTTGTGAAAAGGAAACTCATAAAACAATGGCAAAATTGTGTTTTTTCCTCCCCACTGAAAATAGTTTCATCATTTTTCAGTACATGGTATGGTACATAAGATGGTACCATGAGAAAATTACAACTTGTCTCGCAAGAAAGAAGCCCTCATACGGCTACGCGTATGGAAAAATTGAGCAGGGGATGAAAAAAGGAAAAATGGCTGCAGCGGGAAGGGGTTAAATAATTTTTTTAAGTCTTTTGCGGAGTAGCCCTTTCATCAGGACCTAGAGTCGGCTTGGAGCTTGTGTATCCTCTCCTGGCAATAAGTGGTCCTATGATGGCAGGAGATAGCATTTTCTTGGTTTTGCCAGTGGGGGTCAGTAGCATGATAGAAGAAATAAGCCAGGATACACAAAAGAGCAGTACAAGAGGAAATAATAACAGTAACAAGGCAGAAATATTATGCATGGATTGATAAAAAAGAAAGGAAAGCATGTTTTACCTGATAACCGTACATCTCTTGCAGGAACAAAAAGACTATGTCTCGCTGTGTTGTCCAGGCTGCTCTACACTGCCTACTCACAGGCGCAATCCCACTACTGATCAGCACGGGGGGTTTGACCTGCTCTGTTTCCAACCTGGGCCGGTTCACCCCTCCTTAGGACAACCTGGTGGCTCCAAGCTCCCCCAGAGTCACCATATTGATACCGAACTTAGTGTGGACACCCGATCAACATAGCACAGGACAGACCAGAACTCCTAGACTCAAGTGATCCACCAGACTCAGCTTCCCAAGGAGCTGGGATTACAGGCTCACGCCACAGAGCCCAGCAGATGTTTAGCACTGCTTTCTCTAACTTGAAGCGTCTGACCTTACCGAGTCCTACAGCACCCCTATTCTGCAAGCCAAGGTGACGCATGCAGTCCCTAAAAATGGTATAGCTGTAATCGGACTGACCCGTGGAATAATTGTAGCATTTCATTTTACCTGCCCAGCGAACGTTGTGAAAAGGAAACTCATAAAACAATGGCAAAATTGTGTTTTTTCCTCCCCACTGAAAATAGTTTCATCATTTTTCAGTACATGGTATGGTACATAAGATGGTACCATGAGAAAATTACAACTTGTCTCGCAAGAAAGAAGCCCTCATACGGCTACGCGTATGGAAAAATTGAGCAGGGGATGAAAAAAGGAAAAATGGCTGCAGCGGGAAGGGGTTAAATAATTTTTTTGAGTCTTTTGCGGAGTAGCCCTTTCATCAGGTCCTAGAGTCGGCTTGGAGCTTGTGTATCCTCTCCTGGCAATAAGTGGTCCTATGATGGCAGGAGATAGCATTTTCTTGGTTTTGCCAGTGGGGGTCAGTAGCATGATAGAAGAAATAAGCCAGGATACACAAAAGAGCAGTACAAGAGGAAATAATAACAGTAACAAGGCAGAAATATTATGCATGGATTGATAAAAAAGAAAGGAAAGCACATTTTACCTGAAAACCGTACATCTCTTGCAGGAACAAAAAGATTATGTCTCGCTGTGTTGTCCAGGCTGCTCTACACTGGCTACTCACAGGCGCAATCCCACTACTGATCAGCACAGGGGTTTTAACCTGCTCTGTTACCAACCGGGGCCGATTCACCCCTCCTTAGGACAACCTGGTGGCTCCAAGCTCCCCCAGAGTCACCATATTGATACCGAACTTAGTGTGGACACCCGATCAACATAGCACAGGACAGACCAGAACTCCAGGACTAATGTGATCCACCAACCTCAGCCTCCCAATAAGCTGGGATTACAGGCTCACACCACAGAGCCCAGCAGATGTTTAGCACTGCTTTCTCTAACTTGAAGCATCTGACCTCACCGAGTCCTACGGCACCCCCATTCTGCAAGCCAAGGTGGCGCATACAGTCTCTAAAAATGGTATACCTGTAATGGGACTGACCCGTGGAATAATTGTAGCATTTCATTTTACGTGCCCAGCGAACGTTGTGAAAAGGAAACTCATAAAACAATGGCAAAATTGTGTTTTTTCCTCCCCACTGAAAATAGTTTCATCATTTTTCAGTACATGGTATGGTACATAAGATGGTACCATGAGAAAATTACAACTTGTCTCGCAAGAAAGAAGCCCTCATACGACTACGCGTATGGAAAAATTGAGCAGGGGATGAAAAAAGGAAAAATGGCTGCAGCGGGAAGGGGTTAAATCATTTTTTTGAGTCTTTTGCGGAGTAGCCCTTTCATCAGGTCCTAGAGTCGGCTTGGAGCTTGTGTATCCTCTCCTGGCAATAAGTGGTCCTATGATGGCAGGAGATAGCATTTTCTTGGTTTTGCCAGTGGGGGTCAGTAGCATGATAAAAGAAATAAGCCAGGATACACAAAAGAGCAGTACAAGAGGAAATAATAACAGTAACAAGGCAGAAATATTATGCATGGATTGATAAAAAAGAAAGGAAAGCACATTTTACCTGAAAACCGTACATCTCTTGCAGGAACAAAAAGACTATGTCTCGCTGTGTTGTCCAGGCTGCTCTACACTGCCTACTCACAGGCGCAATCCCACTACTGATCAGCATGGGGGTTTTGACCTGCTCTGTTTCCGACCTGGGCTGGTTCACCCCTCCTTAGGACAACCTGGTGGCTCCAAGCTCCCCCAGAGTCACCATATTGATACCGAACTTAGTGTGGACACCCAATCAACATAGCACAGGACAGACCAGAACTCCTGGACTCAAGTGATCCACCAGCCTCATCCTCCCAAGGAGCTGGGATTACAGGCTCACGCCACAGAGCCCAGCAGATGTTTAGCACTGCTTTCTCTAACTTGAAGCATCTGACCTCACCGAGTCCTACGGCACCCCCATTCTGCAAGCCAAGGTGGCGCATACAGTCTCTAAAAATGGTATACCTGTAATCGGACTGACCCGTGGAATAATTGTAGCATTTCATTTTACCTGCCCAGCGAACGTTGTGAAAAGGAAACTCATAAAACAATGGCAAAATTGTGTTTTTTCCTCCCCACTGAAAATAGTTTCATCATTTTTCAGTACATGGTATGGTACATAAGATGGTACCATGAGAAAATTACAACTTGTCTCGCAAGAAAGAAGCCCTCATACGGCTACGCGTATGGAAAAATTGAGCAGGGGATGAAAAAAGGAAAAATGGCTGCAGCGGGAAGGGGTTAAATAATTTTTTTGAGTCTTTTGCGGAGTAGCCCTTTCATCAGGTCCTAGAGTCGGCTTGGAGCTTGTGTATCCTCTCCTGGCAATAAGTGGTCCTATGATGGCAGGAGATAGCATTTTCTTGGTTTTGCCAGTGGGGGTCAGTAGCATGATAGAAGAAATAAGCCAGGATACACAAAAGAGCAGTACAAGAGGAAATAATAACAGTAACAAGGCAGAAATATTATGCATGGATTGATAAAAAAGAAAGGAAAGCACATTTTACCTGAAAACCGTACATCTCTTGCAGGAACAAAAAGACTATGTCTCGCTGTGTTGTCCAGGCTGCTCTACACTGCCTACTCACAGGTGCAATCCCACTACTGATCAGCACGGGGGTTTTGACCTGCTCTGTTTCCGACCTGGGCTGGTTCACCCCTCCTTAGGATAACCTGGTGGCTCCAAGCTCCCCCAGAGTCACCATATTGATACCGAACTTAGTGTGGACACCCAATCAACATAGCACAGGACAGACCAGAACTCCTGGACTCAAGTGATCCACCAGCCTCAGCCTCCCAAGGAGCTGGGATTACAGGCTCACGCCACAGAGCCCAGCAGATGTTTAGCACTGCTTTCTCTAACTTGAAGCATCTGACCTCACCGAGTCCTACGGCACCCCCATTCTGCAAGCCAAGGTGACGCATACAGTCTCTAAAAATGGTATACCTGTAATCGGACTGACCCGTGGAATAATTGTAGCATTTCATTTTACCTGCCCAGCGAACGTTGTGAAAAGGAAACTCATAAAACAATGGCAAAATTGTGTTTTTTCCTCCCCACTGAAAATAGTTTCATCATTTTTCAGAACATGGTATGGTACATAAGATGGTACCATGAGAAAATTACAACTTGTCACGCAAGAAAGCAGCCCTCATACGGCTACGCGTATGGAAAAATTGAGCAGGGGATGAAAAAAGGAAAAATGGCTGCAGCGGGAAGGGGTTAAATAATTTTTTTAAGTCTTTTGCGGAGTCGCCCTTTCATCAGGACCTAGAGTCGGCTTGGAGCTTGTGTATCCTCTCCTGGCAATAAGTGGTCCTATGATGGCAGGAGATAGCATTTTCTTGGTTTTGCCAGTGGGGGTCAGTAGCATGATAGAAGAAATAAGCCAGGATACACAAAAGAGCAGTACAAGAGGAAATAATAACAGTAACAAGGCAGAAATATTATGCATGGATTGATAAAAAAGAAAGGAAAGCATGTTTTACCTGATAACCGTACATCTCTTGCAGGAACAAAAAGACTACGTCTCGCTGTGTTGTCCAGGCTGCTCTACACTGCCTACTCACAGGCGCAATCCCACTACTGATCAGCACGGGGGGTTTGACCTGCTCTGTTTCAAACCTGGGCCGGTTCACCCCTCCTTAGGACAACCTGGTGGCTCCAAGCTCCCCCAGAGTCACCATATTGATACTGAACTTAGTGTGGACACCCGATCAACATAGCACAGGACAGACCAGAACTCCTAGACTCAAGTGATCCACCAGAGTCAGCTTCCCAAGGAGCTGGGATTACAGGCTCACGCCACAGAGCCCAGCAGATGTTTAGCACTGCTTTCTCTAACTTGAAGCGTCTGACCTTACCGAGTCCTACAGCACCCCTATTCTGCAAGCCAAGGTGACGCATGCAGTCCCTAAAAATGGTATAGCTGTAATCGGACTGACCCGTGGAATATTTGTAGCATTTCATTTTACCTGCCCAGCGAACGTTGTGAAAAGGAAACTCATAAAACAATGGCAAAATTGTGTTTTTTCCTCCCCACTGAAAATAGTTTCATCATTTTTCAGTACATGGTATGGTACATAAGATGGTACCATGAGAAAATTACAACTTGTCTCGCAAGAAAGAAGCCCTCATACGGCTACGCGTATGGAAAAATTGAGCAGGGGATGAAAAAAGGAAAAATGGCTGCAGCGGGAAGGGGTTAAATAATTTTTTTGAGTCTTTTGCGGAGTAGCCCTTTCATCAGGTCCTAGAGTCGGCTTGGAGCTTGTGTATCCTCTCCTGGCAATAAGTGGTCCTATGATGGCAGGAGATAGCATTTTCTTGGTTTTGCCAGTGGGGGTCAGTAGCATGATAGAAGAAATAAGCCAGGATACACAAAAGAGCAGTACAAGAGGAAATAATAACAGTAACAAGGCAGAAATATTATGCATGGATTGATAAAAAAGAAAGGAAAGCACATTTTACCTGAAAACCGTACATCTCTTGCAGGAACAAAAAGACTATGTCTCGCTGTGTTGTCCAGGCTGCTCTACACTGGCTACTCACAGGTGCAATCCCACTACTGATCAGCACAGGGGTTTTAACCTGCTCTATTTCCAACCGGGGCCGATTCACCCCTCCTTAGGACAACCTGGTGGCTCCAAGCTCCCCCAGAGTCACCATATTGATACCGAACTTAGTGTGGACACCCGATCAACATAGCAAAGGACAGACCAGAACTCCAGCACTCATGTGATCCACCAACCTCAGCCTCCCAAGAAGTTGGGATTACAGGCTCACACCACAGAGCCCAGCAGACGTTTAGCACTGCTTTCTCTAACTTGAAGCATCTGACCTCACCGAGTCCTACGGCACCCCCATTCTGCAAGCCAAGGTGGCGCATACAGTCTCTAAAAATGGTATACCTGTAATGGGACTGACCCGTGGAATAAATGTAGCATTTCATTTTACGTGCCCAGCGAACGTTGTGAAAAGGAAACTCATAAAACAATGGCAAAATTGTGTTTTTTCCTCCCCACTGAAAATAGTTTCATCATTTTTCAGTACATGGTATGGTACATAAGATGGTACCATGAGAAAATTACAACTTGTCACGCAAGAAAGAAGCCCTCATACGACTACGTGTATGGAAAAATTGAGCAGGGGATGAAAAAAGGAAATATGGCTGCAGCGGGAAGGGGTTAAATAATTTTTTTAAGTCTTTTGCGGAGTAGCCCTTTCATCAGGTCCTAGAGTCGGCTTGGAGCTTGTGTATCCTCTCCTGGCAATAAGTGGTCCTATGATGGCAGGAGATAGCATTTTCTTGGTTTTGCCAGTGGGGGTCAGTAGCATGATAGAAGAAATAAGCCAGGATACACAAAAGAGCAGTACAAGAGGAAATAATAACAGTAACAAGGCAGAAATATTATGCATGGATTGATAAAAAAGAAAGGAAAGCATGTTTTACCTGAAAACCGTACATCTCTTGCAGGAACAAAAATACTACGTCTCGCTGTGCTGTCCAGGCTGCTCTACACTGCCTACTCACAGGTGCAATCCCACTACTGATCAGCACGGGGGTTTTGACCTGCTCTGTTTCCGACCTGGGCTGGTTCACCCCTCCTTAGGATAACCTGGTGGCTCCAAGCTCCCCCAGAGTCACCATATTGATACCGAACTTAGTGTGGACACCCAATCAACATAGCACAGGACAGACCAGAACTCCTGGACTCAAGTGATCCACCAGCCTCAGCCTCCCAAGGAGCTGGGATTACAGGCTCACGCCACAGAGCCCAGCAGATGTTTAGCACTGCTTTCTCTAACTTGAAGCATCTGACCTCACCGAGTCCTACGGCACCCCCATTCTGCAAGCCAAGGTGGCGCATACAGTCTCTAAAAATGGTATAGCTGTAATCGGACTGACCCGTGGAATAATTGTAGCATTTCATTTTACCTGCCCAGCGAACGTTGTGAAAAGGAAACTCATAAAACAATGGCAAAATTGTGTTTTTTCCTCCCCACTGAAAATAGTTTCATCATTTTTCAGTACATGGTATGGTACATAAGATGGTACCATGAGAAAATTACAACTTGTCTCGCAAGAAAGAAGCCCTCATACGGCTACGCGTATGGAAAAATTGAGCAGGGGATGAAAAAAGGAAAAATGGCTGCAGCGGGAAGGGGTTAAATAATTTTTTTAAGTCTTTTGCGGAGTAGCCCTTTCATCAGGACCTAGAGTCGGCTTGGAGCTTGTGTATCCTCTCCTGGCAATAAGTGGTCCTATGATGGCAGGAGATAGCATTTTCTTGGTTTTGCCAGTGGGGGTCAGTAGCATGATAGAAGAAATAAGCCAGGATACACAAAAGAGCAGTACAAGAGGAAATAATAACAGTAACAAGGCAGAAATATTATGCATGGATTGATAAAAAAGAAAGGAAAGCATGTTTTACCTGATAACCGTACATCTCTTGCAGGAACAAAAAGACTATGTCTCGCTGTGTTGTCCAGGCTGCTCTACACTGCCTACTCACAGGCGCAATCCCACTACTGATCAGCACGGGGGGTTTGACCTGCTCTGTTTCCAACCTGGGCTGGTTCACCCCTCCTTAGGACAACCTGGTGGCTCCAAGCTCCCCCAGAGTCACCATATTGATACCGAACTTAGTGTGGACACCCGATCAACAAAGCACAGGACAGACCAGAACTCCTGGACTCAAATGATCCACCAGCCTCAGCCTCCCAAGGACCTTGGATTACAGGCTCACGCCACAGAGCCCAGCAGATGTTTAGCACTGCTTTCTCTAACTTGAAGCGTCTGACCTTACCGAGTCCTACAGCACCCCTATTCTGCAAGCCAAGGTGACGCATGCAGTCCCTAAAAATGGTATAGCTGTAATCGGACTGACCCGTGGAATAATTGTAGCATTTCATTTTACCTGCCCAGCGAACGTTGTGAAAAGGAAACTCATAAAACAATGGCAAAATTGTGTTTTTTCCTCCCCACTGAAAATAGTTTCATCATTTTTCAGTACATGGTATGGTACATAAGATGGTACCATGAGAAAATTACAACTTGTCTCGCAAGAAAGAAGCCCTCATACGGCTACGCGTATGGAAAAATTGAGCAGGGGATGAAAAAAGGAAAAATGGCTGCAGCGGGAAGGGGTTAAATAATTTTTTTAAGTCTTTTGCGGAGTAGCCCTTTTATCAGGTCCTAGAGTCGGCTTGGAGCTTGTGTATCCTCTCCTGGCAATAAGTGGTCCTATGATGGCAGGAGATAGCATTTTCTTGGTTTTGCCAGTGGGGGTCAGTAGCATGATAGAAGAAATAAGCCAGGATACACAAAAGAGCAGTACAAGAGGAAATAATAACAGTAACAAGGCAGAAATATTATGCATGGATTGATAAAAAGAAAGGAAAGCATGTTTTACCTGAAAACCGTACATCTCTTGCAGGAACAAAAATACTACGTCTCGCTGTGTTGTCCAGGCTGCTCTACACTGCCTACTCACAGGCGCAATCCCATTACTGATCAACACAGGGGTTTTGACCTGCTCTGTTTCTGACCTGGGCCGGTTCACCCCTCCTTAGGACAACCTGGTGGCTCCAAGCTCCCCCAGAGTCACCATATTGATACCGAACTTAGTGTGGACACCCAATCAACATAGCACAGGACAGACCAGAACTCCTGGACTCAAGTGATCCACCAGCCTCAGCCTCCCAAGCAGCTGGGATTACAGGCTCACGCCACAGAGCCCAGCAGATGTTTAGCACTGCTTTCTCTAACTTGAAGCGTCTGACCTCACCGAGTCCTACGGCACCCCCATTCTGCAAGCCAAGGTGGCGCATGCAGTCTCTAAAAATTGTATAGCTGTAATCGGACTGACCCGTGGAATAATTGTAGCATTTCATTTTACCTGCCCAGCGAACGTTGTGAAAAGGAAACTCATAAAACAATGGCAAAATTGTGTTTTTTCCTCCCCACTGAAAATAGTTTCATCATTTTTCAGTACATGGTATGGTACATAAGATGGTACCATGAGAAAATTACAACTTGTCTCGCAAGAAAGAAGCCCTCATACGGCTACGCGTATGGAAAAATTGAGCAGGGGATGAAAAAAGGAAAAATGGCTGCAGCGGGAAGGGGTTAAATAATTTTTTTCAGTCTTTTGCGGAGTAGCCCTTTCATCAGGACCTAGAGTCGGCTTAGAGCTTGTGTATCCTCTCCTGGCAATAAGTGGTCCTATGATGGCAGGAGATAGCATTTTCTTGGTTTTGCCAGTGGGGGTCAGTAGCATGATAGAAGAAATAAGCCAGGATACACAAAAGAGCAGTACAAAAGGAAATAATAACAGTAACAAGGCAGAAATATTATGCATGGATTGATAAAAAAGAAAGGAAAGCACGTTTTACCTGAAAACCGTACATCTCTTGCAGGAACAAAAAGACTATGTCTCGCTGTGTTGTCCAGGCTGCTCTACACTGGCTACTCACAGGCGCAATCCCACTACTGATCAGCACGGGGGTTTTGACCTGCTCTGTTTCCGACCTGGGCCAGTTCACCCCTCCTTAGGACAACCTGATGGCTCCAAGCTCCCCCAGAGTCACCATATTAATACTGAACTTAGTGTGGACACCTAATCAACATAGCACAGGACAGACCAGAACTCCTGGACTCAAGTGATCCACCAGCCTCAGCCTCCCAAACAGCTGGGATTACAGGCTCACGCCACAGAGCCCAGCAGATGTTTAGCACTGCTTTCTCTAACTTGAAGCGTCTGACCTCACCGAGTCCTACGGCACCCCCATTCTGCAAGCCAAGGTGGCGCATGCAGTCTCTAAAAATTGTATAGCTGTAATCGGACTGACCCGTGGAATAATTGTAGCATTTCATTTTACCTGCCCAGCGAACGTTGTGAAAAGGAAACTCATAAAACAATGGCAAAATTGTGTTTTTTCCTCCCCACTGAAAATAGTTTCTTCATTTTTCAGTACATGGTATGGTACATAAGATGGTACCATGAGAAAATTACAACTTGTCTCGCAAGAAAGAAGCCCTCATACGGCTGCGCGTATGGAAAAATTGAGCAGGGGATGAAAAAAGGAAAAATGGCTGCAGCGGGAAGGGGTTAAATAATTTTTTTAAGTCTTTTGCGGAGTAGCCCTTTCATCAGGTCCTAGAGTTGGCTTGGAGCTTGTGTATCCTCTCCTGGCAATAAGTGGTCCTATGATGGCAGGAGATAGCATTTTCTTGGTTTTGCCAGTGGGGGTCAGTAGCATGATAGAAGAAATAAGCCAGGATACACAAAAGAGCAGTACAAAAGGAAATAATAACAGTAACAAGGCAGAAATATTATGCATGGATTGATAAAAAAGAAAGGAAAGCACGTTTTACCTGAAAACCGTACATCTCTTGCAGGAACAAAAAGACTATGTCTCGCTGTGTTGTCCAGGCTGCTCTACACTGCCTACTCACAGGCGCAATCCCACTACTGATCAGCACGGGGGTTTTGACCTGCTCTGTTTCCGACCTGGGCCAGTTCACCCCTCCTTAGGACAACCTGGTGGCTTCAAGCTCCCCCAGAGTCACCATATTGATACCGAACTTAGTGTGGACACCTAATCAACATAGCACAGGACAGACCAGAACTCCTGGACTCAAGTGATCCACCAGCCTCAGCCTCCCAAGGACCTTGGATTACAGGCTCACGCCACAGAGCCCAGCAGATGTTTAGCACTGCTTTCTCTAACTTGAAGCGTCTGACCTTACCGAGTCCTACAGCACCCCTATTCTGCAAGCCAAGGTGACGCATGCAGTCCCTAAAAATGGTATAGCTGTAATCGGACTGACCCGTGGAATAATTGTAGCATTTCATTTTACCTGCCCAGCGAACGTTGTGAAAAGGAAACTCATAAAACAATGGCAAAATTGTGTTTTTTCCTCCCCACTGAAAATAGTTTCATCATTTTTCAGTACATGGTATGGTACATAAGATGGTACCATGAGAAAATTACAACTTGTCTCGCAAGAAAGAAGCCCTCATACGGCTACGCGTATGGAAAAATTGAGCAGGGGATGAAAAAAGGAAAAATGGCTGCAGCGGGAAGGGGTTAAATAATTTTTTTAAGTCTTTTGCGGAGTAGCCCTTTTATCAGGTCCTAGAGTCGGCTTGGAGCTTGTGTATCCTCTCCTGGCAATAAGTGGTCCTATGATGGCAGGAGATAGCATTTTCTTGGTTTTGCCAGTGGGGGTCAGTAGCATGATAGAAGAAATAAGCCAGGATACACAAAAGAGCAGTACAAGAGGAAAAATTAACAGTAACAAGGCAGAAATATTATGCATGGATTGATAAAAAGAAAGGAAAGCATGTTTTACCTGAAAACCGTACATCTCTTGCAGGAACAAAAATACTACGTCTCGCTGTGTTGTCCAGGCTGCTCTACACTGCCTACTCACAGGCGCAATCCCATTACTGATCAACACAGGGGTTATGACCTGCTCTGTTTCTGACCTGGGCCGGTTCACCCCTCCTTAGGACAACCTGGTGGCTCCAAGCTCCCCCAGAGTCACCATATTAATACCGAACTTAGTGTGGACACCCAATCAACATAGCACAGGACAGACCAGAACTCCTGGACTCAAGTGATCCACCAGCCTCAGCCTCCCAAGGAGCTGGGATTACAGGCTCACGCCACAGAGCCCAGCAGATGTTTAGCACTGCTTTCTCTAACTTGAAGCATCTGACCTCACCGAGTCCTACGGCACCCCCATTCTGCAAGCCAAGGTGGCGCATACAGTCTCTAAAAATGGTATACCTGTAATCGGACTGACCCGTGGAATAATTGTAGCATTTCATTTTACCTGCCCAGCGAACGTTGTGAAAAGGAAACTCATAAAACAATGGCAAAATTGTGTTTTTTCCTCCCCACTGAAAATAGTTTCATCATTTTTCAGTACATGGTATGGTACATAAGATGGTACCATGAGAAAATTACAACTTGTCTCGCAAGAAAGAAGCCCTCATACGGCTACGCGTATGGAAAAATTGAGCAGGGGATGAAAAAAGGAAAAATGGCTGCAGCGGGAAGGGGTTAAATAATTTTTTTAAGTCTTTTGCGGAGTAGCCCTTTCATCAGGACCTAGAGTCGGCTTGGAGCTTGTGTATTCTCTCCTGGCAATAGGTGGTCCTATGATGGCAGGAGATAGCATTTTCTTGGTTTTGCCAGTGGGGGTCAGTAGCATGATAGAAGAAATAAGCCAGGATACACAAAAGAGCAGTACAAGAGGAAATAATAACAGTAACAAGGCAGAAATATTATGCATGGATTGATAAAAAAGAAAGGAAAGCATGTTTTACCTGAAAACCGTACATCTCTTGCAGGAACAAAAAGACTACGTCTCGCTGTGTTGTCCAGGCTGCTCTACACTGCCTACTCACAGGTGCAATCCCACTACTGATCAGCACGGGGGTTTTGACCTGCTCTGTTTCTGACCTGGGCCAGTTCACCCCTCCTTAGGACAACCTGGTGGCTCCAAGCTCCCCCAGAGTCACCATATTGATACCGAACTTAGTGTGGACACCTAATCAACATAGCACAGGACAGACCAGAACTCCTGGACTCAAGTGATCCACCAGCCTCAGCCTCCCAAGGACCTGGGATTACAGGCTCACGCCACAGAGCCCAGCAGATGTTTAGCACTGCTTTCTCTAACTAAAAACGTCTGACCTTACCGAGTCCTACAGCACCCCTATTCTGCAAGCCAAGGTGACGCATGCAGTCCCTAAAAATGGTATAGCTGTAATCGGACTGACCCGTGGAATAATTGTAGCATTTCATTTTACCTGCCCAGCGAACGTTGTGAAAAGGAAACTCATAAAACAATGGCAAAATTGTGTTTTTTCCTCCCCACTGAAAATAGTTTCATCATTTTTCAGTACATGGTATGGTACATAAGATGGTACCATGAGAAAATTACAACTTGTCTCGCAAGAAAGAAGCCCTCATACGGCTACGCGTATGGAAAAATTGAGCAGGGGATGAAAAAAGGAAAAATGGCTGCAGCGGGAAGGGGTTAAATAATTTTTTTAAGTCTTTTGCGGAGTAGCCCTTTTATCAGGTCCTAGAGTCGGCTTGGAGCTTGTGTATCCTCTCCTGGCAATAAGTGGTCCTATGATGGCAGGAGATAGCATTTTCTTGGTTTTGCCAGTGGGGGTCAGTAGCATGATAGAAGAAATAAGCCAGGATACACAAAAGAGCAGTACAAGAGGAAAAATTAACAGTAACAAGGCAGAAATATTATGCATGGATTGATAAAAAGAAAGGAAAGCATGTTTTACCTGAAAACCGTACATCTCTTGCAGGAACAAAAATACTACGTCTCGCTGTGTTGTCCAGGCTGCTCTACACTGCCTACTCACAGGCGCAATCCCATTACTGATCAACACAGGGGTTATGACCTGCTCTGTTTCTGACCTGGGCCGGTTCACCCCTCCTTAGGACAACCTGGTGGCTCCAAGCTCCCCCAGAGTCACCATATTAATACCGAACTTAGTGTGGACACCCAATCAACATAGCACAGGACAGACCAGAACTCCTGGACTCAAGTGATCCACCAGCCTCAGCCTCCCAAGGAGCTGGGATTACAGGCTCACGCCACAGAGCCCAGCAGATGTTTAGCACTGCTTTCTCTAACTTGAAGCATCTGACCTCACCGAGTCCTACGGCACCCCCATTCTGCAAGCCAAGGTGGCGCATACAGTCTCTAAAAATGGTATACCTGTAATCGGACTGACCCGTGGAATAATTGTAGCATTTCATTTTACCTGCCCAGCGAACGTTGTGAAAAGGAAACTCATAAAACAATGGCAAAATTGTGTTTTTTCCTCCCCACTGAAAATAGTTTCATCATTTTTCAGTACATGGTATGGTACATAAGATGGTACCATGAGAAAATTACAACTTGTCTCGCAAGAAAGAAGCCCTCATACGGCTACGCGTATGGAAAAATTGAGCAGGGGATGAAAAAAGGAAAAATGGCTGCAGCGGGAAGGGGTTAAATAATTTTTTTAAGTCTTTTGCGGAGTAGCCCTTTCATCAGGACCTAGAGTCGGCTTGGAGCTTGTGTATTCTCTCCTGGCAATAGGTGGTCCTATGATGGCAGGAGATAGCATTTTCTTGGTTTTGCCAGTGGGGGTCAGTAGCATGATAGAAGAAATAAGCCAGGATACACAAAAGAGCAGTACAAGAGGAAATAATAACAGTAACAAGGCAGAAATATTATGCATGGATTGATAAAAAAGAAAGGAAAGCATGTTTTACCTGAAAACCGTACATCTCTTGCAGGAACAAAAAGACTACGTCTCGCTGTGTTGTCCAGGCTGCTCTACACTGCCTACTCACAGGTGCAATCCCACTACTGATCAGCACGGGGGTTTTGACCTGCTCTGTTTCTGACCTGGGCCAGTTCACCCCTCCTTAGGACAACCTGGTGGCTCCAAGCTCCCCCAGAGTCACCATATTGATACCGAACTTAGTGTGGACACCTAATCAACATAGCACAGGACAGACCAGAACTCCTGGACTCAAGTGATCCACCAGCCTCAGCCTCCCAAGGACCTGGGATTACAGGCTCACGCCACAGAGCCCAGCAGATGTTTAGCACTGCTTTCTCTAACTAAAAACGTCTGACCTTACCGAGTCCTACAGCACCCCTATTCTGCAAGCCAAGGTGACGCATGCAGTCCCTAAAAATGGTATAGCTGTAATCGGACTGACCCGTGGAATAATTGTAGCATTTCATTTTACCTGCCCAGCGAACGTTGTGAAAAGGAAACTCATAAAACAATGGCAAAATTGTGTTTTTTCCTCCCCACTGAAAATAGTTTCATCATTTTTCAGTACATGGTATGGTACATAAGATGGTACCATGAGAAAATTACAACTTGTCTCGCAAGAAAGAAGCCCTCATACGGCTACGCGTATGGAAAAATTGAGCAGGGGATGAAAAAAGGAAAAATGGCTGCAGCGGGAAGGGGTTAAATAATTTTTTTAAGTCTTTTGCGGAGTAGCCCTTTTATCAGGTCCTAGAGTCGGCTTGGAGCTTGTGTATCCTCTCCTGGCAATAAGTGGTCCTATGATGGCAGGAGATAGCATTTTCTTGGTTTTGCCAGTGGGGGTCAGTAGCATGATAGAAGAAATAAGCCAGGATACACAAAAGAGCAGTACAAGAGGAAATAATAACAGTAACAAGGCAGAAATATTATGCATGGATTGATAAAAAAGAAAGGAAAGCATGTTTTACCTGAAAACCGTACATCTCTTGCAGGAACAAAAATACTACGTCTCGCTGTGTTGTCCAGGCTGCTCTACACTGCCTACTCACAGGCGCAATCCCACTACTGATCAACACAGGGGTTTTGACCTGCTCTGTTTCTGACCTGGGCCGGTTCACCCCTCCTTAGGACAACCTGGTGGCTCCAAGCTCCCCCAGAGTCACCATATTGATACCGAACTCAGTGTGGACACCCGATCAACATAGCACAGGACAGACCAGAACTCCTGGACTCAAGTGATCCACCAGCCTCAGCCTCCCAAGCAGCTGGGATTACAGGCTCACGCCACAGAGCCCAGCAGATGTTTAGCACTGCTTTCTCTAACTTGAAGCGTCTGACCTCACCGAGTCCTACGGCACCCCCATTCTGCAAGCCAAGGTGGCGCATGCAGTCTCTAAAAATTGTATAGCTGTAATCGGACTGACCCGTGGAATAATTGTAGCATTTCATTTTACCTGCCCAGCGAACGTTGTGAAAAGGAAACTCATAAAACAATGGCAAAATTGTGTTTTTTCCTCCCCACTGAAAATAGTTTCATCATTTTTCAGTACATGGTATGGTACATAAGATGGTACCATGAGAAAATTACAACTTGTCTCGCAAGAAAGAAGCCCTCATACGGCTACGCGTATGGAAAAATTGAGCAGGGGATGAAAAAAGGAAAAATGGCTGCAGCGGGAAGGGGTTAAATAATTTTTTTCAGTCTTTTGCGGAGTAGCCCTTTCATCAGGACCTAGAGTCGGCTTAGAGCTTGTGTATCCTCTCCTGGCAATAAGTGGTCCTCTGATGGCAGGAGATAGCATTTTCTTGGTTTTGCCAGTGGGGGTCAGTAGCATGATAGAAGAAATAAGCCAGGATACACAAAAGAGCAGTACAAGAGGAAATAATAACAGTAACAAGGCAGAAATATTATGCATGGATTGATAAAAAAGAAAGGAAAGCATGTTTTACCTGATAGCCGTACATCTCTTGCAGGAACAAAAAGACTATGTCTCGCTGTGTTGTCCAGGCTGCTCTACACTGCCTACTCACAGGCGCAATCCCACTACTGATCAACACAGGGGTTTTGACCTGCTCTGTTTCCGACCTGGGCCGGTTCACCCCTCCTTAGGACAACCTGGTGGCTCCAAGCTCCCCCAGAGTCACCATATTGATACCAAACTCAGTGTGGACACCCGATCAACATAGCACAGGACAGACCAGAACTCCTGGACTCAAGTGATCCACCAGCCTCAGCCTCCCAAGCAGCTGGGATTACAGGCTCACGCCACAGAGCCACTTAGGACAACCTGGTGGCTCCAAGCTCCCCCAGAGTCACCATATTGATACCAAACTCAGTGTGGACACCCGATCAACATAGCACAGGACAGACCAGAACTCCTGGACTCAAGTGATCCACCAGCCTCAGCCTCCCAAGCAGCTGGGATTACAGGCTCACGCCACAGAGCCCAGCAGATGTTTAGCACTGCTTTCTCTAACTTGAAGCGTCTGACCTCACCGAGTCCTACGGCACCCCCATTCTGCAAGCCAAGGTGACGCATGCAGTCTCTAAAAATGGTATAGCTGTAATCGGACTGACCCGTGGAATAATTGTAGCATTTCATTTTACCTGCCCAGCGAACGTTGTGAAAAGGAAACTCATAAAACAATGGCTAAATTGTGTTTTTTCCTCCCCACTGAAAATAGTTTCTTCATTTTTCAGTACATGGTATGGTACATAAGATGGTACCATGAGAAAATTTCAACTTGTCTCGCAAGAAAGAAGCCCTCATACGGCTGCGCGTATGGAAAAATTGAGCAGGGGATGAAAAAAGGAAAAATGGCTGCAGCGGGAAGGGGTTAAATAAATTTTTTAAGTCTTTTGCGGAGTAGCCCTTTCATCAGGTCCTAGAGTTGGCTTGGAGCTTGTGTATCCTCTCCTGGCAATAAGTGGTCCTATGATGGCAGGAGATAGCATTTTCTTGGTTTTGCCAGTGGGGGTCAGTAGCATGATAGAAGAAATAAGCCAGGATACACAAAAGAGCAGTACAAAAGGAAATAATAACAGTAACAAGGCAGAAATATTATGCATGGATTGATAAAAAAGAAAGGAAAGCACGTTTTACCTGAAAACCGTACATCTCTTGCAGGAACAAAAAGACTATGTCTCGCTGTGTTGTCCAGGCTGCTCTACACTGGCTACTCACAGGCGCAATCCCACTACTGATCAGCACGGGGGTTTTGACCTGCTCTGTTTCTGACCTGGGCCAGTTCACCCCTCCTTAGGACAACCTGGTGGCTCCAAGCTCCCCCAGAGTCACCATATTAATACTGAACTTAGTGTGGACACCTAATCAACATAGCACAGGACAGACCAGAACTCCTGGACTCAAGTGATCCACCAGCCTCAGCCTCCCAAGGAGCTGGGATTACAGGCTCACGCCACAGAGCCCAGCAGATGTTTAGCACTGCTTTCTCTAACTTGAAGCATCTGACCTCACCGAGTCCTACGGCACCCCCATTCTGCAAGCCAAGGTGGCGCATACAGTCTCTAAAAATGGTATACCTGTAATCGGACTGACCCGTGGAATAATTGTAGCATTTCATTTTACCTGCCCAGCGAACGTTGTGAAAAGGAAACTCATAAAACCATGGCAAAATTGTGTTTTTTCCTCCCCACTGAAAATAGTTTCATCATTTTTCAGTACATGGTATGGTACATAAGATGGTACCATGAGAAAATTACAACTTGTCTCGCAAGAAAGAAGCCCTCATACGGCTACGCGTATGGAAAAATTGAGCAGGGGATGAAAAAAGGAAAAATGGCTGCAGCGGGAAGGGGTTAAATAATTTTTTTAAGTCTTTTGCGGAGTAGCCCTTTCATCAGGACCTAGAGTCGGCTTGGAGCTTGTGTATTCTCTCCTGGCAATAGGTGGTCCTATGATGGCAGGAGATAGCATTTTCTTGGTTTTGCCAGTGGGGGTCAGTAGCATGATAGAAGAAATAAGCCAGGATACACAAAAGAGCAGTACAAGAGGAAATAATAACAGTAACAAGGCAGAAATATTATGCATGGATTGATAAAAAAGAAAGGAAAGCATGTTTTACCTGAAAACCGTACATCTCTTGCAGGAACAAAAAGACTACGTCTCGCTGTGTTGTCCAGGCTGCTCTACACTGCCTACTCACAGGTGCAATCCCACTACTGATCAGCACGGGGGTTTTGACCTGCTCTGTTTCTGACCTGGGCCAGTTCACCCCTCCTTAGGACAACCTGGTGGCTCCAAGCTCCCCCAGAGTCACCATATTGATACCGAACTCAGTGTGGACACCCGATCAACATAGCACAGGACAGACCAGAACTCCTGGACTCAAGTGATCCACCAGCCTCAGCCTCCCAAGCAGCTGGGATTACAGGCTCACGCCACAGAGCCCAGCAGATGTTTAGCACTGCTTTCTCTAACTTGAAGCGTCTGACCTCACCGAGTCCTACGGCACCCCCATTCTGCAAGCCAAGGTGGCGCATGCAGTCTCTAAAAATTGTATAGCTGTAATCGGACTGACCCGTGGAATAATTGTAGCATTTCATTTTACCTGCCCAGCGAACGTTGTGAAAAGGAAACTCATAAAACAATGGCAAAATTGTGTTTTTTCCTCCCCACTGAAAATAGTTTCATCATTTTTCAGTACATGGTATGGTACATAAGATGGTACCATGAGAAAATTACAACTTGTCTCGCAAGAAAGAAGCCCTCATACGGCTACGCGTATGGAAAAATTGAGCAGGGGATGAAAAAAGGAAAAATGGCTGCAGCGGGAAGGGGTTAAATAATTTTTTTCAGTCTTTTGCGGAGTAGCCCTTTCATCAGGACCTAGAGTCGGCTTAGAGCTTGTGTATCCTCTCCTGGCAATAAGTGGTCCTATGATGGCAGGAGATAGCATTTTCTTGGTTTTGCCAGTGGGGGTCAGTAGCATGATAGACGAAATAAGCCAGGATACACAAAAGAGCAGTACAAAAGGAAATAATAACAGTAACAAGGCAGAAATATTATGCATGGATTGATAAAAAAGAAAGGAAAGCACGTTTTACCTGAAAACCGTACATCTCTTGCAGGAACAAAAAGACTATGTCTCGCTGTGTTGTCCAGGCTGCTCTACACTGGCTACTCACAGGCGCAATCCCACTACTGATCAGCACGGGGGTTTTGACCTGCTCTGTTTCCGACCTGGGCCAGTTCACCCCTCCTTAGGACAACCTGATGGCTCCAAGCTCCCCCAGAGTCACCATATTAATACTGAACTTAGTGTGGACACCTAATCAACATAGCACAGGACAGACCAGAACTCCTGGACTCAAGTGATCCACCAGCCTCAGCCTCCCAAACAGCTGGGATTACAGGCTCACACCACAGAGCCCAGCAGATGTTTAGCACTGCTTTCTCTAACTTGAAGCGTCTGACCTCACCGAGTCCTACGGCACCCCCATTCTGCAAGCCAAGGTGGCGCATGCAGTCTCTAAAAATTGTATAGCTGTAATCGGACTGACCCGTGGAATAATTGTAGCATTTCATTTTACCTGCCCAGCGAACGTTGTGAAAAGGAAACTCATAAAACAATGGCAAAATTGTGTTTTTTCCTCCCCACTGAAAATAGTTTCTTCATTTTTCAGTACATGGTATGGTACATAAGATGGTACCATGAGAAAATTACAACTTGTCTCGCAAGAAAGAAGCCCTCATACGGCTGCGCGTATGGAAAAATTGAGCAGGGGATGAAAAAAGGAAAAATGGCTGCAGCGGGAAGGGGTTAAATCATTTTTTTAAGTCTTTTGCGGAGTAGCCCTTTCATCAGGTCCTAGAGTTGGCTTGGAGCTTGTGTATCCTCTCCTGGCAATAAGTGGTCCTATGATGGCAGGAGATAGCATTTTCTTGGTTTTGCCAGTGGGGGTCAGTAGCATGATAGAAGAAATAAGCCAGGATACACAAAAGAGCAGTACAAAAGGAAATAATAACAGTAACAAGGCAGAAATATTATGCATGGATTGATAAAAAAGAAAGGAAAGCACGTTTTACCTGAAAACCGTACATCTCTTGCAGGAACAAAAAGACTATGTCTCGCTGTGTTGTCCAGGCTGCTCTACACTGCCTACTCACAGGCGCAATCCCACTACTGATCAGCACGGGGGTTTTGACCTGCTCTGTTTCCGACCTGGGCCAGTTCACCCCTCCTTAGGACAACCTGGTGGCTTCAAGCTCCCCCAGAGTCACCATATTGATACCGAACTTAGTGTGGACACCTAATCAACATAGCACAGGACAGACCAGAACTCCTGGACTCAAGTGATCCACCAGCCTCAGCCTCCCAAGGACCTTGGATTACAGGCTCACGCCACAGAGCCCAGCAGATGTTTAGCACTGCTTTCTCTAACTTGAAGCGTCTGACCTTACCGAGTCCTACAGCACCCCTATTCTGCAAGCCAAGGTGACGCATGCAGTCCCTAAAAATGGTATAGCTGTAATCGGACTGACCCGTGGAATAATTGTAGCATTTCATTTTACCTGCCCAGCGAACGTTGTGAAAAGGAAACTCATAAAACAATGGCAAAATTGTGTTTTTTCCTCCCCACTGAAAATAGTTTCATCATTTTTCAGTACATGGTATGGTACATAAGATGGTACCATGAGAAAATTACAACTTGTCTCGCAAGAAAGAAGCCCTCATACGGCTACGCGTATGGAAAAATTGAGCAGGGGATGAAAAAAGGAAAAATGGCTGCAGCGGGAAGGGGTTAAATAATTTTTTTAAGTCTTTTGCGGAGTAGCCCTTTTATCAGGTCCTAGAGTCGGCTTGGAGCTTGTGTATCCTCTCCTGGCAATAAGTGGTCCTATGATGGCAGGAGATAGCATTTTCTTGGTTTTGCCAGTGGGGGTCAGTAGCATGATAGAAGAAATAAGCCAGGATACACAAAAGAGCAGTACAAGAGGAAAAATTAACAGTAACAAGGCAGAAATATTATGCATGGATTGATAAAAAGAAAGGAAAGCATGTTTTACCTGAAAACCGTACATCTCTTGCAGGAACAAAAATACTACGTCTCGCTGTGTTGTCCAGGCTGCTCTACACTGCCTACTCACAGGCGCAATCCCATTACTGATCAACACAGGGGTTATGACCTGCTCTGTTTCTGACCTGGGCCGGTTCACCCCTCCTTAGGACAACCTGGTGGCTCCAAGCTCCCCCAGAGTCACCATATTAATACCGAACTTAGTGTGGACACCCAATCAACATAGCACAGGACAGACCAGAACTCCTGGACTCAAGTGATCCACCAGCCTCAGCCTCCCAAGGAGCTGGGATTACAGGCTCACGCCACAGAGCCCAGCAGATGTTTAGCACTGCTTTCTCTAACTTGAAGCATCTGACCTCACCGAGTCCTACGGCACCCCCATTCTGCAAGCCAAGGTGGCGCATACAGTCTCTAAAAATGGTATACCTGTAATCGGACTGACCCGTGGAATAATTGTAGCATTTCATTTTACCTGCCCAGCGAACGTTGTGAAAAGGAAACTCATAAAACAATGGCAAAATTGTGTTTTTTCCTCCCCACTGAAAATAGTTTCATCATTTTTCAGTACATGGTATGGTACATAAGATGGTACCATGAGAAAATTACAACTTGTCTCGCAAGAAAGAAGCCCTCATACGGCTACGCGTATGGAAAAATTGAGCAGGGGATGAAAAAAGGAAAAATGGCTGCAGCGGGAAGGGGTTAAATAATTTTTTTAAGTCTTTTGCGGAGTAGCCCTTTCATCAGGACCTAGAGTCGGCTTGGAGCTTGTGTATTCTCTCCTGGCAATAGGTGGTCCTATGATGGCAGGAGATAGCATTTTCTTGGTTTTGCCAGTGGGGGTCAGTAGCATGATAGAAGAAATAAGCCAGGATACACAAAAGAGCAGTACAAGAGGAAATAATAACAGTAACAAGGCAGAAATATTATGCATGGATTGATAAAAAAGAAAGGAAAGCATGTTTTACCTGAAAACCGTACATCTCTTGCAGGAACAAAAAGACTACGTCTCGCTGTGTTGTCCAGGCTGCTCTACACTGCCTACTCACAGGTGCAATCCCACTACTGATCAGCACGGGGGTTTTGACCTGCTCTGTTTCTGACCTGGGCCAGTTCACCCCTCCTTAGGACAACCTGGTGGCTCCAAGCTCCCCCAGAGTCACCATATTGATACCGAACTTAGTGTGGACACCTAATCAACATAGCACAGGACAGACCAGAACTCCTGGACTCAAGTGATCCACCAGCCTCAGCCTCCCAAGGACCTGGGATTACAGGCTCACGCCACAGAGCCCAGCAGATGTTTAGCACTGCTTTCTCTAACTAAAAACGTCTGACCTTACCGAGTCCTACAGCACCCCTATTCTGCAAGCCAAGGTGACGCATGCAGTCCCTAAAAATGGTATAGCTGTAATCGGACTGACCCGTGGAATAATTGTAGCATTTCATTTTACCTGCCCAGCGAACGTTGTGAAAAGGAAACTCATAAAACAATGGCAAAATTGTGTTTTTTCCTCCCCACTGAAAATAGTTTCATCATTTTTCAGTACATGGTATGGTACATAAGATGGTACCATGAGAAAATTACAACTTGTCTCGCAAGAAAGAAGCCCTCATACGGCTACGCGTATGGAAAAATTGAGCAGGGGATGAAAAAAGGAAAAATGGCTGCAGCGGGAAGGGGTTAAATAATTTTTTTAAGTCTTTTGCGGAGTAGCCCTTTTATCAGGTCCTAGAGTCGGCTTGGAGCTTGTGTATCCTCTCCTGGCAATAAGTGGTCCTATGATGGCAGGAGATAGCATTTTCTTGGTTTTGCCAGTGGGGGTCAGTAGCATGATAGAAGAAATAAGCCAGGATACACAAAAGAGCAGTACAAGAGGAAATAATAACAGTAACAAGGCAGAAATATTATGCATGGATTGATAAAAAAGAAAGGAAAGCATGTTTTACCTGAAAACCGTACATCTCTTGCAGGAACAAAAATACTACGTCTCGCTGTGTTGTCCAGGCTGCTCTACACTGCCTACTCACAGGCGCAATCCCACTACTGATCAACACAGGGGTTTTGACCTGCTCTGTTTCTGACCTGGGCCGGTTCACCCCTCCTTAGGACAACCTGGTGGCTCCAAGCTCCCCCAGAGTCACCATATTGATACCGAACTCAGTGTGGACACCCGATCAACATAGCACAGGACAGACCAGAACTCCTGGACTCAAGTGATCCACCAGCCTCAGCCTCCCAAGCAGCTGGGATTACAGGCTCACGCCACAGAGCCCAGCAGATGTTTAGCACTGCTTTCTCTAACTTGAAGCGTCTGACCTCACCGAGTCCTACGGCACCCCCATTCTGCAAGCCAAGGTGGCGCATGCAGTCTCTAAAAATTGTATAGCTGTAATCGGACTGACCCGTGGAATAATTGTAGCATTTCATTTTACCTGCCCAGCGAACGTTGTGAAAAGGAAACTCATAAAACAATGGCAAAATTGTGTTTTTTCCTCCCCACTGAAAATAGTTTCATCATTTTTCAGTACATGGTATGGTACATAAGATGGTACCATGAGAAAATTACAACTTGTCTCGCAAGAAAGAAGCCCTCATACGGCTACGCGTATGGAAAAATTGAGCAGGGGATGAAAAAAGGAAAAATGGCTGCAGCGGGAAGGGGTTAAATAATTTTTTTCAGTCTTTTGCGGAGTAGCCCTTTCATCAGGACCTAGAGTCGGCTTAGAGCTTGTGTATCCTCTCCTGGCAATAAGTGGTCCTCTGATGGCAGGAGATAGCATTTTCTTGGTTTTGCCAGTGGGGGTCAGTAGCATGATAGAAGAAATAAGCCAGGATACACAAAAGAGCAGTACAAGAGGAAATAATAACAGTAACAAGGCAGAAATATTATGCATGGATTGATAAAAAAGAAAGGAAAGCATGTTTTACCTGATAGCCGTACATCTCTTGCAGGAACAAAAAGACTATGTCTCGCTGTGTTGTCCAGGCTGCTCTACACTGCCTACTCACAGGCGCAATCCCACTACTGATCAACACAGGGGTTTTGACCTGCTCTGTTTCCGACCTGGGCCGGTTCACCCCTCCTTAGGACAACCTGGTGGCTCCAAGCTCCCCCAGAGTCACCATATTGATACCAAACTCAGTGTGGACACCCGATCAACATAGCACAGGACAGACCAGAACTCCTGGACTCAAGTGATCCACCAGCCTCAACCTCCCAAGCAGCTGGGATTACAGGCTCACGCCACAGAGCCCAGCAGATGTTTAGCACTGCTTTCTCTAACTTGAAGCGTCTGACCTCACCGAGTCCTACGGCACCCCCATTCTGCAAGCCAAGGTGACGCATGCAGTCTCTAAAAATGGTATAGCTGTAATCGGACTGACCCGTGGAATAATTGTAGCATTTCATTTTACCTGCCCAGCGAACGTTGTGAAAAGGAAACTCATAAAACAATGGCTAAATTGTGTTTTTTCCTCCCCACTGAAAATAGTTTCTTCATTTTTCAGTACATGGTATGGTACATAAGATGGTACCATGAGAAAATTTCAACTTGTCTCGCAAGAAAGAAGCCCTCATACGGCTGCGCGTATGGAAAAATTGAGCAGGGGATGAAAAAAGGAAAAATGGCTGCAGCGGGAAGGGGTTAAATAAATTTTTTAAGTCTTTTGCGGAGTAGCCCTTTCATCAGGTCCTAGAGTTGGCTTGGAGCTTGTGTATCCTCTCCTGGCAATAAGTGGTCCTATGATGGCAGGAGATAGCATTTTCTTGGTTTTGCCAGTGGGGGTCAGTAGCATGATAGAAGAAATAAGCCAGGATACACAAAAGAGCAGTACAAGAGGAAATAATAACAGTAACAAGGCAGAAATATTATGCATGGATTGATAAAAAAGAAAGGAAAGCATGTTTTACCTGAAAACCGTACATCTCTTGCAGGAACAAAAAGACTACGTCTCGCTGTGTTGTCCAGGCTGCTCTACACTGCCTACTCACAGGTGCAATCCCACTACTGATCAGCACGGGGGTTTTGACCTGCTCTGTTTCTGACCTGGGCCAGTTCACCCCTCCTTAGGACAACCTGGTGGCTCCAAGCTCCCCCAGAGTCACCATATTGATACCGAACTCAGTGTGGACACCCGATCAACATAGCACAGGACAGACCAGAACTCCTGGACTCAAGTGATCCACCAGCCTCAGCCTCCCAAGCAGCTGCGATTACAGGCTCACGCCACAGAGCCCAGCAGATGTTTAGCACTGCTTTCTCTAACTTGAAGCGTCTGACCTCACCGAGTCCTACGGCACCCCCATTCTGCAAGCCAAGGTGGCGCATGCAGTCTCTAAAAATTGTATAGCTGTAATCGGACTGACCCGTGGAATAATTGTAGCATTTCATTTTACCTGCCCAGCGAACGTTGTGAAAAGGAAACTCATAAAACAATGGCAAAATTGTGTTTTTTCCTCCCCACTGAAAATAGTTTCATCATTTTTCAGTACATGGTATGGTACATAAGATGGTACCATGAGAAAATTACAACTTGTCTCGCAAGAAAGAAGCCCTCATACGGCTACGCGTATGGAAAAATTGAGCAGGGGATGAAAAAAGGAAAAATGGCTGCAGCGGGAAGGGGTTAAATAATTTTTTTCAGTCTTTTGCGGAGTAGCCCTTTCATCAGGACCTAGAGTCGGCTTAGAGCTTGTGTATCCTCTCCTGGCAATAAGTGGTCCTCTGATGGCAGGAGATAGCATTTTCTTGGTTTTGCCAGTGGGGGTCAGTAGCATGATAGAAGAAATAAGCCAGGATACACAAAAGAGCAGTACAAGAGGAAATAATAACAGTAACAAGGCAGAAATATTATGCATGGATTGATAAAAAAGAAAGGAAAGCATGTTTTACCTGATAGCCGTACATCTCTTGCAGGAACAAAAAGACTATGTCTCGCTGTGTTGTCCAGGCTGCTCTACACTGCCTACTCACAGGCGCAATCCCACTACTGATCAACACAGGGGTTTTGACCTGCTCTGTTTCTGACCTGGGCCGGTTCACCCCTCCTTAGGACAACCTGGTGGCTCCAAGCTCCCCCAGAGTCACCATATTGATACCAAACTCAGTGTGGACACCCGATCAACATAGCACAGGACAGACCAGAACTCCTGGACTCAAGTGATCCACCAGCCTCAGCCTCCCAAGCAGCTGGGATTACAGGCTCACGCCACAGAGCCCAGCAGATGTTTAGCACTGCTTTCTCTAACTTGAAGCGTCTGACCTCACCGAGTCCTACGGCACCCCCATTCTGCAAGCCAAGGTGACGCATGCAGTCTCTAAAAATGGTATAGCTGTAATCGGACTGACCCGTGGAATAATTGTAGCATTTCATTTTACCTGCCCAGCGAACGTTGTGAAAAGGAAACTCATAAAACAATGGCTAAATTGTGTTTTTTCCTCCCCACTGAAAATAGTTTCTTCATTTTTCAGTACATGGTATGGTACATAAGATGGTACCATGAGAAAATTTCAACTTGTCTCGCAAGAAAGAAGCCCTCATACGGCTGCGCGTATGGAAAAATTGAGCAGGGGATGAAAAAAGGAAAAATGGCTGCAGCGGGAAGGGGTTAAATAAATTTTTTAAGTCTTTTGCGGAGTAGCCCTTTCATCAGGTCCTAGAGTTGGCTTGGAGCTTGTGTATCCTCTCCTGGCAATAAGTGGTCCTATGATGGCAGGAGATAGCATTTTCTTGGTTTTGCCAGTGGGGGTCAGTAGCATGATAGAAGAAATAAGCCAGGATACACAAAAGAGCAGTACAAAAGGAAATAATAACAGTAACAAGGCAGAAATATTATGCATGGATTGATAAAAAAGAAAGGAAAGCACGTTTTACCTGAAAACCGTACATCTCTTGCAGGAACAAAAAGACTATGTCTCGCTGTGTTGTCCAGGCTGCTCTACACTGGCTACTCACAGGCGCAATCCCACTACTGATCAGCACGGGGGTTTTGACCTGCTCTGTTTCCGACCTGGGCCAGTTCACCCCTCCTTAGGACAACCTGGTGGCTCCAAGCTCCCCCAGAGTCACCATATTAATACTGAACTTAGTGTGGACACCTAATCAACATAGCACAGGACAGACCAGAACTCCTGGACTCAAGTGATCCACCAGCCTCAGCCTCCCAAGGAGCTGGGATTACAGGCTCACGCCACAGAGCCCAGCAGATGTTTAGCACTGCTTTCTCTAACTTGAAGCGTCTGACCTCACCGAGTCCTACGGCACCCCCATTCTGCAAGCCAAGGTGGCGCATGCAGTCTCTAAAAATTGTATAGCTGTAATCGGACTGACCCGTGGAATAATTGTAGCATTTCATTTTACCTGCCCAGCGAACGTTGTGAAAAGGAAACTCATAAAACAATGGCAAAATTGTGTTTTTTCCTCCCCACTGAAAATAGTTTCTTCATTTTTCAGTACATGGTATGGTACATAAGATGGTACCATGAGAAAATTACAACTTGTCTCGCAAGAAAGAAGCCCTCATACGACTACGCGTATGGAAAAATTGAGCAGGGGATGAAAAAAGGAAAAATGGCTGCAGCGGGAAGGGGTTAAATAATTTTTTTAAGTCTTTTGCGGAGTAGCCCTTTCATCAGGTCCTAGAGTCGGCTTGGAGCTTGTGTATCCTCTCCAGGCAATAAGTGGTCCTATGATGGCAGGAGATAGCATTTTCTTGGTTTTGCCAGTGGGGGTCAGTAGCATGATAGAAGAAATAAGCCAGGATACACAAAAGAGCAGTACAAGAGGAAATAATAACAGTAATAAGGCAGAAATATTATGCATGGATTGATAAAAAAGAAAGGAAAGCACGTTTTACCTGAAAACCGTACATCTCTTGCAGGAACAAAAAGACTACCGGTATGTCTCGCTGTGTTGTCCAGGCTGCTCTACACTGGCTACTCACAGGCGCAATCCCACTACTGATCAGCACAGGGGGTTTTGACCTGCTCTGTTTCCAACCTGGGCTGGTTCACCCCTCCTTAGGACAACCTGGTGGCTCCAAGCTCCCCCAGAGTCACCATATTGATACCGAACGCAGTGTGGACACCTGATCAACATAGCACAGGACAGACCAGAACTCCTGGACTCAGGTGATCCACCAGCCTCAGCCTCCCAAGGAGCTGGGATTACAGGCTCACGCCTCAGGGTCCAGCAGATGTTTAGCACTGCTTTCTCTAACTTGAAGCGTCTGACCTCACCGAGTCCTACGGCACCCCCATTCTACAAGCCAAGGTGGCGCATGCAGTCTCTAAAAATTGTATAGCTGTAATCGGACTGACCCGTGGAATAATTGTAGCATTTCATTTTACCTGCCCAGCGAACGTTGTGAAAAGGAAACTCATAAAACAATGGCAAAATTGTGTTTTTTCCTCCCCACTGAAAATAGTTTCATCATTTTTCAGTACATGGTATGGTACATAAGATGGTACCATGAGAAAATTACAACTTGTCTCGCAAGAAAGAAGCCCTCATACGGCTATGCGTATTGAAAAATTGAGCAGGGGATGAAAAAAGGAAAAATGGCTGCAGCGGGAAGGGGTTAAATAATTTTTTTAAGTCTTTTGCGGAGTAGCCCTTTCATCAGGACCTAGAGTCGGCTTAGAGCTTGTGTATCCTCTCCTGGCAATAAGTGGTCCTATGATGGCAGGAGATAGCATTTTCTTGGTTTTGCCAGTGGGGGTCAGTAGCATGATAGAAGAAATAAGCCAGGATACACAAAAGAGCAGTACAAGAGGAAATAATAACAGTAACAAGGCAGAAATATTATGCATGGATTGTTAAAAAAGAAAGGAAAGCATGTTTTACCTGATAACCGTACATCTCTTGCAGGAACAAAAAGACTATGTCTCACTGTGTTGTCCAGGCTGCTCTACACTGGCTACTCACAAGCGCAATCCCACTACTGATCAGCACGGGGGTTTTGACCTGCTCTGTTTCCAACCTGGGCTGGTTCACCCCTCCTTAGGACAACCTGGTGGCTCCAAGCTCCCCCAGAGTCACCATATTGATACCGAACTTAGTGTGGACACCCGATCAACATAATACAGGACAGACCAGAACTCCTGGACTCAAGTGATCCACCAGCCTCAGCCTCCCAAGGAGCTGGGATTACAGGCTCACGCCACAGAGCCCAGCAGATGTTTAGCACTGCTTTCTCTAACTTGAAGCGTCTGACCTCACCGAGTCCTACGGCACCCCCATTCTGCAAGCCAAGGTGGCGCATGCAGTCTCTAAAAATTGTATAGCTGTAATCGGACTGACCTGTGGAACAATTGTAGCATTTCATTTTACCTGCCCAGCGAACGTTGTGAAAAGGAAACTCATAAAACAATGGCAAAATTGTGTTTTTTCCTCCCCACTGAAAATAGTTTCATCATTTTTCAGTACATGGTATGGTACATAAGATGGTACCATGAGAAAATTACAACTTGTCTCGCAAGAAAGAAGCCCTCATACGACTACGCGTATGGAAAAATTGAGCAGGGGATGAAAAAAGGAAAAATGGCTGCAGCGGGAAGGGGTTAAATAATTTTTTTAAGTCTTTTGCGGAGTAGCCCTTTCATCAGGTCCTAGAGTCGGCTTGGAGCTTGTGTATCCTCTCCTGGCAATAAGTGGTCCTATGATGGCAGGAGATAGCATTTTCTTGGTTTTGCCAGTGGGGGTCAGTAGCATGATAGAAGAAATAAGCCAGGATACACAAAAGAGCAGTACAAGAAGAAATAATAACAGTAACAAGGCAGAAATATTATGCATGGATTGATAAAAAAGAAAGGAAAGCATGTTTTACCTGAAAACCGTACATCTCTTGCAGGAACAAAAAGACTACGTCTCGCTGTGTTGTCCAGGCTGCTCTACACTGCCTACTCACAGGCGCAATTCCACTACTGATCAACACAGGGGTTTTGACTTGCTCTGTTTCTGACCTGGGCCGGTTCACCCCTCCTTAGGACAACCTGGTGGCTCCAAGCTCCCCCAGAGTCACCATATTGATACCGAACTCAGTGTGGACACCCGATCAACATAGCGCAGGACAGACCAGAACTCCTGGACTCAAGTGATCCACCAGCCCCAGCCTCCCAAACAGCTGGGATTACAGGCTCACGCCACAGAGCCCAGCAGATGTTTAGCACTGCCTTCTCTAACTTGAAGCATCTGACCTCACCGAGTCCTACGGCACCCCCATTCTGCAAGCCAAGGTGGCGCATACAGTCTCTAAAAATGGTATACCTGTAATGGGACTGACCCATGGAATAATTGTAGCATTTCATTTTACGTGCCCAGCGAACGTTGTGAAAAGAAAACTCATAAAACAATGGCAAAATTGTGTTTTTTCCTCCCCACTGAAAATAGTTTCATCATTTTTCAGTACATGGTATGGTACATAAGATGGTACCATGAGAAAATTACAACTTGTCTCGCAAGAAAGAAGCCCTCATACGGCTATGCGTATTGAAAAATTGAGCAGGGGATGAAAAAAGGAAAAATGGCTGCAGCGGGAAGGGGTTAAATAATTTTTTTAAGTCTTTTGCGGAGTAGCCCTTTCATCAGGACCTAGAGTCGGCTTAGAGCTTGTGTATCCTCTCCTGGCAATAAGTGGTCCTATGATGGCAGGAGATAGCATTTTCTTGGTTTTGCCAGTGGGGGTCAGTAGCATGATAGAAGAAATAAGCCAGGATACACAAAAGAGCAGTACAAGAGGAAATAATAACAGTAACAAGGCAGAAATATTATGCATGGATTGTTAAAAAAGAAAGGAAAGCATGTTTTACCTGATAACCGTACATCTCTTGCAGGAACAAAAAGACTATGTCTCACTGTGTTGTCCAGGCTGCTCTACACTGGCTACTCACAAGCGCAATCCCACTACTGATCAGCACGGGGGTTTTGACCTGCTCTGTTTCCGACCTGGGCCAGTTTACCCCTCTTTAGGACAACCTGGTGGCTCCAAGCTCCCCCAGAGTCACCATATTAATACTGAACTTAGTGTGGACACCTAATCAACATAGCACAGGACAGACCAGAACTCCTGGACTCAAGTGATCCACCAGCCTCAGCCTCCCAAGGAGCTGGGATTACAGGCTCACGCCACAGAGCCCAGCAGATGTTTAGCACTGCTTTCTCTAACTTGAAGCGTCTGACCTCACCGAGTCCTACGGCACCCCCATTCTGCAAGCCAAGGTGGCGCATGCAGTCTCTAAAAATTGTATAGCTGTAATCGGACTGACCCGTGGAATAATTGTAGCATTTCATTTTACCTGCCCAGCGAACGTTGTGAAAAGGAAACTCATAAAACAATGGCAAAATTGTGTTTTTTCCTCCCCACTGAAAATAGTTTCTTCATTTTTCAGTACATGGTATGGTACATAAGATGGTACCATGAGAAAATTACAACTTGTCTCGCAAGAAAGAAGCCCTCATACGACTACGCGTATGGAAAAATTGAGCAGGGGATGAAAAAAGGAAAAATGGCTGCAGCGGGAAGGGGTTAAATAATTTTTTTAAGTCTTTTGCGGAGTAGCCCTTTCATCAGGTCCTAGAGTCGGCTTGGAGCTTGTGTATCCTCTCCAGGCAATAAGTGGTCCTATGATGGCAGGAGATAGCATTTTCTTGGTTTTGCCAGTGGGGGTCAGTAGCATGATAGAAGAAATAAGCCAGGATACACAAAAGAGCAGTACAAGAGGAAATAATAACAGTAATAAGGCAGAAATATTATGCATGGATTGATAAAAAAGAAAGGAAAGCACGTTTTACCTGAAAACCGTACATCTCTTGCAGGAACAAAAAGACTACCGGTATGTCTCGCTGTGTTGTCCAGGCTGCTCTACACTGCCTACTCACAGGCGCAATTCCACTACTGATCAACACAGGGGTTTTGACTTGCTCTGTTTCTGACCTGGGCCGGTTCACCCCTCCTTAGGACAACCTGGTGGCTCCAAGCTCCCCCAGAGTCACCATATTGATACCGAACTCAGTGTGGACACCCGATCAACATAGCACAGGACAGACCAGAACTCCTGGACTCAAGTGATCCACCAGCCTCAGCCTCCCAAACAACTGGGATTACAGGCTCACGCCACAGAGCCCAGCAGATGTTTAGCACTGCTTTCTGTAACTTGAAGCGTCTGACCTCACCGAGTCCTACGGCACCCCCATTCTGCAAGCCAAGGTGGCGCATGCAGTCTCTAAAAATTGTATAGCTGTAATCGGACTGACCCGTGGAATAATTGTAGCATTTCATTTTACCTGCCCAGCGAACGTTGTGAAAAGGAAACTCATAAAACAATGGCAAAATTGTGTTTTTTCCTCCCCACTGAAAATAGTTTCTTCATTTTTCAGTACATGGTATGGTACATAAGATGGTACCATGAGAAAATTACAACTTGTCTCGCAAGAAAGAAGCCCTCATACGGCTGCGCGTATGGAAAAATTGAGCAGGGGATGAAAAAAGGAAAAATGGCTGCAGCGGGAAGGGGTTAAATAATTTTTTTAAGTCTTTTGCGGAGTAGCCCTTTCATCAGGTCCTAGAGTTGGCTTGGAGCTTGTGTATCCTCTCCTGGCAATAAGTGGTCCTATGATGGCAAGAGATAGCATTTTCTTGGTTTTGCCAGTGGGGGTCAGTAGCATGATAGAAGAAATAAGCCAGGATACACAAAAGAGCAGTACAAAAGGAAATAATAACAGTAACAAGGCAGAAATATTATGCATGGATTGATAAAAAAAGAAAGGAAAGCACGTTTTACCTGAAAACCGTACATCTCTTGCAGGAACAAAAGGACTATGTCTCGCTGTGTTGTCCAGGCTGCTCTACACTGGCTACTCACAGGCGCAATCCCACTACTGATCAGCACGGGGGTTTTGACCTGCTCTGTTTCCAACCTGGGCTGGTTCACCCCTCCTTAGGACAACCTGTTGGCTCCAAGCTCCGCCAGAGTCACCATATTGATACTGTACTTAGGTTGGACACCCAATCAACATAGCACAGGACAGACCAGAACTCCTGGACTCAAGTGATCCACCAGACTCAGCCTCCCAAGGAGTTGGGATTACAGGCTCACGCCACAGTGCCCAGCAGATGTTTAGCACTGCTTTCTCTAACTTGAAGCGTCTGACCTCACCGAGTCCTACGGCACCCCCATTCTGCAAGCCAAGGTGGCGCATGCAGTCTCTAAAAATTGTATAGCTGTAATCGGACTGACCCGTGGAATAATTGTAGCATTTCATTTTACCTGCCCAGCGAACGTTGTGAAAAGGAAACTCATAAAACAATGGCAAAATTGTGTTTTTTCCTCCCCACTGAAAATAGTTTCGTCATTTTTCAGTACATGGTATGGTACATAAGATGGTACCATGAGAAAATTACAAGTTGTCTCGCAAGAAAGAAGCCCTCATACGGCTACGCGTATGGAAAAATTGAGCAGGGGATGAAAAAAGGAAAAATGGCTGCAGCGGGAAGGGGTTAAATAATTTTTTTAAGTCTTTTGCGGAGTAGCCCTTTCATCAGGACCTAGAGTCGGCTTAGAGCTTGTGTATCCTCTCCTGGCAATAAGTGGTCCTATGATGGCAGGAGATAGCATTTTCTTGGTTTTGCCAGTGGGGGTCAGTAGCATGATAGAAGAAATAAGCCAGGATACACAAAAGAGCAGTACAAGAGGAAATATTAACAGTAACAAGGCAGAAATATTATGCATGGATTGATAAAAAAGAAAGGAAAGCATGTTTTACCTGAAAACCGTACATCTCTTGCAGGAACAAAAAGACTATATCTCGCTGTGTTGTCCAGGCTGCTCTACACTGCCTACTCACAGGCGCAATCCCACTACTGATCAGCACAGGGGTTTTGACCTGCTCTGTTTCCGACCTGGGCCAGTTCACCCCTCCTTAGGACAACCTGGTGGCTCCAAGCTCCCCCAGAGTCACCATATTGATACCGTACTTAGTGTGGACACCCAATCAACATAGCACAGGACAGACCAGAACTCCTGGACTCAAGTGATCCACCAGCCTCAGCCTCCCAAGGAGCTGGGATTACAGGCTCACACCACAGAGCCCAGCAGATGTTTAGCACTGCTTTCTCTAACTTGAAGCATCTGACCTCACCGAGTCCTACGGCACCCCCATTCTGCAAGCCAGGGTGGTGCATACAGTCTCTAAAAATGGTATACCTGTAATCGGACTGACCCGTGGAATAATTGTAGCATTTCATTTTACCTGCCCAGCGAACGTTGTGAAAAGGAAACTCATAAAACCATGGCAAAATTGTGTTTTTTCCTCCCCACTGAAAATAGTTTCTTCATTTTTCAGTACATGGTATGGTACATAAGATGGTACCATGAGAAAATTACAACTTGTCTCGCAAGAAAGAAGCCCTCATACGACTACGCGTATGGAAAAATTGAGCAGGGGATGAAAAAAGGAAAAATGGCTGCAGCGGGAAGGGGTTAAATAATTTTTTTAAGTCTTTTGCGGAGTAGCCCTTTCATCAGGTCCTAGAGTCGGCTTGGAGCTTGTGTATCCTCTCCTGGCAATAAGTGGTCCTATGATGGCAGGAGATAGCATTTTCTTGGTTTTGCCAGTGGGGGTCAGTAGCATGATAGAAGAAATAAGCCAGGATACACAAAAGAGCAGTACAAGAGGAAATAATAACAGTAACAAGGCAGAAATATTATGCATGGATTGATAAAAAAGAAAGGAAAGCACGTTTTACCTGAAAACCGTACAGCTCTTGCAGGAACAAAAAGACTACCGGTATGTCTCGCTGTGTTGTCCAGGCTGCTCTACACTGGCTACTCACAGGCGCAATCCCACTACTGATCAGCACAGTGGGTTTTGACCTGCTCTGTTTCCAACCTGGGCTGGTTCACCCCTCCTTAGGACAACCTGGTGGCTCCAAGCTCCCCCAGAGTCACCATATTGATACCAAACTTAGTGTGGACACCCGATCAACATAGCACAGGACAGACCAGAACTCTGGGACTCAAGTGATCCACCAGCCTCAGCCTCCCAAGGAGCTGGGATTACAGGCTCACGCCACAGAGCCCAGCAGATGTTTAGCACTGCTTTCTCTAACTTGAAGCGTCTGACCTTACCGAGTCCTACAGCACCCCCATTCTGCAAGCCAAGGTGACGCATGCAGTCCCTAAAAATGGTATAGCTGTAATCGGACTGACCCGTGGAATAATTGTAGCATTTCATTTTACCTGCCCAGCGAACGTTGTGAAAAGGAAACTCATAAAACAATGGCAAAATTGTGTTTTTTCCTCCCCACTGAAAATAGTTTCATCATTTTTCAGTACATGGTATGGTACATAAGATGGTACCATGAGAAAATTACAACTTGTCTCGCAAGAAAGAAGCCCTCATACGGCTACGCGTATGGAAAAATTGAGCAGGGGATGAAAAAAGGAAAAATGGCTGCAGCGGGAAGGGGTTAAATAATTTTTTAAAGTCTTTTGCGGAGTAGCCCTTTCATCAGGTCCTAGAGTCGGCTTGGAGCTTGTGTATCCTCTCCTGGCAATAAGTGGTCCTATGATGGCAGGAGATAGCATTTTCTTGGTTTTGCCAGTGGGGGTCAGTAGCATGATAGAAGAAATAAGCCAGGATACACAAAAGAGCAGTACAAGAGGAAATAATAACAGTAACAAGGCAGAAATATTATGCGTGGATTGATAAAAAAGAAAGGAAAGCACGTTTTACCTGAAAACCGTACATCTCTTGCAGGAACAAAAAGACTATGTCTCGCTGTGTTGTCCAGGCTGCTCTACACTGGCTACTCACAGGCGCAATCCCACTACTGATCAGCACGGGGGTTTTGACCTGCTCTGTTTCCAACCTGGGCTGGTTCACCCCTCCTTAGGACAACCTGGTGGCTCCAAGCTCCCCCAGAGTCACCATATTGATACCGAACTTAGTGTGGACACCCGATCAACATAGCACAGGACAGACCAGAACTCCTGGACTCAAGTGATCCACCAGCCTCAGCCTCCCAAGGAGCTGGGATTACAGGCTCACACCACAGAGCCCAGCAGATGTTTAGTACTGCTTTCTCTAACTTGAAGCGTCTGACCTCACCGAGTCCTACGGCACCCCCATTCTGCAAGCCAAGGTGGCGCATGCAGTCTCTAAAAATTGTATAGCTGTAATCGGACTGACCTGTGGAACAATTGTAGCATTTCATTTTACCTGCCCAGCGAACGTTGTGAAAAGGAAACTCATAAAACAGTGGCAAAATTGTGTTCATTCCTCCCCACTGAAAATAGTTTCATCATTTTTCAGTACATGGTATGGTACATAAGATGGTACCATGAGAAAATTACAACTTGTCTCGCAAGAAAGAAGCCCTCATACGACTACGCGTATGGAAAAATTGAGCAGGGGATGAAAAAAGGAAAAATGGCTGCAGCGGGAAGGGGTTAAATAATTTTTTAAAGTCTTTTGCGGAGTAGCCCTTTCATCAGGTCCTAGAGTCGGCTTGGAGCTTGTGTATCCTCTCCTGGCAATACGTGGTCCTATGATGGCAGGAGATAGCATTTTCTTGGTTTTGCCAGTGGGGGTCAGTAGCATGATAGAAGAAATAAGCCAGGATACACAAAAGAGCAGTACAAGAGGAAATATTAACAGTAACAAGGCAGAAATATTATGCATGGATTGATAAAAAAGAAAGGAAAGCATGTTTTACCTGAAAACCGTACATCTCTTGCAGGAACAAAAAGACTATATCTCGCTGTGTTGTCCAGGCTGCTCTACACTGGCTACTCACAGGCGCAATCCCACTACTGATCAGCACAGGGGTTTTGACCTGCTCTGTTTCCGACCTGGGCCAGTTCACCCCTCCTTAGGACAACCTGGTGGCTCCAAGCTCCCCCAGAGTCACCATATTGATACCGTACTTAGTGTGGACACCCAATCAACATAGCACAGGACAGACCAGAACTCCTGGACTCAAGTGATCCACCAGCCTCAGCCTCCCAAGGAGCTGGTATTACAGGCTCACGCCACAGAGCCCAGCAGATGTTTAGCACTGCTTTCTCTAACTTGAAGCATCTGACCTCACCGAGTCCTACGGCACCCCCATTCTGCAAGCCAGGGTGGTGCATACAGTCTCTAAAAATGGTATACCTGTAATCGGACTGACCCGTGGAATAATTGTAGCATTTCATTTTACCTGCCCAGCGAACGTTGTGAAAAGGAAACTCATAAAACCAATTACAAAATTGTGTTTTTTCCTCCCCACTGAAAATAGTTTCTTCATTTTTCAGTACATGGTATGGTACATAAGATGGTACCATGAGAATATTACAACTTGTCTCGCAAGAAAGAAGCCCTCATACGACTACGCGTATGGAAAAATTGAGCAGGGGATGAAAAAAGGAAAAATGGCTGCAGCGGGAAGGGGTTAAATAATTTTTTTAAGTCTTTTGTGGAGTAGCCCTTTCATCAGGTCCTAGAGTCGGCTTGGAGCTTGTGTATCCTCTCCTGGCAATAAGTGGTCCTATGATGGCAGGAGATAGCATTTTCTTGGTTTTGCCAGTGGGGGTCAGTAGCATGATAGAAGAAATAAGCCAGGATACACAAAAGAGCAGTACAAGAGGAAATAATAACAGTAACAAGGCAGAAATATTATGCATGGATTGATAAAAAAGAAAGGAAAGCACGTTTTACCTGAAAACCGTACATCTCTTGCAGGAACAAAAAGACTACCGGTATGTCTCGCTGTGTTGTCCAGGCTGCTCTACACTGGCTACTCACAGGCGCAATCCCACTACTGATCAGCACAGTGGGTTTTGACCTGCTCTGTTTCCAACCTGGGCTGGTTCACCCCTCCTTAGGACAACCTGGTGGCTCCAAGCTCCCCCAGAGTCACCATATTGATACCAAACTTAGTGTGGACACCCGATCAACATAGCACAGGACAGACCAGAATTCCTGGACTCAAGTGATCCACCAGCCTCAGCCTCCCAAGGAGCTGGGATTACAGGCTCACGCCACAGAGCCCAGCAGATGTTTAGCACTGCTTTCTCTAACTTGAAGCGTCTGACCTTACCGAGTCCTACAGCACCCCCATTCTGCAAGCCAAGGTGACGCATGCAGTCCCTAAAAATGGTATAGCTGTAATCGGACTGACCCGTGGAATAATTGTAGCATTTCATTTTACCTGCCCAGCGAACGTTGTGAAAAGGAAACTCATAAAACAATGGCAAAATTGTGTTTTTTCCTCCCCACTGAAAATAGTTTCATCATTTTTCAGTACATGGTATGGTACATAAGATGGTACCATGAGAAAATTACAACTTGTCTCGCAAGAAAGAAGCCCTCATACGGCTACGCGTATGGAAAAATTGAGCAGGGGATGAAAAAAGGAAAAATGGCTGCAGCGGGAAGGGGTTAAATAATTTTTTAAAGTCTTTTGCGGAGTAGCCCTTTCATCAGGTCCTAGAGTCGGCTTGGAGCTTGTGTATCCTCTCCTGGCAATAAGTGGTCCTATGATGGCAGGAGATAGCATTTTCTTGGTTTTGCCAGTGGGGGTCAGTAGCATGATAGAAGAAATAAGCCAGGATACACAAAAGAGCAGTACAAGAGGAAATAATAACAGTAACAAGGCAGAAATATTATGCGTGGATTGATAAAAAAGAAAGGAAAGCACGTTTTACCTGAAAACCGTACATCTCTTGCAGGAACAAAAAGACTATGTCCCGCTGTGTTGTCCAGGCTGCTCTACACTGGCTACTCACAGGCGCAATCCCACTACTGATCAGCACGGGGGTTTTGACCTGCTCTGTTTCCAACCTGGGCTGGTTCACCCCTCCTTAGGACAACCTGGTGGCTCCAAGCTCCCCCAGAGTCACCATATTGATACCGAACTTAGTGTGGACACCCGATCAACATAGCACAGGACAGACCAGAACTCCTGGACTCAAGTGATCCACCAGCCTCAGCCTCCCAAGGAGCTGGGATTACAGGCTCACACCACAGAGCCCAGCAGATGTTTAGTACTGCTTTCTCTAACTTGAAGCGTCTGACCTCACCGAGTCCTACGGCACCCCCATTCTGCAAGCCAAGGTGGCGCATGCAGTCTCTAAAAATTGTATAGCTGTAATCGGACTGACCTGTGGAACAATTGTAGCATTTCATTTTACCTGCCCAGCGAACGTTGTGAAAAGGAAACTCATAAAACAGTGGCAAAATTGTGTTCATTCCTCCCCACTGAAAATAGTTTCATCATTTTTCAGTACATGGTATGGTACATAAGATGGTACCATGAGAAAATTACAACTTGTCTCGCAAGAAAGAAGCCCTCATACGACTACGCGTATGGAAAAATTGAGCAGGGGATGAAAAAAGGAAAAATGGCTGCAGCGGGAAGGGGTTAAATAATTTTTTAAAGTCTTTTGCGGAGTAGCCCTTTCATCAGGTCCTAGAGTCGGCTTGGAGCTTGTGTATCCTCTCCTGGCAATACGTGGTCCTATGATGGCAGGAGATAGCATTTTCTTGGTTTTGCCAGTGGGGGTCAGTAGCATGATAGAAGAAATAAGCCAGGATACACAAAAGAGCAGTACAAGAGGAAATATTAACAGTAACAAGGCAGAAATATTATGCATGGATTGATAAAAAAGAAAGGAAAGCATGTTTTACCTGAAAACCGTACATCTCTTGCAGGAACAAAAAGACTATATCTCGCTGTGTTGTCCAGGCTGCTCTACACTGGCTACTCACAGGCGCAATCCCACTACTGATCAGCACAGGGGTTTTGACCTGCTCTGTTTCCGACCTGGGCCAGTTCACCCCTCCTTAGGACAACCTGGTGGCTCCAAGCTCCCCCAGAGTCACCATATTGATACCGTACTTAGTGTGGACACCCAATCAACATAGCACAGGACAGACCAGAACTCCTGGACTCAAGTGATCCACCAGCCTCAGCCTCCCAAGCAGCTGGTATTACAGGCTCACGCCACAGAGCCCAGCAGATGTTTAGCACTGCTTTCTCTAACTTGAAGCATCTGACCTCACCGAGTCCTACGGCACCCCCATTCTGCAAGCCAGGGTGGTGCATACAGTCTCTAAAAATGGTATACCTGTAATCGGACTGACCCGTGGAATAATTGTAGCATTTCATTTTACCTGCCCAGCGAACGTTGTGAAAAGGAAACTCATAAAACCATGGCAAAATTGTGTTTTTTCCTCCCCACTGAAAATAGTTTCTTCATTTTTCAGTACATGGTATGGTACATAAGATGGTACCATGAGAATATTACAACTTGTCTCGCAAGAAAGAAGCCCTCATACGACTACGCGTATGGAAAAATTGAGCAGGGGATGAAAAAAGGAAAAATGGCTGCAGCGGGAAGGGGTTAAATAATTTTTTTAAGTCTTTTGCGGAGTAGCCCTTTCATCAGGTCCTAGAGTCGGCTTGGAGCTTGTGTATCCTCTCCTGGCAATAAGTGGTCCTATGATGGCAGGAGATAGCATTTTCTTGGTTTTGCCAGTGGGGGTCAGTAGCATGATAGAAGAAATAAGCCAGGATACACAAAAGAGCAGTACAAGAGGAAATAATAACAGTAACAAGGCAGAAATATTATGCATGGATTGATAAAAAAGAAAGGAAAGCACGTTTTACCTGAAAACCGTACATCTCTTGCAGGAACAAAAAGACTATGTCTCGCTGTGTTGTCCAGGCTGCTCTACACTGGCTACTCACAGGCGCAATCCCACTACTGATCAGCACGGGGGTTTTGACCTGCTCTGTTTCCAACCTGGGCTGGTTCACCCCTCCTTAGGACAACCTGGTGGCTCCAAGCTCCCCCAGAGTCACCATATTGATACCGAACTTAGTGTGGACACCCGATCAACATAGCACAGGACAGACCAGAACTCCTGGACTCAAGTGATCCACCAGCCTCAGCCTCCCAAGGAGCTGGGATTACAGGCTCACACCACAGAGCCCAGCAGATGTTTAGTACTGCTTTCTCTAACTTGAAGCGTCTGACCTCACCGAGTCCTACGGCACCCCCATTCTGCAAGCCAAGGTGGCGCATGCAGTCTCTAAAAATTGTATAGCTGTAATCGGACTGACCTGTGGAACAATTGTAGCATTTCATTTTACCTGCCCAGCGAACGTTGTGAAAAGGAAACTCATAAAACAGTGGCAAAATTGTGTTCATTCCTCCCCACTGAAAATAGTTTCATCATTTTTCAGTACATGGTATGGTACATAAGATGGTACCATGAGAAAATTACAACTTGTCTCGCAAGAAAGAAGCCCTCATACGACTACGCGTATGGAAAAATTGAGCAGGGGATGAAAAAAGGAAAAATGGCTGCAGCGGGAAGGGGTTAAATAATTTTTTAAAGTCTTTTGCGGAGTAGCCCTTTCATCAGGTCCTAGAGTCGGCTTGGAGCTTGTGTATCCTCTCCTGGCAATACGTGGTCCTATGATGGCAGGAGATAGCATTTTCTTGGTTTTGCCAGTGGGGGTCAGTAGCATGATAGAAGAAATAAGCCAGGATACACAAAAGAGCAGTACAAGAGGAAATATTAACAGTAACAAGGCAGAAATATTATGCATGGATTGATAAAAAAGAAAGGAAAGCATGTTTTACCTGAAAACCGTACATCTCTTGCAGGAACAAAAAGACTATATCTCGCTGTGTTGTCCAGGCTGCTCTACACTGGCTACTCACAGGCGCAATCCCACTACTGATCAGCACAGGGGTTTTGACCTGCTCTGTTTCCGACCTGGGCCAGTTCACCCCTCCTTAGGACAACCTGGTGGCTCCAAGCTCCCCCAGAGTCACCATATTGATACCGTACTTAGTGTGGACACCCAATCAACATAGCACAGGACAGACCAGAACTCCTGGACTCAAGTGATCCACCAGCCTCAGCCTCCCAAGGAGCTGGTATTACAGGCTCACGCCACAGAGCCCAGCAGATGTTTAGCACTGCTTTCTCTAACTTGAAGCATCTGACCTCACCGAGTCCTACGGCACCCCCATTCTGCAAGCCAGGGTGGTGCATACAGTCTCTAAAAATGGTATACCTGTAATCGGACTGACCCGTGGAATAATTGTAGCATTTCATTTTACCTGCCCAGCGAACGTTGTGAAAAGGAAACTCATAAAACCAATTACAAAATTGTGTTTTTTCCTCCCCACTGAAAATAGTTTCTTCATTTTTCAGTACATGGTATGGTACATAAGATGGTACCATGAGAATATTACAACTTGTCTCGCAAGAAAGAAGCCCTCATACGACTACGCGTATGGAAAAATTGAGCAGGGGATGAAAAAAGGAAAAATGGCTGCAGCGGGAAGGGGTTAAATAATTTTTTTAAGTCTTTTGTGGAGTAGCCCTTTCATCAGGTCCTAGAGTCGGCTTGGAGCTTGTGTATCCTCTCCTGGCAATAAGTGGTCCTATGATGGCAGGAGATAGCATTTTCTTGGTTTTGCCAGTGGGGGTCAGTAGCATGATAGAAGAAATAAGCCAGGATACACAAAAGAGCAGTACAAGAGGAAATAATAACAGTAACAAGGCAGAAATATTATGCATGGATTGATAAAAAAGAAAGGAAAGCACGTTTTACCTGAAAACCGTACATCTCTTGCAGGAACAAAAAGACTACCGGTATGTCTCGCTGTGTTGTCCAGGCTGCTCTACACTGGCTACTCACAGGCGCAATCCCACTACTGATCAGCACAGTGGGTTTTGACCTGCTCTGTTTCCAACCTGGGCTGGTTCACCCCTCCTTAGGACAACCTGGTGGCTCCAAGCTCCCCCAGAGTCACCATATTGATACCAAACTTAGTGTGGACACCCGATCAACATAGCACAGGACAGACCAGAATTCCTGGACTCAAGTGATCCACCAGCCTCAGCCTCCCAAGGAGCTGGGATTACAGGCTCACGCCACAGAGCCCAGCAGATGTTTAGCACTGCTTTCTCTAACTTGAAGCGTCTGACCTTACCGAGTCCTACAGCACCCCCATTCTGCAAGCCAAGGTGACGCATGCAGTCCCTAAAAATGGTATAGCTGTAATCGGACTGACCCGTGGAATAATTGTAGCATTTCATTTTACCTGCCCAGCGAACGTTGTGAAAAGGAAACTCATAAAACAATGGCAAAATTGTGTTTTTTCCTCCCCACTGAAAATAGTTTCATCATTTTTCAGTACATGGTATGGTACATAAGATGGTACCATGAGAAAATTACAACTTGTCTCGCAAGAAAGAAGCCCTCATACGGCTACGCGTATGGAAAAATTGAGCAGGGGATGAAAAAAGGAAAAATGGCTGCAGCGGGAAGGGGTTAAATAATTTTTTAAAGTCTTTTGCGGAGTAGCCCTTTCATCAGGTCCTAGAGTCGGCTTGGAGCTTGTGTATCCTCTCCTGGCAATAAGTGGTCCTATGATGGCAGGAGATAGCATTTTCTTGGTTTTGCCAGTGGGGGTCAGTAGCATGATAGAAGAAATAAGCCAGGATACACAAAAGAGCAGTACAAGAGGAAATAATAACAGTAACAAGGCAGAAATATTATGCGTGGATTGATAAAAAAGAAAGGAAAGCACGTTTTACCTGAAAACCGTACATCTCTTGCAGGAACAAAAAGACTATGTCCCGCTGTGTTGTCCAGGCTGCTCTACACTGGCTACTCACAGGCGCAATCCCACTACTGATCAGCACGGGGGTTTTGACCTGCTCTGTTTCCAACCTGGGCTGGTTCACCCCTCCTTAGGACAACCTGGTGGCTCCAAGCTCCCCCAGAGTCACCATATTGATACCGAACTTAGTGTGGACACCCGATCAACATAGCACAGGACAGACCAGAACTCCTGGACTCAAGTGATCCACCAGCCTCAGCCTCCCAAGGAGCTGGGATTACAGGCTCACACCACAGAGCCCAGCAGATGTTTAGTACTGCTTTCTCTAACTTGAAGCGTCTGACCTCACCGAGTCCTACGGCACCCCCATTCTGCAAGCCAAGGTGGCGCATGCAGTCTCTAAAAATTGTATAGCTGTAATCGGACTGACCTGTGGAACAATTGTAGCATTTCATTTTACCTGCCCAGCGAACGTTGTGAAAAGGAAACTCATAAAACAGTGGCAAAATTGTGTTCATTCCTCCCCACTGAAAATAGTTTCATCATTTTTCAGTACATGGTATGGTACATAAGATGGTACCATGAGAAAATTACAACTTGTCTCGCAAGAAAGAAGCCCTCATACGACTACGCGTATGGAAAAATTGAGCAGGGGATGAAAAAAGGAAAAATGGCTGCAGCGGGAAGGGGTTAAATAATTTTTTAAAGTCTTTTGCGGAGTAGCCCTTTCATCAGGTCCTAGAGTCGGCTTGGAGCTTGTGTATCCTCTCCTGGCAATACGTGGTCCTATGATGGCAGGAGATAGCATTTTCTTGGTTTTGCCAGTGGGGGTCAGTAGCATGATAGAAGAAATAAGCCAGGATACACAAAAGAGCAGTACAAGAGGAAATATTAACAGTAACAAGGCAGAAATATTATGCATGGATTGATAAAAAAGAAAGGAAAGCATGTTTTACCTGAAAACCGTACATCTCTTGCAGGAACAAAAAGACTATATCTCGCTGTGTTGTCCAGGCTGCTCTACACTGGCTACTCACAGGCGCAATCCCACTACTGATCAGCACAGGGGTTTTGACCTGCTCTGTTTCCGACCTGGGCCAGTTCACCCCTCCTTAGGACAACCTGGTGGCTCCAAGCTCCCCCAGAGTCACCATATTGATACCGTACTTAGTGTGGACACCCAATCAACATAGCACAGGACAGACCAGAACTCCTGGACTCAAGTGATCCACCAGCCTCAGCCTCCCAAGCAGCTGGTATTACAGGCTCACGCCACAGAGCCCAGCAGATGTTTAGCACTGCTTTCTCTAACTTGAAGCATCTGACCTCACCGAGTCCTACGGCACCCCCATTCTGCAAGCCAGGGTGGTGCATACAGTCTCTAAAAATGGTATACCTGTAATCGGACTGACCCGTGGAATAATTGTAGCATTTCATTTTACCTGCCCAGCGAACGTTGTGAAAAGGAAACTCATAAAACCATGGCAAAATTGTGTTTTTTCCTCCCCACTGAAAATAGTTTCTTCATTTTTCAGTACATGGTATGGTACATAAGATGGTACCATGAGAATATTACAACTTGTCTCGCAAGAAAGAAGCCCTCATACGACTACGCGTATGGAAAAATTGAGCAGGGGATGAAAAAAGGAAAAATGGCTGCAGCGGGAAGGGGTTAAATAATTTTTTTAAGTCTTTTGCGGAGTAGCCCTTTCATCAGGTCCTAGAGTCGGCTTGGAGCTTGTGTATCCTCTCCTGGCAATAAGTGGTCCTATGATGGCAGGAGATAGCATTTTCTTGGTTTTGCCAGTGGGGGTCAGTAGCATGATAGAAGAAATAAGCCAGGATACACAAAAGAGCAGTACAAGAGGAAATAATAACAGTAACAAGGCAGAAATATTATGCATGGATTGATAAAAAAGAAAGGAAAGCACGTTTTACCTGAAAACCGTACATCTCTTGCAGGAACAAAAAGACTACCGGTATGTCTCGCTGTGTTGTCCAGGCTGCTCTACACTGGCTACTCACAGGCGCAATCCCACTACTGATCAGCACAGTGGGTTTTGACCTGCTCTGTTTCCAACCTGGGCTGGTTCACCCCTCCTTAGGACAACCTGGTGGCTCCAAGCTCCCCCAGAGTCACCATATTGATACCAAACTTAGTGTGGACACCCGATCAACATAGCACAGGACAGACCAGAATTCCTGGACTCAAGTGATCCACTAGCCTCAGCCTCCCAAGGAGCTGGGATTACAGGCTCACGCCACAGAGCCCAGCAGATGTTTAGCACTGCTTTCTCTAACTTGAAGCGTCTGACCTTACCGAGTCCTACAGCACCCCCATTCTGCAAGCCAAGGTGACGCATGCAGTCCCTAAAAATGGTATAGCTGTAATCGGACTGACCCGTGGAATAATTGTAGCATTTCATTTTACCTGCCCAGCGAACGTTGTGAAAAGGAAACTCATAAAACAATGGCAAAATTGTGTTTTTTCCTCCCCACTGAAAATAGTTTCATCATTTTTCAGTACATGGTATGGTACATAAGATGGTACCATGAGAAAATTACAACTTGTCTCGCAAGAAAGAAGCCCTCATACAGCTACGCGTATGGAAAAATTGAGCAGGGGATGAAAAAAGGAAAAATGGCTGCAGCGGGAAGGGGTTAAATAATTTTTTAAAGTCTTTTGCGGAGTAGCCCTTTCATCAGGTCCTAGAGTCGGCTTGGAGCTTGTGTATCCTCTCCTGGCAATAAGTGGTCCTATGATGGCAGGAGATAGCATTTTCTTGGTTTTGCCAGTGGGGGTCAGTAGCATGATAGAAGAAATAAGCCAGGATACACAAAAGAGCAGTACAAGAGGAAATAATAACAGTAACAAGGCAGAAATATTATGCATGGATTGATAAAAAAGAAAGGAAAGCATGTTTTACCTGAAAACCGTACATCTCTTGCAGGAACAAAAAGACTATATCTCGCTGTGTTGTCCAGGCTGCTCTACACTGGCTACTCACAGGCGCAATCCCACTACTGATCAGCACAGGGGTTTTGACCTGCTCTGTTTCTGACCTGGGCCAGTTCACCCCTCCTTAGGACAACCTGGTGGCTCCAAGCTCCCCCAGAGTCACCATATTGATACCGTACTTAGTGTGGACACCCAATCAACATAGCACAGGACAGACCAGAACTCCTGGACTCAAGTGATCCACCAGCCTCAGCCTCCCAAGGAGCTGGGATTACAGGCTCACGCCACAGAGCCCAGCAGATGTTTAGCACTGCTTTCTCTAACTTGAAGCATCTGACCTCACCGAGTCCTACGGCACCCCCATTCTGCAAGCCAGGGTGGTGCATACAGTCTCTAAAAATGGTATACCTGTAATCGGACTGACCCGTGGAATAATTGTAGCATTTCATTTTACCTGCCCAGCGAACGTTGTGAAAAGGAAACTCATAAAACCATGGCAAAATTGTGTTTTTTCCTCCCCACTGAAAATAGTTTCTTCATTTTTCAGTACATGGTATGGTACATAAGATGGTACCATGAGAAAATTACAACTTGTCTCGCAAGAAAGAAGCCCTCATACGACTACGCGTATGGAAAAATTGAGCAGGGGATGAAAAAAGGAAAAATGGCTGCAGCGGGAAGGGGTTAAATAATTTTTTTAAGTCTTTTGCGGAGTAGCCCTTTCATCAGGTCCTAGAGTCGGCTTGGAGCTTGTGTATCCTCTCCTGGCAATAAGTGGTCCTATGATGGCAGGAGATAGCATTTTCTTGGTTTTGCCAGTGGGGGTCAGTAGCATGATAGAAGAAATAAGCCAGGATACACAAAAGAGCAGTACAAGAGGAAATAATAACAGTAACAAGGCAGAAATATTATGCATGGATTGATAAAAAAGAAAGGAAAGCACGTTTTACCTGAAAACCGTACATCTCTTGCAGGAACAAAAAGACTACCGGTATGTCTCGCTGTGTTGTCCACGCTGCTCTACACTGGCTACTCACAGGCGCAATCCCACTACTGATCAGCACAGTGGGTTTTGACCTGCTCTGTTTCCAACCTGGGCTGGTTCACCCCTCCTTAGGACAACCTGGTGGCTCCAAGCTCCCCCAGAGTCACCATATTGATACCAAACTTAGTGTGGACACCTGATCAACATAGCACAGGACAGACCAGAACTCCTGGACTCAAGTGATCCACTAGCCTCAGCCTCCCAAGGAGCTGGGATTACAGGCTCACGCCACAGAGCCCAGCAGATGTTTAGCACTGCTTTCTCTAACTTGAAGCGTCTGACCTTACCGAGTCCTACAGCACCCCCATTCTGCAAGCCAAGGTGACGCATGCAGTCCCTAAAAATGGTATAGCTGTAATCGGACTGACCCGTGGAATAATTGTAGCATTTCATTTTACCTGCCCAGCGAACGTTGTGAAAAGGAAACTCATAAAACAATGGCAAAATTGTGTTTTTTCCTCCCCACTGAAAATAGTTTCATCATTTTTCAGTACATGGTATGGTACATAAGATGGTACCATGAGAAAATTACAACTTGTCTCGCAAGAAAGAAGCCCTCATACGGCTACGCGTATGGAAAAATTGAGCAGGGGATGAAAAAAGGAAAAATGGCTGCAGCGGGAAGGGGTTAAATAATTTTTTAAAGTCTTTTGCGGAGTAGCCCTTTCATCAGGTCCTAGAGTCGGCTTGGAGCTTGTGTATCCTCTCCTGGCAATAAGTGGTCCTATGATGGCAGGAGATAGCATTTTCTTGGTTTTGCCAGTGGGGGTCAGTAGCATGATAGAAGAAATAAGCCAGGATACACAAAAGAGCAGTACAAGAGGAAATAATAACAGTAACAAGGCAGAAATATTATGCATAGATTGATAAAAAAGAAAGGAAAGCACGTTTTACCTGAAAACCGTACATCTCTTGCAGGAACAAAAAGACTATGTCTCGCTGTGTTGTCCAGGCTGCTCTACACTGGCTACTCACAGGCGCAATCCCACTACTGATCAGCACGGGGGTTTTGACCTGCTCTGTTTCCAACCTGGGCTGGTTCACCCCTCCTTAGGACAACCTGGTGGCTCCAAGCTCCCCCAGAGTCACCATATTGATACCGAACTTAGTGTGGACACCCGATCAAGATAGCACAGGACAGACCAGAACTCCTGGACTCAAGTGATCCACCAGCCTCAGCCTCCCAAGGAGCTGGGATTACAGGCTCACACCACAGAGCCCAGCAGATGTTTAGTACTGCTTTCTCTAACTTGAAGCGTCTAACCTCACCGAGTCCTACGGCACCCCCATTCTGCAAGCCAAGGTGGCGCATGCAGTCTCTAAAAATTGTATAGCTGTAATCGGACTGACCTGTGGAACAATTGTAGCATTTCATTTTACCTGCCCAGCGAACGTTGTGAAAAGGAAACTCATAAAACAATGGCAAAATTGTGTTTTTTCCTCCCCACTGAAAATAGTTTCATCATTTTTCAGTACATGGTATGGTACATAAGATGGTACCATGAGAAAATTACAACTTGTCTCGCAAGAAAGAAGCCCTCATACGACTACGCGTATGGAAAAATTGAGCAGGGGATGAAAAAAGGAAAAATGGCTGCAGCGGGAAGGGGTTAAATAATTTTTTAAAGTCTTTTGCGGAGTAGCCCTTTCATCAGGTCCTAGAGTCGGCTTGGAGCTTGTGTATCCTCTCCTGGCAATACGTGGTCCTATGATGGCAGGAGATAGCATTTTCTTGGTTTTGCCAGTGGGGGTCAGTAGCATGATAGAAGAAATAAGCCAGGATACACAAAAGAGCAGTACAAGCGGAAATAATAACAGTAACAAGGCAGAAATATTATGCGTGGATTGATAAAAAAGAAAGGAAAGCACGTTTTACCTGAAAACCGTACATCTCTTGCAGGAACAAAAAGACTATGTCTCGCTGTGTTGTCCAGGCTGCTCTACACTGGCTACTCACAGGCGCAATCCCACTACTGATCAGCATCGGGGGTTTTGACCTGCTCTGTTTCCAACCTGGGCTGGTTCACCCCTCCTTAGGACAACCTGGTGGCTCCAAGCTCCCCCAGAGTCACCATATTGATACCGAACTTAGTGTGGACACCCGATCAACATAGCACAGGACAGACCAGAACTCCTGGACTCAAGTGATCCACCAGCCTCAGCCTCCCAAGGAGCTGGGATTACAGGCTCACGCCACAGAGCCCAGCAGATGTTTAGCACTGCTTTCTCTAACTTGAAGCGTCTGACCTCACCGAGTCCTACGGCACCCCCATTCTGCAAGCCAAGGTGGCGCATGCAGTCTCTAAAAATTGTATAGCTGTAATCGGACTGACCCGTGGAATAATTGTAGCATTTCATTTTACCTGCCCAGCGAACGTTGTGAAATGGAAACTCATAAAACAATGGCAAAATTGTGTTTTTTCCTCCCCACTGAAAATAGTTTCATCATTTTTCAGTACATGGTATGGTACATAAGATGGTACCATGAGAAAATTACAACTTGTCTCGCAAGAAAGAAGCCCTCATACGGCTACGTGTATGGAAAAATTGAGCAGGGGATGAAAAAAGGAAAAATGGCTGCAGCAGGAAGCGGTTAAATAATTTTTTTAAGTCTTTTGCGGAGTAGCCCTTTTATCAGGTCCTAGAGTCGGCTTGGAGCTTGTGTATCCTCTCCTGGCAATAAGTGGTCCTATGATGGCAGGAGATAGCATTTCCTTGGTTTTCCAGTGGGGGTCAGTAGCATGATAGAAGAAATAAGCCAGGATACACAAAAGAGCAGTACAAGAGGAAATAATAACAGTAACAAGGCAGAAATATTATGCATGGATTGATAAAAAAGAAAGGAAAGCACGTTTTACCTGAAAACCGTACATCTCTTGCAGGAACAAAAAGACTATGTCTCGCTGTGTTGTCCAGGCTGCTCTACACTGGCTACTCACAGGTGCAATCCCACTACAGATCAGCACGGGGGTTTTGACCTGCTCTGTTTCCAACCTGGGCTGGTTCACCCCTCCTTAGGACAACCTGGTGGCTCCAAGCTCCCCCAGAGTCACCATATTGATACTGAACTTAGTGAGGACACCCTATCAACATAGCACAGGACAGACCAGAACTCCTGGACTCAAGTGATCCACCAACCTCAGCCTCCCAAGGAGCTGGGATTACAGGCTCACTCCACAGAGCCCAGCAGATGTTTAGCACTGCTTTCTCTAACTTGAAGCATCTGACCTCACCGAGTCCTACGGCACCCCCATTCTGCAAGCCAAGGTGACGCATGCAGTCTCTAAAAATGGTATAGCTGTAATCGGACTGACCCGTGGAATAATTGTAGCATTTCATTTTACCTGCCCAGCGAACGTTGTGAAAAGGAAACTCATAAAACAATGGCAAAATTGTGTTTTTTCCTCCCCACTGAAAATAGTTTCATCATTTTTCAGTACATGGTATGGTACATAAGATGGTACCATGAGAAAATTACAACTTGTCTCGCAAGAAAGAAGCCCTCATACGGCTGCGCGTATGAAAAAATTGAGCAGGGGATGAAAAAAGGAAAAATGGCTGCAGCGGGAAGGGGTTAAATAATTTTTTTAAGTCTTTTGCGGAGTAGCCCTTTCATCAGGTCCTAGAGTTGGCTTGGAGCTTGTGTATCCTCTCCTGGCAATAAGTGGTCCTATGATGGCAGGAGATAGCATTTTCTTGGTTTTGCCAGTGGGGGTCAGTAGCATGATAGAAGAAATAAGCCAGGATACACAAAAGAGCAGTACAAGCGGAAATAATAACAGTAACAAGGCAGAAATATTATGCGTGGATTGATAAAAAAGAAAGGAAAGCACGTTTTACCTGAAAACCGTACATCTCTTGCAGGAACAAAAAGACTATGTCTCGCTGTGTTGTCCAGGCTGCTCTACACTGGCTACTCACAGGCGCAATCCCACTACTGATCAGCATCGGGGGTTTTGACCTGCTCTGTTTCCAACCTGGGCTGGTTCACCCCTCCTTAGGACAACCTGGTGGCTCCAAGCTCCCCCAGAGTCACCATATTGATACCGAACTTAGTGTGGACACCCGATCAACATAGCACAGGACAGACCAGAACTCCTGGACTCAAGTGATCCACCAGCCTCAGCCTCCCAAGGAGCTGGGATTACAGGCTCACGCCACAGAGCCCAGCAGATGTTTAGCACTGCTTTCTCTAACTTGAAGCATCTGACCTCACCGAGTCCTACGGCACCCCCATTCTGCAAGCCAGGGTGGTGCATACAGTCTCTAAAAATGGTATACCTGTAATCGGACTGACCCGTGGAATAATTGTAGCATTTCATTTTACCTGCCCAGCGAACGTTGTGAAAAGGAAACTCATAAAACCATGGCAAAATTGTGTTTTTTCCTCCCCACTGAAAATAGTTTCTTCATTTTTCAGTACATGGTATGGTACATAAGATGGTACCATGAGAATATTACAACTTGTCTCGCAAGAAAGAAGCCCTCATACGACTACGCGTATGGAAAAATTGAGCAGGGGATGAAAAAAGGAAAAATGGCTGCAGCGGGAAGGGGTTAAATAATTTTTTTAAGTCTTTTGCGGAGTAGCCCTTTCATCAGGTCCTAGAGTCGGCTTGGAGCTTGTGTATCCTCTCCTGGCAATAAGTGGTCCTATGATGGCAGGAGATAGCATTTTCTTGGTTTTGCCAGTGGGGGTCAGTAGCATGATAGAAGAAATAAGCCAGGATACACAAAAGAGCAGTACAAGAGGAAATAATAACAGTAACAAGGCAGAAATATTATGCATGGATTGATAAAAAAGAAAGGAAAGCACGTTTTACCTGAAAACCGTACATCTCTTGCAGGAACAAAAAGACTACCGGTATGTCTCGCTGTGTTGTCCAGGCTGCTCTACACTGGCTACTCACAGGCGCAATCCCACTACTGATCAGCACAGTGGGTTTTGACCTGCTCTGTTTCCAACCTGGGCTGGTTCACCCCTCCTTAGGACAACCTGGTGGCTCCAAGCTCCCCCAGAGTCACCATATTGATACCAAACTTAGTGTGGACACCCGATCAACATAGCACAGGACAGACCAGAATTCCTGGACTCAAGTGATCCACTAGCCTCAGCCTCCCAAGGAGCTGGGATTACAGGCTCACGCCACAGAGCCCAGCAGATGTTTAGCACTGCTTTCTCTAACTTGAAGCGTCTGACCTTACCGAGTCCTACAGCACCCCCATTCTGCAAGCCAAGGTGACGCATGCAGTCCCTAAAAATGGTATAGCTGTAATCGGACTGACCCGTGGAATAATTGTAGCATTTCATTTTACCTGCCCAGCGAACGTTGTGAAAAGGAAACTCATAAAACAATGGCAAAATTGTGTTTTTTCCTCCCCACTGAAAATAGTTTCATCATTTTTCAGTACATGGTATGGTACATAAGATGGTACCATGAGAAAATTACAACTTGTCTCGCAAGAAAGAAGCCCTCATACAGCTACGCGTATGGAAAAATTGAGCAGGGGATGAAAAAAGGAAAAATGGCTGCAGCGGGAAGGGGTTAAATAATTTTTTAAAGTCTTTTGCGGAGTAGCCCTTTCATCAGGTCCTAGAGTCGGCTTGGAGCTTGTGTATCCTCTCCTGGCAATAAGTGGTCCTATGATGGCAGGAGATAGCATTTTCTTGGTTTTGCCAGTGGGGGTCAGTAGCATGATAGAAGAAATAAGCCAGGATACACAAAAGAGCAGTACAAGAGGAAATAATAACAGTAACAAGGCAGAAATATTATGCATGGATTGATAAAAAAGAAAGGAAAGCATGTTTTACCTGAAAACCGTACATCTCTTGCAGGAACAAAAAGACTATATCTTGCTGTGTTGTCCAGGCTGCTCTACACTGGCTACTCACAGGCGCAATCCCACTACTGATCAGCACAGGGGTTTTGACCTGCTCTGTTTCTGACCTGGGCCAGTTCACCCCTCCTTAGGACAACCTGGTGGCTCCAAGCTCCCCCAGAGTCACCATATTGATACCGTACTTAGTGTGGACACCCAATCAACATAGCACAGGACAGACCAGAACTCCTGGACTCAAGTGATCCACCAGCCTCAGCCTCCCAAGGAGCTGGGATTACAGGCTCACGCCACAGAGCCCAGCAGATGTTTAGCACTGCTTTCTCTAACTTGAAGCATCTGACCTCACCGAGTCCTACGGCACCCCCATTCTGCAAGCCAGGGTGGTGCATACAGTCTCTAAAAATGGTATACCTGTAATCGGACTGACCCGTGGAATAATTGTAGCATTTCATTTTACCTGCCCAGCGAACGTTGTGAAAAGGAAACTCATAAAACCATGGCAAAATTGTGTTTTTTCCTCCCCACTGAAAATAGTTTCTTCATTTTTCAGTACATGGTATGGTACATAAGATGGTACCATGAGAAAATTACAACTTGTCTCGCAAGAAAGAAGCCCTCATACGACTACGCGTATGGAAAAATTGAGCAGGGGATGAAAAAAGGAAAAATGGCTGCAGCGGGAAGGGGTTAAATAATTTTTTTAAGTCTTTTGCGGAGTAGCCCTTTCATCAGGTCCTAGAGTCGGCTTGGAGCTTGTGTATCCTCTCCTGGCAATAAGTGGTCCTATGATGGCAGGAGATAGCATTTTCTTGGTTTTGCCAGTGGGGGTCAGTAGCATGATAGAAGAAATAAGCCAGGATACACAAAAGAGCAGTACAAGAGGAAATAATAACAGTAACAAGGCAGAAATATTATGCATGGATTGATAAAAAAGAAAGGAAAGCACGTTTTACCTGAAAACCGTACATCTCTTGCAGGAACAAAAAGACTACCGGTATGTCTCGCTGTGTTGTCCACGCTGCTCTACACTGGCTACTCACAGGCGCAATCCCACTACTGATCAGCACAGTGGGTTTTGACCTGCTCTGTTTCCAACCTGGGCTGGTTCACCCCTCCTTAGGACAACCTGGTGGCTCCAAGCTCCCCCAGAGTCACCATATTGATACCAAACTTAGTGTGGACACCTGATCAACATAGCACAGGACAGACCAGAACTCCTGGACTCAAGTGATCCACTAGCCTCAGCCTCCCAAGGAGCTGGGATTACAGGCTCACGCCACAGAGCCCAGCAGATGTTTAGCACTGCTTTCTCTAACTTGAAGCGTCTGACCTTACCGAGTCCTACAGCACCCCCATTCTGCAAGCCAAGGTGACGCATGCAGTCCCTAAAAATGGTATAGCTGTAATCGGACTGACCTGTGGAACAATTGTAGCATTTCATTTTACCTGCCCAGCGAACGTTGTGAAAAGGAAACTCATAAAACAATGGCAAAATTGTGTTTTTTCCTCCCCACTGAAAATAGTTTCATCATTTTTCAGTACATGGTATGGTACATAAGATGGTACCATGAGAAAATTACAACTTGTCTCGCAAGAAAGAAGCCCTCATACGACTACGCGTATGGAAAAATTGAGCAGGGGATGAAAAAAGGAAAAATGGCTGCAGCGGGAAGGGGTTAAATAATTTTTTAAAGTCTTTTGCGGAGTAGCCCTTTCATCAGGTCCTAGAGTCGGCTTGGAGCTTGTGTATCCTCTCCTGGCAATACGTGGTCCTATGATGGCAGGAGATAGCATTTTCTTGGTTTTGCCAGTGGGGGTCAGTAGCATGATAGAAGAAATAAGCCAGGATACACAAAAGAGCAGTACAAGAGGAAATATTAACAGTAACAAGGCAGAAATATTATGCATGGATTGATAAAAAAGAAAGGAAAGCATGTTTTACCTGAAAACCGTACATCTCTTGCAGGAACAAAAAGACTATATCTCGCTGTGTTGTCCAGGCTGCTCTACACTGCCTACTCACAGGCGCAATCCCACTACTGATCAGCACAGGGGTTTTGACCTGCTCTGTTTCCGACCTGGGCCAGTTCACCCCTCCTTAGGACAACCTGGTGGCTCCAAGCTCCCCCAGAGTCACCATATTGATACCGTACTTAGTGTGGACACCCAATCAACATAGCACAGGACAGACCAGAACTCCTGGACTCAAGTGATCCACCAGCCTCAGCCTCCCAAGGAGCTGGGATTACAGGCTCACGCCACAGAGCCCAGCAGATGTTTAGCACTGCTTTCTCTAACTTGAAGCATCTGACCTCACCGAGTCCTACGGCACCCCCATTCTGCAAGCCAGGGTGGTGCATACAGTCTCTAAAAATGGTATACCTGTAATCGGACTGACCCGTGGAATAATTGTAGCATTTCATTTTACCTGCCCAGCGAACGTTGTGAAAAGGAAACTCATAAAACCATGGCAAAATTGTGTTTTTTCCTCCCCACTGAAAATAGTTTCTTCATTTTTCATAACATGGTATGGTACATAAGATGGTACCATGAGAAAATTACAACTTGTCTCGCAAGAAAGAAGCCCTCATACGACTACGCGTATGGAAAAATTGAGCAGGGGATGAAAAAAGGAAAAATGGCTGCAGCGGGAAGGGGTTAAATAATTTTTTTAAGTCTTTTGCGGAGTAGCCCTTTCATCAGGTCCTAGAGTCGGCTTGGAGCTTGTGTATCCTCTCCTGGCAATAAGTGGTCCTATGATGGCAGGAGATAGCATTTTCTTGGTTTTGCCAGTGGGGGTCAGTAGCATGATAGAAGAAATAAGCCAGGATACAGAAAAGAGCAGTACAAGAGGAAATAATAACAGTAACAAGGCAGAAATATTATGCATGGATTGATAAAAAAGAAAGGAAAGCACGTTTTACCTGAAAACCGTACATCTCTTGCAGGAACAAAAAGACTACCGGTATGTCTCGCTGTGTTGTCCAGGCTGCTCTACACTGGCTACTCACAGGCGCAATCCCACTACTGATCAGCACAGTGGGTTTTGACCTGCTCTGTTTCCAACCTGGGCTGGTTCACCCCTCCTTAGGACAACCTGGTGGCTCCAAGCTCCCCCAGAGTCACCATATTGATACCAAACTTAGTGTGGACACCCGATCAACATAGCACAGGACAGACCAGAACTCCTGGACTCAAGTGATCCACTAGCCTCAGCCTCCCAAGGAGCTGGGATTACAGGCTCACGCCACAGAGCCCAGCAGATGTTTAGCACTGCTTTCTCTAACTTGAAGCGTCTGACCTCACCGAGTCCTACGGCACCCCCATTCTGCAAGCCAAGGTGGCGCATGCAGTCTCTAAAAATTGTATAGCTGTAATCGGACTGACCCGTGGAATAATTGTAGCATTTCATTTTACCTGCCCAGCGAACGTTGTGAAATGGAAACTCATAAAACAATGGCAAAATTGTGTTTTTTCCTCCCCACTGAAAATAGTTTCATCATTTTTCAGTACATGGTATGGTACATAAGATGGTACCATGAGAAAATTACAACTTGTCTCGCAAGAAAGAAGCCCTCATACGGCTACGTGTATGGAAAAATTGAGCAGGGGATGAAAAAAGGAAAAATGGCTGCAGCAGGAAGCGGTTAAATAATTTTTTTAAGTCTTTTGCGGAGTAGCCCTTTTATCAGGTCCTAGAGTCGGCTTGGAGCTTGTGTATCCTCTCCTGGCAATAAGTGGTCCTATGATGGCAGGAGATAGCATTTCCTTGGTTTTCCAGTGGGGGTCAGTAGCATGATAGAAGAAATAAGCCAGGATACACAAAAGAGCAGTACAAGAGGAAATAATAACAGTAACAAGGCAGAAATATTATGCATGGATTGATAAAAAAGAAAGGAAAGCACGTTTTACCTGAAAACCGTACATCTCTTGCAGGAACAAAAAGACTATGTCTCGCTGTGTTGTCCAGGCTGCTCTACACTGGCTACTCACAGGTGCAATCCCACTACAGATCAGCACGGGGGTTTTGACCTGCTCTGTTTCCAACCTGGGCTGGTTCACCCCTCCTTAGGACAACCTGGTGGCTCCAAGCTCCCCCAGAGTCACCATATTGATACTGAACTTAGTGAGGACACCCTATCAACATAGCACAGGACAGACCAGAACTCCTGGACTCAAGTGATCCACCAACCTCAGCCTCCCAAGGAGCTGGGATTACAGGCTCACTCCACAGAGCCCAGCAGATGTTTAGCACTGCTTTCTCTAACTTGAAGCATCTGACCTCACCGAGTCCTACGGCACCCCCATTCTGCAAGCCAAGGTGACGCATGCAGTCTCTAAAAATGGTATAGCTGTAATCGGACTGACCCGTGGAATAATTGTAGCATTTCATTTTACCTGCCCAGCGAACGTTGTGAAAAGGAAACTCATAAAACAATGGCAAAATTGTGTTTTTTCCTCCCCACTGAAAATAGTTTCATCATTTTTCAGTACATGGTATGGTACATAAGATGGTACCATGAGAAAATTACAACTTGTCTCGCAAGAAAGAAGCCCTCATACGGCTGCGCGTATGAAAAAATTGAGCAGGGGATGAAAAAAGGAAAAATGGCTGCAGCGGGAAGGGGTTAAATAATTTTTTTAAGTCTTTTGCGGAGTAGCCCTTTCATCAGGTCCTAGAGTTGGCTTGGAGCTTGTGTATCCTCTCCTGGCAATAAGTGGTCCTATGATGGCAGGAGATAGCATTTTCTTGGTTTTGCCAGTGGGGGTCAGTAGCATGATAGAAGAAATAAGCCAGGATACACAAAAGAGCAGTACAAGCGGAAATAATAACAGTAACAAGGCAGAAATATTATGCGTGGATTGATAAAAAAGAAAGGAAAGCACGTTTTACCTGAAAACCGTACATCTCTTGCAGGAACAAAAAGACTATGTCTCGCTGTGTTGTCCAGGCTGCTCTACACTGGCTACTCACAGGCGCAATCCCACTACTGATCAGCATCGGGGGTTTTGACCTGCTCTGTTTCCAACCTGGGCTGGTTCACCCCTCCTTAGGACAACCTGGTGGCTCCAAGCTCCCCCAGAGTCACCATATTGATACCGAACTTAGTGTGGACACCCGATCAACATAGCACAGGACAGACCAGAACTCCTGGACTCAAGTGATCCACCAGCCTCAGCCTCCCAAGGAGCTGGGATTACAGGCTCACGCCACAGAGCCCAGCAGATGTTTAGCACTGCTTTCTCTAACTTGAAGCATCTGACCTCACCGAGTCCTACGGCACCCCCATTCTGCAAGCCAGGGTGGTGCATACAGTCTCTAAAAATGGTATAGCTGTAATCGGACTGACTCGTGGAATAATTGTAGCATTTCATTTTACCTGCCCAGCGAACGTTGTGAAAAGGAAACATAAAACAATGGCAAAATTGTGTTTTTTCCTCCCCACTGAAAATAGTTTCTTCATTTTTCAGTACATGGTATGGTACATAAGATGGTACCATGAGAATATTACAACTTGTCTCGCAAGAAAGAAGCCCTCATACGACTACGCGTATGGAAAAATTGAGCAGGGGATGAAAAAAGGAAAAATGGCTGCAGCGGGAAGGGGTTAAATAATTTTTTTAAGTCTTTTGCGGAGTAGCCCTTTCATCAGGTCCTAGAGTCGGCTTGGAGCTTGTGTATCCTCTCCTGGCAATAAGTGGTCCTATGATGGCAGGAGATAGCATTTTCTTGGTTTTGCCAGTGGGGGTCAGTAGCATGATAGAAGAAATAAGCCAGGATACACAAAAGAGCAGTACAAGAGGAAATAATAACAGTAACAAGGCAGAAATATTATGCATGGATTGATAAAAAAGAAAGGAAAGCACGTTTTACCTGAAAACCGTACATCTCTTGCAGGAACAAAAAGACTACCGGTATGTCTCGCTGTGTTGTCCAGGCTGCTCTACACTGGCTACTCACAGGCGCAATCCCACTACTGATCAGCACAGTGGGTTTTGACCTGCTCTGTTTCCAACCTGGGCTGGTTCACCCCTCCTTAGGACAACCTGGTGGCTCCAAGCTCCCCCAGAGTCACCATATTGATACCAAACTTAGTGTGGACACCCGATCAACATAGCACAGGACAGACCAGAATTCCTGGACTCAAGTGATCCACTAGCCTCAGCCTCCCAAGGAGCTGGGATTACAGGCTCACGCCACAGAGCCCAGCAGGTGTTTAGCACTGCTTTCTCTAACTTGAAGCGTCTGACCTTACCGAGTCCTACAGCACCCCCATTCTGCAAGCCAAGGTGACGCATGCAGTCCCTAAAAATGGTATAGCTGTAATCGGACTGACCCGTGGAATAATTGTAGCATTTCATTTTACCTGCCCAGCGAACGTTGTGAAAAGGAAACTCATAAAACAATGGCAAAATTGTGTTTTTTCCTCCCCACTGAAAATAGTTTCATCATTTTTCAGTACATGGTATGGTACATAAGATGGTACCATGAGAAAATTACAACTTGTCTCGCAAGAAAGAAGCCCTCATACAGCTACGCGTATGGAAAAATTGAGCAGGGGATGAAAAAAGGAAAAATGGCTGCAGCGGGAAGGGGTTAAATAATTTTTTAAAGTCTTTTGCGGAGTAGCCCTTTCATCAGGTCCTAGAGTCGGCTTGGAGCTTGTGTATCCTCTCCTGGCAATAAGTGGTCCTATGATGGCAGGAGATAGCATTTTCTTGGTTTTGCCAGTGGGGGTCAGTAGCATGATAGAAGAAATAAGCCAGGATACACAAAAGAGCAGTACAAGAGGAAATAATAACAGTAACAAGGCAGAAATATTATGCATGGATTGATAAAAAAGAAAGGAAAGCATGTTTTACCTGAAAACCGTACATCTCTTGCAGGAACAAAAAGACTATATCTCGCTGTGTTGTCCAGGCTGCTCTACACTGGCTACTCACAGGCGCAATCCCACTACTGATCAGCACAGGGGTTTTGACCTGCTCTGTTTCTGACCTGGGCCAGTTCACCCCTCCTTAGGACAACCTGGTGGCTCCAAGCTCCCCCAGAGTCACCATATTGATACCGTACTTAGTGTGGACACCCAATCAACATAGCACAGGACAGACCAGAACTCCTGGACTCAAGTGATCCACCAGCCTCAGCCTCCCAAGGAGCTGGGATTACAGGCTCACGCCACAGAGCCCAGCAGATGTTTAGCACTGCTTTCTCTAACTTGAAGCATCTGACCTCACCGAGTCCTACGGCACCCCCATTCTGCAAGCCAGGGTGGTGCATACAGTCTCTAAAAATGGTATACCTGTAATCGGACTGACCCGTGGAATAATTGTAGCATTTCATTTTACCTGCCCAGCGAACGTTGTGAAAAGGAAACTCATAAAACCATGGCAAAATTGTGTTTTTTCCTCCCCACTGAAAATAGTTTCTTCATTTTTCAGTACATGGTATGGTACATAAGATGGTACCATGAGAAAATTACAACTTGTCTCGCAAGAAAGAAGCCCTCATACGACTACGCGTATGGAAAAATTGAGCAGGGGATGAAAAAAGGAAAAATGGCTGCAGCGGGAAGGGGTTAAATAATTTTTTTAAGTCTTTTGCGGAGTAGCCCTTTCATCAGGTCCTAGAGTCGGCTTGGAGCTTGTGTATCCTCTCCTGGCAATAAGTGGTCCTATGATGGCAGGAGATAGCATTTTCTTGGTTTTGCCAGTGGGGGTCAGTAGCATGATAGAAGAAATAAGCCAGGATACACAAAAGAGCAGTACAAGAGGAAATAATAACAGTAACAAGGCAGAAATATTATGCATGGATTGATAAAAAAGAAAGGAAAGCACGTTTTACCTGAAAACCGTACATCTCTTGCAGGAACAAAAAGACTACCGGTATGTCTCGCTGTGTTGTCCACGCTGCTCTACACTGGCTACTCACAGGCGCAATCCCACTACTGATCAGCACAGTGGGTTTTGACCTGCTCTGTTTCCAACCTGGGCTGGTTCACCCCTCCTTAGGACAACCTGGTGGCTCCAAGCTCCCCCAGAGTCACCATATTGATACCAAACTTAGTGTGGACACCTGATCAACATAGCACAGGACAGACCAGAACTCCTGGACTCAAGTGATCCACTAGCCTCAGCCTCCCAAGGAGCTGGGATTACAGGCTCACGCCACAGAGCCCAGCAGATGTTTAGCACTGCTTTCTCTAACTTGAAGCGTCTGACCTTACCGAGTCCTACAGCACCCCCATTCTGCAAGCCAAGGTGACGCATGCAGTCCCTAAAAATGGTATAGCTGTAATCGGACTGACCCGTGGAATAATTGTAGCATTTCATTTTACCTGCCCAGCGAACGTTGTGAAAAGGAAACTCATAAAACAATGGCAAAATTGTGTTTTTTCCTCCCCACTGAAAATAGTTTCATCATTTTTCAGTACATGGTATGGTACATAAGATGGTACCATGAGAAAATTACAACTTGTCTCGCAAGAAAGAAGCCCTCATACGGCTACGCGTATGGAAAAATTGAGCAGGGGATGAAAAAAGGAAAAATGGCTGCAGCGGGAAGGGGTTAAATAATTTTTTAAAGTCTTTTGCGGAGTAGCCCTTTCATCAGGTCCTAGAGTCGGCTTGGAGCTTGTGTATCCTCTCCTGGCAATAAGTGGTCCTATGATGGCAGGAGATAGCATTTTCTTGGTTTTGCCAGTGGGGGTCAGTAGCATGATAGAAGAAATAAGCCAGGATACACAAAAGAGCAGTACAAGAGGAAATAATAACAGTAACAAGGCAGAAATATTATGCATGGATTGATAAAAAAGAAAGGAAAGCACGTTTTACCTGAAAACCGTACATCTCTTGCAGGAACAAAAAGACTATGTCTCGCTGTGTTGTCCAGGCTGCTCTACACTGGCTACTCACAGGCGCAATCCCACTACTGATCAGCACGGGGGTTTTGACCTGCTCTGTTTCCAACCTGGGCTGGTTCACCCCTCCTTAGGACAACCTGGTGGCTCCAAGCTCCCCCAGAGTCATCATATTGATACCGAACTTAGTGTGGACACCCGATCAAGATAGCACAGGACAGACCAGAACTCCTGGACTCAAGTGATCCACCAGCCTCAGCCTCCCAAGGAGCTGGGATTACAGGCTCACACCACAGAGCCCAGCAGATGTTTAGTACTGCTTTCTCTAACTTGAAGCGTCTGACCTCACCGAGTCCTACGGCACCCCCATTCTGCAAGCCAAGGTGGCGCATGCAGTCTCTAAAAATTGTATAGCTGTAATCGGACTGACCTGTGGAACAATTGTAGCATTTCATTTTACCTGCCCAGCGAACGTTGTGAAAAGGAAACTCATAAAACAATGGCAAAATTGTGTTTTTTCCTCCCCACTGAAAATAGTTTCATCATTTTTCAGTACATGGTATGGTACATAAGATGGTACCATGAGAAAATTACAACTTGTCTCGCAAGAAAGAAGCCCTCATACGACTACGCGTATGGAAAAATTGAGCAGGGGATGAAAAAAGGAAAAATGGCTGCAGCGGGAAGGGGTTAAATAATTTTTTAAAGTCTTTTGCGGAGTAGCCCTTTCATCAGGTCCTAGAGTCGGCTTGGAGCTTGTGTATCCTCTCCTGGCAATACGTGGTCCTATGATGGCAGGAGATAGCATTTTCTTGGTTTTGCCAGTGGGGGTCAGTAGCATGATAGAAGAAATAAGCCAGGATACACAAAAGAGCAGTACAAGAGGAAATATTAACAGTAACAAGGCAGAAATATTATGCATGGATTGATAAAAAAGAAAGGAAAGCATGTTTTACCTGAAAACCGTACATCTCTTGCAGGAACAAAAAGACTATATCTCGCTGTGTTGTCCAGGCTGCTCTACACTGCCTACTCACAGGCGCAATCCCACTACTGATCAGCACGGGGGTTTTGACCTGCTCTGTTTCCAACCTGGGCTGGTTCACCCCTCCTTAGGACAACCTGGTGGCTCCAAGCTCCCCCAGAGTCACCATATTGATACCGAACTTAGTGTGGACACCCGATCAAGATAGCACAGGACAGACCAGAACTCCTGGACTCAAGTGATCCACCAGCCTCAGCCTCCCAAGGAGCTGGGATTACAGGCTCACACCACAGAGCCCAGCAGATGTTTAGTACTGCTTTCTCTAACTTGAAGCGTCTGACCTCACCGAGTCCTACGGCACCCCCATTCTGCAAGCCAAGGTGGCGCATGCAGTCTCTAAAAATTGTATAGCTGTAATCGGACTGACCTGTGGAACAATTGTAGCATTTCATTTTACCTGCCCAGCGAACGTTGTGAAAAGGAAACTCATAAAACAATGGCAAAATTGTGTTTTTTCCTCCCCACTGAAAATAGTTTCATCATTTTTCAGTACATGGTATGGTACATAAGATGGTACCATGAGAAAATTACAACTTGTCTCGCAAGAAAGAAGCCCTCATACGACTACGCGTATGGAAAAATTGAGCAGGGGATGAAAAAAGGAAAAATGGCTGCAGCGGGAAGGGGTTAAATAATTTTTTAAAGTCTTTTGCGGAGTAGCCCTTTCATCAGGTCCTAGAGTCGGCTTGGAGCTTGTGTATCCTCTCCTGGCAATACGTGGTCCTATGATGGCAGGAGATAGCATTTTCTTGGTTTTGCCAGTGGGGGTCAGTAGCATGATAGAAGAAATAAGCCAGGATACACAAAAGAGCAGTACAAGAGGAAATATTAACAGTAACAAGGCAGAAATATTATGCATGGATTGATAAAAAAGAAAGGAAAGCATGTTTTACCTGAAAACCGTACATCTCTTGCAGGAACAAAAAGACTATATCTCGCTGTGTTGTCCAGGCTGCTCTACACTGCCTACTCACAGGCGCAATCCCACTACTGATCAGCACAGGGGTTTTGACCTGCTCTGTTTCCGACCTGGGCCAGTTCACCCCTCCTTAGGACAACCTGGTGGCTCCAAGCTCCCCCAGAGTCACCATATTGATACCGTACTTAGTGTGGACACCCAATCAACATAGCACAGGACAGACCAGAACTCCTGGACTCAAGTGATCCACCAGCCTCAGCCTCCCAAGGAGCTGGGATTACAGGCTCACGCCACAGAGCCCAGCAGATGTTTAGCACTGCTTTCTCTAACTTGAAGCATCTGACCTCACCGAGTCCTACGGCACCCCCATTCTGCAAGCCAGGGTGGTGCATACAGTCTCTAAAAATGGTATACCTGTAATCGGACTGACCCGTGGAATAATTGTAGCATTTCATTTTACCTGCCCAGCGAACGTTGTGAAAAGGAAACTCATAAAACCATGGCAAAATTGTGTTTTTTCCTCCCCACTGAAAATAGTTTCTTCATTTTTCATAACATGGTATGGTACATAAGATGGTACCATGAGAAAATTACAACTTGTCTCGCAAGAAAGAAGCCCTCATACGACTACGCGTATGGAAAAATTGAGCAGGGGATGAAAAAAGGAAAAATGGCTGCAGCGGGAAGGGGTTAAATAATTTTTTTAAGTCTTTTGCGGAGTAGCCCTTTCATCAGGTCCTAGAGTCGGCTTGGAGCTTGTGTATCCTCTCCTGGCAATAAGTGGTCCTATGATGGCAGGAGATAGCATTTTCTTGGTTTTGCCAGTGGGGGTCAGTAGCATGATAGAAGAAATAAGCCAGGATACAGAAAAGAGCAGTACAAGAGGAAATAATAACAGTAACAAGGCAGAAATATTATGCATGGATTGATAAAAAAGAAAGGAAAGCACGTTTTACCTGAAAACCGTACATCTCTTGCAGGAACAAAAAGACTACCGGTATGTCTCGCTGTGTTGTCCAGGCTGCTCACAGGCGCAATCCCACTACTGATCAGCACAGTGGGTTTTGACCTGCTCTGTTTCCAACCTGGGCTGGTTCACCCCTCCTTAGGACAACCTGGTGGCTCCAAGCTCCCCCAGAGTCACCATATTGATACCAAACTTAGTGTGGACACCCGATCAACATAGCACAGGACAGACCAGAACTCCTGGACTCAAGTGATCCACTAGCCTCAGCCTCCCAAGGAGCTGGGATTACAGGCTCACGCCACAGAGCCCAGCAGATGTTTAGCACTGCTTTCTCTAACTTGAAGCGTCTGACCTCACCGAGTCCTACGGCACCCCCATTCTGCAAGCCAAGGTGGCGCATGCAGTCTCTAAAAATTGTATAGCTGTAATCGGACTGACCCGTGGAATAATTGTAGCATTTCATTTTACCTGCCCAGCGAACGTTGTGAAATGGAAACTCATAAAACAATGGCAAAATTGTGTTTTTTCCTCCCCACTGAAAATAGTTTCATCATTTTTCAGTACATGGTATGGTACATAAGATGGTACCATGAGAAAATTACAACTTGTCTCGCAAGAAAGAAGCCCTCATACGGCTACGTGTATGGAAAAATTGAGCAGGGGATGAAAAAAGGAAAAATGGCTGCAGCAGGAAGCGGTTAAATAATTTTTTTAAGTCTTTTGCGGAGTAGCCCTTTTATCAGGTCCTAGAGTCGGCTTGGAGCTTGTGTATCCTCTCCTGGCAATAAGTGGTCCTATGATGGCAGGAGATAGCATTTCCTTGGTTTTCCAGTGGGGGTCAGTAGCATGATAGAAGAAATAAGCCAGGATACACAAAAGAGCAGTACAAGAGGAAATAATAACAGTAACAAGGCAGAAATATTATGCATGGATTGATAAAAAAGAAAGGAAAGCACGTTTTACCTGAAAACCGTACATCTCTTGCAGGAACAAAAAGACTATGTCTCGCTGTGTTGTCCAGGCTGCTCTACACTGGCTACTCACAGGTGCAATCCCACTACAGATCAGCACGGGGGTTTTGACCTGCTCTGTTTCCAACCTGGGCTGGTTCACCCCTCCTTAGGACAACCTGGTGGCTCCAAGCTCCCCCAGAGTCACCATATTGATACTGAACTTAGTGAGGACACCCTATCAACATAGCACAGGACAGACCAGAACTCCTGGACTCAAGTGATCCACCAACCTCAGCCTCCCAAGGAGCTGGGATTACAGGCTCACGCCACAGAGCCCAGCAGATGTTTAGCACTGCTTTCTCTAACTTGAAGCGTCTGACCTTACCGAGTCCTACAGCACCCCCATTCTGCAAGCCAAGGTGACGCATGCAGTCCCTAAAAATGGTATAGCTGTAATCGGACTGACCTGTGGAATAATTGTAGCATTTCATTTTACCTGCCCAGCGAACGTTGTGAAAAGGAAACTCATAAAACAATGGCAAAATTGTGTTTTTTCCTCCCCACTGAAAATAGTTTCATCATTTTTCAGTACATGGTATGGTACATAAGATGGTACCATGAGAAAATTACAACTTGTCTCGCAATAAAGAAGCCCTCATACGGCTACGCGTATGGAAAAATTGAGCAGGGGATGAAAAAAGGAAAAATGGCTGCAGCGGGAAGGGGTTAAATAATTTTTTTAAGTCTTTTGCGGAGTAGCCCTTTCATCAGGACCTAGAGTCGGCTTAGAGCTTGTGTATCCTCTCCTGGCAATAAGTGGTCCTATGATGGCAGGAGATAGCATTTTCTTGGTTTTGCCAGTGGGGGTCAGTAGCATGATAGAAGAAATAAGCCAGGATACACAAAAGAGCAGTACAAGAGGAAATAATAACAGTAACAAGGCAGAAATATTATGCATGGATTGATAAAAAAGAAAGGAAAGCACGTTTTACCTGAAAACCGTACATCTCTTGCAGGAACAAAAAGACTACCGGTATGTCTCGCTGTGTTGTCCAGGCTGCTCTACACTGGCTACTCACAGGCGCAATCCCACTACTGATCAGCATGGGGGGTTTGACCTGCTCTGTTTCCAACCTGGGCTGGTTCACCCCTCCTTAGGACAACCTGGTGGCTCCAAGCTCCCCCAGAGTCACCATATTGATACCAAACTTACTGTGGACACCCGATCAACATAGCACAGGACAGACCAGAACTCCTGGACTCAAGTAATCCACCAGCCTCAGGCTCCCAAGGAGCTGGGATTACAGGCTCACTCCACAGAGCCCAGCAGATGTTTAGCACTGCTTTCTCTAACTTGAAGCGTCTGACCTCACCGAGTCCTACGGCACCCCCATTCTGCAAGCCAAGGTGACGCATGCAGTCTCTAAAAATGGTATAGCTGTAATCGGACTGACCCGTGGAATAATTGTAGCATTTCATTTTACCTGCCCAGCGAACGTTGTGAAAAGGAAACTCATAAAACAATGGCAAAATTGTGTTTTTTCCTCCCCACTGAAAATAGTTTCATCATTTTTCAGTACATGGTATGGTACATAAGATGGTACCATGAGAAAATTACAACTTGTCTCGCAAGAAAGAAGCCCTCATACGGCTGCGCGTATGAAAAAATTGAGCAGGGGATGAAAAAAGGAAAAATGGCTGCAGCGGGAAGGGGTTAAATAATTTTTTTAAGTCTTTTGCGGAGTAGCCCTTTCATCAGGTCCTAGAGTTGGCTTGGAGCTTGTGTATCCTCTCCTGGCAATAAGTGGTCCTATGATGGCAGGAGATAGCATTTTCTTGGTTTTGCCAGTGGGGGTCAGTAGCATGATAGAAGAAATAAGCCAGGATACACAAAAGAGCAGTACAAGCGGAAATAATAACAGTAACAAGGCAGAAATATTATGCGTGGATTGATAAAAAAGAAAGGAAAGCACGTTTTACCTGAAAACCGTACATCTCTTGCAGGAACAAAAAGACTATGTCTCGCTGTGTTGTCCAGGCTGCTCTACACTGGCTACTCACAGGCGCAATCCCACTACTGATCAGCATCGGGGGTTTTGACCTGCTCTGTTTCCAACCTGGGCTGGTTCACCCCTCCTTAGGACAACCTGGTGGCTCCAAGCTCCCCCAGAGTCACCATATTGATACCGAACTTAGTGTGGACACCCGATCAACATAGCACAGGACAGACCAGAACTCCTGGACTCAAGTGATCCACCAGCCTCAGCCTCCCAAGGAGCTGGGATTACAGGCTCACGCCACAGAGCCCAGCAGATGTTTAGAACTGCTTTCTCTAACTTGAAGCGTCTGACCTCACCGAGTCCTACGGCACCCCCATTCTGCAAGCCAAGGTGGCGCATGCAGTCTCTAAAAATTGTATAGCTGTAATCGGACTGACCTGTGGAACAATTGTAGCATTTCATTTTACCTGCCCAGCGAACGTTGTGAAAAGGAAACTCATAAAACAATGGCAAAATTGTGTTTTTTCCTCCCCACTGAAAATAGTTTCATCATTTTACAGTACATGGTATGGTACATAAGATGGTACCATGAGAAAATTACAACTTGTCTCGCAAGAAAGAAGCCCTCATACGACTACGCGTATGGAAAAATTGAACAGGGGATGAAAAAAGGAAAAATGGCTGCAGCGGGAAGGGGTTAAATAATTTTTTAAAGTCTTTTGCGGAGTAGCCCTTTCATCAGGTCCTAGAGTCGGCTTAGAGCTTGTGTATCCTCTCCTGGCAATACGTGGTCCTATGATGGCAGGAGATAGCATTTTCTTGGTTTTGCCAGTGGGGGTCAGTAGCATGATAGAAGAAATAAGCCAGGATACACAAAAGAGCAGTACAAGAGGAAATATTAACAGTAACAAGGCAGAAATATTATGCATGGATTGATAAAAAAGAAAGGAAAGCATGTTTTACCTGAAAACCGTACATCTCTTGCAGGAACAAAAAGACTATATCTCGCTGTGTTGTCCAGGCTGCTCTACACTGCCTACTCACAGGCGCAATCCCACTACTGATCAGCACAGGGGTTTTGACCTGCTCTGTTTCCGACCTGGGCCAGTTCACCCCTCCTTAGGACAACCTGGTGGCTCCAAGCTCCCCCAGAGTCACCATATTGATACCGTACTTAGTGTGGACACCCAATCAACATAGCACAGGACAGACCAGAACTCCTGGACTCAAGTGATCCACCAGCCTCAGCCTCCCAAGGAGCTGGGATTACAGGCTCACGCCACAGAGCCCAGCAGATGTTTAGCACTGCTTTCTCTAACTTGAAGGATCTGACCTCACCGAGTCCTACGGCACCCCCATTCTGCAAGCCAGGGTGGTGCATACAGTCTCTAAAAATGGTATACCTGTAATCGGACTGACCCGTGGAATAATTGTAGCATTTCATTTTACCTGCCCAGCGAACGTTGCGAAAAGGAAACTCATAAAACCATGGCAAAATTGTGTTTTTTCCTCCCCACTGAAAATAGTTTCTTCATTTTTCAGTACATGGTATGGTACATAAGATGGTACCATGAGAAAATTACAACTTGTCTCGCAAGAAAGAAGCCCTCATACGACTACGCGTATGGAAAAATTGAGCAGGGGATGAAAAAAGGAAAAATGGCTGCAGCGGGAAGGGGTTAAATAATTTTTTTAAGTCTTTTGCGGAGTAGCCCTTTCATCAGGTCCTAGAGTCGGCTTGGAGCTTGTGTATCCTCTCCTGGCAATAAGTGGTCCTATGATGGCAGGAGATAGCATTTTCTTGGTTTTGCCAGTGGGGGTCAGTAGCATGATAGAAGAAATAAGCCAGGATACACAAAAGAGCAGTACAAGAGGAAATAATAACAGTAACAAGGCAGAAATATTATGCATGGATTGATAAAAAAGAAAGGAAAGCACGTTTTACCTGAAAACCGTACATCTCTTGCAGGAACAAAAAGACTACCGGTATGTCTCGCTGTGTTGTCCAGGCTGCTCTACACTGGCTACTCACAGGTGCAATCCCACTACTGATCAGCACAGGGGTTTTGACCTGCTCTGTTTCCAACCTGGGCTGGTTCACCCCTCCTTAGGACAACCTGGTGGCTCCAAGCTCCCCCAGAGTCACCATATTGATACCGAACTTAGTGTGGACACCCGATCAACATAGCACAGGACAGACCAGAACTCCTGGACTCAAGTGATCCACCAGCCTCAGCCTCCCAAGGAGCTGGGATTACAGGCTCACGCCACAGAGCCCAGCAGATGTTTAGAACTGCTTTCTCTAACTTGAAGCGTCTGACCTCACCGAGTCCTACGGCACCCCCATTCTGCAAGCCAAGGTGGCGCATGCAGTCTCTAAAAATTGAATAGCTGTAATCGGACTGACCTGTGGAACAATTGTAGCATTTCATTTTACCTGCCCAGCGAACGTTGTGAAAAGGAAACTCATAAAACAATGGCAAAATTGTGTTTTTTCCTCCCCACTGAAAATAGTTTCATCATTTTTCAGTACATGGTATGGTACATAAGATGGTACCATGAGAAAATTACAACTTGTCTCGCAAGAAAGAAGCCCTCATACGGCTGCGCGTATGGAAAAATTGAGCAGGGGATGAAAAAAGGAAAAATGGCTGCAGCGGGAAGGGGTTAAATAATTTTTTTAAGTCTTTTGCGGAGTAGCCCTTTCATCAGGTCCTAGAGTTGGCTTGGAGCTTGTGTATCCTCTCCTGGCAATAAGTGGTCCTATGATGGCAGGAGATAGCATTTTCTTGGTTTTGCCAGTGGGGGTCAGTAGCATGATAGAAGAAATAAGCCAGGATACACAAAAGAGCAGTACAAGAGGAAATAATAACAGTAACAAGGCAGAAATATTATGCGTGGATTGATAAAAAAGAAAGGAAAGCACGTTTTACCTGAAAACCGTACATCTCTTGCAGGAACAAAAAGACTATGTCTCGCTGTGTTGTCCAGGCTGCTCTACACTGCCTACTCACAGGCGCAATCCCACTACTGATCAGCACAGGGGTTTTGACCTGCTCCGTTTCCGACCTGGGCCGATTCACCCCTCCTTAGGACAACCTGGTGGCTCCAAGCTCCCCCAGAGTCACCATATTGATACCGAACTTAGTGTGGACACCCGATCAACATAGCACAGGACAGACCAGAACTCCTGGACTCAAATGATCCACCAGCCTCAGCCTCCCAAGGAGCTGGGATTACAGGCTCACGCCACAGAGCCCAGCAGATGTTTAGCACTGCTTTCTCTAACTTGAAGCGTCTGACCTTACCGAGTCCTACAGCACCCCCATTCTGCAAGCCAAGGTGACGCATGCAGTCCCTAAAAATGGTATAGCTGTAATCGGACTGACCCGTGGAATAATTGTAGCATTTCATTTTACCTGCCCAGCGAACGTTGTGAAAAGGAAACTCATAAAACAATGGCAAAATTGTGTTTTTTCCTCCCCACTGAAAATAGTTTCATCATTTTTCAGTACATGGTATGGTACATAAGATGGTACCATGAGAAAATTACAACTTGTCTCGCAAGAAAGAAGCCCTCATACGGCTACGCGTATGGAAAAATTGAGCAGGGGATGAAAAAAGGAAAAATGGCTGCAGCGGGAAGGGGTTAAATACTTTTTTTAAGTCTTTTGCGGAGTAGCCCTTTCATCAGGACCTAGAGTCGGCTTAGAGCTTGTGTATCCTCTCCTGGCAATAAGTGGTCCTATGATGGCAGGAGATAGCATTTTCTTGGTTTTGCCAGTGGGGGTCAGTAGCATGATAGAAGAAATAAGCCAGGATACACAAAAGAGCAGTACAAGAGGAAATAATAACAGTAACAAGGCAGAAATATTATGCATGGATTGATAAAAAAGAAAGGAAAGCACGTTTTACCTGAAAACCGTACATCTCTTGCAGGAACAAAAAGACTATGTCTCGCTGTGTTGTCCAGGCTGCTCTACACTGGCTACTCACAGGCGCAATCCCACTACTGATCAGCACGGGGGTTTTGACCTGCTCTGTTTCCAACCTGGGCTGGTTCACCCCTCCTTAGGACAACCTGGTGGCTCAAAGCTCCCCCAGAGTCACCATATTGATACCGAACTTAGTGTGGACACCTGATCAACATAGCACAGGACAGACCAGAACTCCTGGACTCAAGTGATCCACCAGCCTCAGCCTCCCAAGGAGCTGGGATTACAGGCTCACGCCACAGAGCCCAGCAGATGTTTAGCACTGCTTTCTCTAACTTGAAGCGTCTGACCTCACCGAGTCCTACGGCACCCCCATTCTGCAAGCCAAGGTGGCGCATGCAGTCTCTAAAAATTGTATAGCTGTAATCGGACTGACCTGTGGAACAATTGTAGCATTTCATTTTACCTGCCCAGCGAACGTTGTGAAAAGGAAACTCATAAAACAATGGCAAAATTGTGTTTTTTCCTCCCCACTGAAAATAGTTTCATCATTTTTCAGTACATGGTATGGTACATAAGATGGTACCATGAGAAAATTACAACTTGTCTCGCAAGAAAGAAGCCCTCATACGACTACGCGTATGGAAAAATTGAGCAGGGGATGAAAAAAGGAAAAATGGCTGCAGCGGGAAGGGGTTAAATAATTTTTTTAAGTCTTTTGCGGAGTAGCCCTTTCATCAGGTCCTAGAGTCGGCTTGGAGCTTGTGTATCCTCTCCTGGCAATAAGTGGTCCTATGATGGCAGGAGATAGCATTTTCTTGGTTTTGCCAGTGGGGGTCAGTAGCATGATAGAAGAAATAAGCCAGGATACACAAAAGAGCAGTACAAGAGGAAATAATAACAGTAACAAGGCAGAAATATTATGCATGGATTGATAAAAAAGAAAGGAAAGCATGTTTTACCTGAAAACCGTACATCTCTTGCAGGAACAAAAAAACTACGTCTCGCTGTGTTGTCCAGGCTGCTCTACACTGCCTACTCACAGGCGCAATCCCACTACTGATCAGCACAGGGGTTTTGACCTGCTCTGTTTCCAACCTGGGCCGGTTCACCCCTCCTTAGGACAACCTGGTGGCTCCAAGCTCCCCCAGAGTCACCATATTGATACCAAACTTAGTGTGGACACCCGATCAACATAGCACAGGACAGACCAGAACTCCTGGACTCAAATGATCCACCAGCCTCAGCCTCCCAAGGAGCTGGGATAACAGGCTCACGCCACAGAGCCCAGCAGATGTTTAGCACTGCTTTCTCTAACTTGAAGCGTCTGACCTTACCGAGTCCTACAGCACCCCCATTCTGCAAGCCAAGGTGACGCATGCAGTCCCTAAAAATGGTATAGCTGTAATCGGACTGACCCGTGGAATAATTGTAGCATTTCATTTTACCTGCCCAGCGAACGTTGTGAAAAGGAAACTCATAAAACAATGGCAAAATTGTGTTTTTTCCTCCCCACTGAAAATAGTTTCATCATTTTTCAGTACATGGTATGGTACATAAGATGGTACCATGAGAAAATTACAACTTGTCTCGCAAGAAAGAAGCCCTCATACGGCTACGCGTATGGAAAAATTGAGCAGGGGATGAAAAAAGGAAAAATGGCTGCAGCGGGAAGGGGTTAAATACTTTTTTTAAGTCTTTTGCGGAGTAGCCCTTTCATCAGGACCTAGAGTCGGCTTAGAGCTTGTGTATCCTCTCCTGGCAATAAGTGGTCCTATGATGGCAGGAGATAGCATTTTCTTGGTTTTGCCAGTGGGGGTCAGTAGCATGATAGAAGAAATAAGCCAGGATACACAAAAGAGCAGTACAAGAGGAAATAATAACAGTAACAAGGCAGAAATATTATGCATGAATTGATAAAAAAGAAAGGAAAGCACGTTTTACCTGAAAACCGTACATCTCTTGCAGGAACAAAAAGACTACCGGTATGTCTTGCTGTGTTGTCTAGGCTGCTCTACACTGGCTACTCACAGGCGCAATCCCACTACTGATCAGCACAGGGGGTTTTCACCTGCTCTGTTTCTGACCTGGTTCTCCCCTCCTTAGGACAACCTGGTGGCTCCAAGCTCCCCCAGAGTCACCATATTGATACTGAACGTAGTGTGGACACCTGATCAACATAGCACAGGACAGACCAGAACTCCTGGACTCAAGTGATCCACCAGCCTCAGCCTCCCAAGGAGCTGGGAATACAGGCTCACGCCACAGAGCCCAGCAGATGTTTAGCACTGCTTTCTCTAACTTGAAGCGTCTGACCTCACCGAGTCCTACGGCACCCCCATTCTGCAAGCCAAGGTGGCGCATGCAGTCTCTAAAAATTGTATAGCTGTAATCGGACTGACCCGTGGAATAATTGTAGCATTTCATTTTACCTGCCCAGCGAACGTTGTGAAAAGGAAACTCATAAAACAATGGCAAAATTGTGTTTTTTCCTCCCCACTGAAAATAGTTTCATCATTTTTCAGTACATGGTATGGTACATAAGATGGTACCATGAGAAAATTACAACTTGTCTCGCAAGAAAGAAGCCCTCATACGGCTACGCGTATGGAAAAATTGAGCAGGGGATGAAAAAAGGAAAAATGGCTGCAGCGGGAAGGGGTTAAATAATTTTTTTAAGTCTTTTGCGGAGTAGCCCTTTCATCAGGACCTAGAGTCGGCTTAGAGCTTGTGTATCCTCTCCTGGCAATAAGTGGTCCTATGATGGCAGGAGATAGCATTTTCTTGGTTTTGCCAGTGGGGGTCAGTAGCATGATAGAAGAAATAAGCCAGGATACACAAAAGAGCAGTACAAGAGGAAATAATAACAGTAACAAGGCAGAAATATTATGCATGGATTGATAAAAAAGAAAGGAAAGCACGTTTTACCTGAAAACCGTACATCTCTTGCAGGAACAAAAAGACTATGTCTCGCTGTGTTGTCCAGGCTGCTCTACACTGGCTACTCACAGGCGCAATCCCACTACTGATCAGCACAGGGGGTTTTGACCTGCTCTGTTTCTGACCTGGGCTGGTTCACCCCTCCTTAGGACAACCTGGTGGCTCCAAGCTCCCCCAGAGTCACCATATTGATACCGAACATAGTGTGGACACCCGATCAACATAGCACAGGACAGACCAGAACTCCTGGACTCAAGTGATCCACCAGCCTCAGCCTCCCAAGGAGCTGGGATTACAGGCTCACACCACAGAGCCCAGCAGATGTTTAGCACTGCTTTCTCTAACTTGAAGCGTCTGACCTCACCGAGTCCTACGGCACCCCCATTCTGCAAGCCAAGGTGGCGCATGCAGTCTCTAAAAATTGTATAGCTGTAATCGGACTGACCCGTGGAATAATTGTAGCATTTCATTTTACCTGCCCAGCGAACGTTGTGAAAAGGAAACTCATAAAACAATGGCAAAATTGTGTTTTTTCCTCCCCACTGAAAATAGTTTCATCATTTTTCAGTACATGGTATGGTACATAAGATGGTACCATGAGAAAATTACAACTTGTCTCGCAAGAAAGAAGCCCTCATACGGCTACGCGTATGGAAAAATTGAGCAGGGGATGAAAAAAGGAAAAATGGCTGCAGCGGGAAGGGGTTAAATAATTTTTTTAAGTCTTTTGCGGAGTAGCCCTTTCATCAGGACCTAGAGTCGGCTTAGAGCTTGTGTATCCTCTCCTGGCAATAAGTGGTCCTATGATGGCAGGAGATAGCATTTTCTTGGTTTTGCCAGTGGGGGTCAGTAGCATGATAGAAGAAATAAGCCAGGATACACAAAAGAGCAGTACAAGAGGAAATAATAACAGTAACAAGGCAGAAATATTATGCATGGATTGATAAAAAAGAAAGGAAAGCACGTTTTACCTGAAAACCGTACATCTCTTGCAGGAACAAAAAGACTATGTCTCGCTGTGTTGTCCAGGCTGCTCTACACTGGCTACTCACAGGTGCAATCCCACTACTGATCAGCACAGGGGGTTTTGACCTGCTCTGTTTCTGACCTGGGCTGGTTCACCCCTCCTTAGGACAACCTGGTGGCTCCAAGCTCCCCCAGAGTCACCATATTGATACTGAACGTAGTGTGGACACCCGATCAACATAGCACAGGACAGACCAGAACTCCTGGACTCAAGTGATCCACCAGCCTCAGCCTCCCAAGGAGCTGGGATTACAGGCTCACGCCACAGAGCCCAGCAGATGTTTAGCACTACTTTCTCTAACTTGAAGCGTCTGACCTCACCGAGTCCTACGGCACCCCCATTCTGCAAGCCAAGGTGGCGCATGCAGTCTCTAAAAATTGTATAGCTGTAATCGGACAGACCTGTGGAACAATTGTAGCATTTCATTTTACCTGCCCAGCGAACGTTGTGAAAAGGAAACTCATAAAACCATGGCAAAATTGTGTTTTTTCCTCCCCACTGAAAATAGTTTCTTCATTTTTCAGTACATGGTATGGTACATAAGATGGTACCATGAGAAAATTACAACTTGTCTCGCAAGAAAGAAGCCCTCATACGACTACGCGTATGGAAAAATTGAGCAGGGGATGAAAAAAGGAAAAATGGCTGCAGCGGGAAGGGGTTAAATAATTTTTTTAAGTCTTTTGCGGAGTAGCCCTTTCATCAGGTCCTAGAGTCGGCTTGGAGCTTGTGTATCCTCTCCTGGCAATAAGTGGTCCTATGATGGCAGGAGATAGCATTTTCTTGGTTTTGCCAGTGGGGGTCAGTAGCATGATAGAAGAAATAAGCCAGGATACACAAAAGAGCAGTACAAGAGGAAATAATAACAGTAACAAGGCAGAAATATTATGCATGAATTGATAAAAAAGAAAGGAAAGCACGTTTTACCTGAAAACCGTACATCTCTTGCAGGAACAAAAAGACTACCGGTATGTCTTGCTGTGTTGTCTAGGCTGCTCTACACTGGCTACTCACAGGCGCAATCCCACTACTGATCAGCACAGGGGGTTTTCACCTGCTCTGTTTCTGACCTGGTTCACCCCTCCTTAGGACAACCTGGTGGCTCCAAGCTCCCCCAGAGTCACCATATTGATACTGAACGTAGTGTGGACACCCGATCAACATAGCACAGGACAGACCAGAACTCCTGGACTCAAGTGATCCACCAGCCTCAGCCTCCCAAGGAGCTGGGATTACAGGCTCACGCCACAGAGCCCAGCAGATGTTTAGCACTGCTTTCTCTAACTTGAAGCGTCTGACCTCACCGAGTCCTACGGCACCCCCATTCTGCAAGCCAAGGTGGCGCATGCAGTCTCTAAAAATTGTATAGCTGTAATCGGACTGACCTGTGGAACAATTGTAGCATTTCATTTTACCTGCCCAGCGAACGTTGTGAAAAGGAAACTCATAAAACAATGGCAAAATTGTGTTTTTTCCTCCCCACTGAAAATAGTTTCATCATTTTTCAGTACATGGTATGGTACATAAGATGGTACCATGAGAAAATTACAACTTGTCTCGCAAGAAAGAAGCCCTCATACGGCTACGCGTATGGAAAAATTGAGCAGGGGATGAAAAAAGGAAAAATGGCTGCAGCGGGAAGGGGTTAAATACTTTTTTTAAGTCTTTTGCGGAGTAGCCCTTTCATCAGGACCTAGAGTCGGCTTAGAGCTTGTGTATCCTCTCCTGGCAATAAGTGGTCCTATGATGGCAGGAGATAGCATTTTCTTGGTTTTGCCAGTGGGGGTCAGTAGCATGATAGAAGAAATAAGCCAGGATACACAAAAGAGCAGTACAAGAGGAAATAATAACAGTAACAAGGCAGAAATATTATGCATGGATTGATAAAAAAGAAAGGAAAGCACGTTTTACCTGAAAACCGTACATCTCTTGCAGGAACAAAAAGACTATGTCTCGCTGTGTTGTCCAGGCTGCTCTACACTGGCTACTCACAGGCGCAATCCCACTACTGATCAGCACGGGGGTTTTGACCTGCTCTGTTTCCAACCTGGGCTGGTTCACCCCTCCTTAGGACAACCTGGTGGCTCAAAGCTCCCCCAGAGTCACCATATTGATACCGAACTTAGTGTGGACACCCGATCAACATAGCACAGGACAGACCAGAACTCCTGGACTCAAGTGATCCACCAGCCTCAGCCTCCCAAGGAGCTGGGATTACAGGCTCACGCCACAGAGCCCAGCAGATGTTTAGCACTGCTTTCTCTAACTTGAAGCGTCTGACCTCACCGAGTCCTACGGCACCCCCATTCTGCAAGCCAAGGTGGCGCATGCAGTCTCTAAAAATTGTATAGCTGTAATCGGACTGACCTGTGGAACAATTGTAGCATTTCATTTTACCTGCCCAGCGAACGTTGTGAAAAGGAAACTCATAAAACAATGGCAAAATTGTGTTTTTTCCTCCCCACTGAAAATAGTTTCATCATTTTTCAGTACATGGTATGGTACATAAGATGGTACCATGAGAAAATTACAACTTGTCTCGCAAGAAAGAAGCCCTCATACGACTACGCGTATGGAAAAATTGAGCAGGGGATGAAAAAAGGAAAAATGGCTGCAGCGGGAAGGGGTTAAATAATTTTTTTAAGTCTTTTGCGGAGTAGCCCTTTCATCAGGTCCTAGAGTCGGCTTGGAGCTTGTGTATCCTCTCCTGGCAATAAGTGGTCCTATGATGGCAGGAGATAGCATTTTCTTGGTTTTGCCAGTGGGGGTCAGTAGCATGATAGAAGAAATAAGCCAGGATACACAAAAGAGCAGTACAAGAGGAAATAATAACAGTAACAAGGCAGAAATATTATGCATGGATTGATAAAAAAGAAAGGAAAGCATGTTTTACCTGAAAACCGTACATCTCTTGCAGGAACAAAAAAACTACGTCTCGCTGTGTTGTCCAGGCTGCTCTACACTGCCTACTCACAGGCGCAATCCCACTACTGATCAGCACAGGGGTTTTGACCTGCTCTGTTTCCAACCTGGGCCGGTTCACCCCTCCTTAGGACAACCTGGTGGCTCCAAGCTCCCCCAGAGTCACCATATTGATACCAAACTTAGTGTGGACACCCGATCAACATAGCACAGGACAGACCAGAACTCCTGGACTCAAATGATCCACCAGCCTCAGCCTCCCAAGGAGCTGGGATAACAGGCTCACGCCACAGAGCCCAGCAGATGTTTAGCACTGCTTTCTCTAACTTGAAGCGTCTGACCTTACCGAGTCCTACAGCACCCCCATTCTGCAAGCCAAGGTGACGCATGCAGTCCCTAAAAATGGTATAGCTGTAATCGGACTGACCCGTGGAATAATTGTAGCATTTCATTTTACCTGCCCAGCGAACGTTGTGAAAAGGAAACTCATAAAACAATGGCAAAATTGTGTTTTTTCCTCCCCACTGAAAATAGTTTCATCATTTTTCAGTACATGGTATGGTACATAAGATGGTACCATGAGAAAATTACAACTTGTCTCGCAAGAAAGAAGCCCTCATACGGCTACGCGTATGGAAAAATTGAGCAGGGGATGAAAAAAGGAAAAATGGCTGCAGCGGGAAGGGGTTAAATACTTTTTTTAAGTCTTTTGCGGAGTAGCCCTTTCATCAGGACCTAGAGTCGGCTTAGAGCTTGTGTATCCTCTCCTGGCAATAAGTGGTCCTATGATGGCAGGAGATAGCATTTTCTTGGTTTTGCCAGTGGGGGTCAGTAGCATGATAGAAGAAATAAGCCAGGATACACAAAAGAGCAGTACAAGAGGAAATAATAACAGTAACAAGGCAGAAATATTATGCATGAATTGATAAAAAAGAAAGGAAAGCACGTTTTACCTGAAAACCGTACATCTCTTGCAGGAACAAAAAGACTACCGGTATGTCTTGCTGTGTTGTCTAGGCTGCTCTACACTGGCTACTCACAGGCGCAATCCCACTACTGATCAGCACAGGGGGTTTTCACCTGCTCTGTTTCTGACCTGGTTCTCCCCTCCTTAGGACAACCTGGTGGCTCCAAGCTCCCCCAGAGTCACCATATTGATACTGAACGTAGTGTGGACACCTGATCAACATAGCACAGGACAGACCAGAACTCCTGGACTCAAGTGATCCACCAGCCTCAGCCTCCCAAGGAGCTGGGAATACAGGCTCACGCCACAGAGCCCAGCAGATGTTTAGCACTGCTTTCTCTAACTTGAAGCGTCTGACCTCACCGAGTCCTACGGCACCCCCATTCTGCAAGCCAAGGTGGCGCATGCAGTCTCTAAAAATTGTATAGCTGTAATCGGACTGACCCGTGGAATAATTGTAGCATTTCATTTTACCTGCCCAGCGAACGTTGTGAAAAGGAAACTCATAAAACAATGGCAAAATTGTGTTTTTTCCTCCCCACTGAAAATAGTTTCATCATTTTTCAGTACATGGTATGGTACATAAGATGGTACCATGAGAAAATTACAACTTGTCTCGCAAGAAAGAAGCCCTCATACGGCTACGCGTATGGAAAAATTGAGCAGGGGATGAAAAAAGGAAAAATGGCTGCAGCGGGAAGGGGTTAAATAATTTTTTTAAGTCTTTTGCGGAGTAGCCCTTTCATCAGGACCTAGAGTCGGCTTAGAGCTTGTGTATCCTCTCCTGGCAATAAGTGGTCCTATGATGGCAGGAGATAGCATTTTCTTGGTTTTGCCAGTGGGGGTCAGTAGCATGATAGAAGAAATAAGCCAGGATACACAAAAGAGCAGTACAAGAGGAAATAATAACAGTAACAAGGCAGAAATATTATGCATGGATTGATAAAAAAGAAAGGAAAGCACGTTTTACCTGAAAACCGTACATCTCTTGCAGGAACAAAAAGACTATGTCTCGCTGTGTTGTCCAGGCTGCTCTACACTGGCTACTCACAGGCGCAATCCCACTACTGATCAGCACAGGGGGTTTTGACCTGCTCTGTTTCTGACCTGGGCTGGTTCACCCCTCCTTAGGACAACCTGGTGGCTCCAAGCTCCCCCAGAGTCACCATATTGATACCGAACATAGTGTGGACACCCGATCAACATAGCACAGGACAGACCAGAACTCCTGGACTCAAGTGATCCACCAGCCTCAGCCTCCCAAGGAGCTGGGATTACAGGCTCACACCACAGAGCCCAGCAGATGTTTAGCACTGCTTTCTCTAACTTGAAGCGTCTGACCTCACCGAGTCCTACGGCACCCCCATTCTGCAAGCCAAGGTGGCGCATGCAGTCTCTAAAAATTGTATAGCTGTAATCGGACTGACCCGTGGAATAATTGTAGCATTTCATTTTACCTGCCCAGCGAACGTTGTGAAAAGGAAACTCATAAAACAATGGCAAAATTGTGTTTTTTCCTCCCCACTGAAAATAGTTTCATCATTTTTCAGTACATGGTATGGTACATAAGATGGTACCATGAGAAAATTACAACTTGTCTCGCAAGAAAGAAGCCCTCATACGGCTACGCGTATGGAAAAATTGAGCAGGGGATGAAAAAAGGAAAAATGGCTGCAGCGGGAAGGGGTTAAATAATTTTTTTAAGTCTTTTGCGGAGTAGCCCTTTCATCAGGACCTAGAGTCGGCTTAGAGCTTGTGTATCCTCTCCTGGCAATAAGTGGTCCTATGATGGCAGGAGATAGCATTTTCTTGGTTTTGCCAGTGGGGGTCAGTAGCATGATAGAAGAAATAAGCCAGGATACACAAAAGAGCAGTACAAGAGGAAATAATAACAGTAACAAGGCAGAAATATTATGCATGGATTGATAAAAAAGAAAGGAAAGCACGTTTTACCTGAAAACCGTACATCTCTTGCAGGAACAAAAAGACTATGTCTCGCTGTGTTGTCCAGGCTGCTCTACACTGGCTACTCACAGGTGCAATCCCACTACTGATCAGCACAGGGGGTTTTGACCTGCTCTGTTTCTGACCTGGGCTGGTTCACCCCTCCTTAGGACAACCTGGTGGCTCCAAGCTCCCCCAGAGTCACCATATTGATACTGAACGTAGTGTGGACACCCGATCAACATAGCACAGGACAGACCAGAACTCCTGGACTCAAGTGATCCACCAGCCTCAGCCTCCCAAGGAGCTGGGATTACAGGCTCACGCCACAGAGCCCAGCAGATGTTTAGCACTACTTTCTCTAACTTGAAGCGTCTGACCTCACCGAGTCCTACGGCACCCCCATTCTGCAAGCCAAGGTGGCGCATGCAGTCTCTAAAAATTGTATAGCTGTAATCGGACAGACCTGTGGAACAATTGTAGCATTTCATTTTACCTGCCCAGCGAACGTTGTGAAAAGGAAACTCATAAAACCATGGCAAAATTGTGTTTTTTCCTCCCCACTGAAAATAGTTTCTTCATTTTTCAGTACATGGTATGGTACATAAGATGGTACCATGAGAAAATTACAACTTGTCTCGCAAGAAAGAAGCCCTCATACGACTACGCGTATGGAAAAATTGAGCAGGGGATGAAAAAAGGAAAAATGGCTGCAGCGGGAAGGGGTTAAATAATTTTTTTAAGTCTTTTGCGGAGTAGCCCTTTCATCAGGTCCTAGAGTCGGCTTGGAGCTTGTGTATCCTCTCCTGGCAATAAGTGGTCCTATGATGGCAGGAGATAGCATTTTCTTGGTTTTGCCAGTGGGGGTCAGTAGCATGATAGAAGAAATAAGCCAGGATACACAAAAGAGCAGTACAAGAGGAAATAATAACAGTAACAAGGCAGAAATATTATGCATGAATTGATAAAAAAGAAAGGAAAGCACGTTTTACCTGAAAACCGTACATCTCTTGCAGGAACAAAAAGACTACCGGTATGTCTTGCTGTGTTGTCTAGGCTGCTCTACACTGGCTACTCACAGGCGCAATCCCACTACTGATCAGCACAGGGGGTTTTCACCTGCTCTGTTTCTGACCTGGTTCACCCCTCCTTAGGACAACCTGGTGGCTCCAAGCTCCCCCAGAGTCACCATATTGATACTGAACGTAGTGTGGACACCCGATCAACATAGCACAGGACAGACCAGAACTCCTGGACTCAAGTGATCCACCAGCCTCAGCCTCCCAAGGAGCTGGGATTACAGGCTCACGCCACAGAGCCCAGCAGATGTTTAGCACTGCTTTCTCTAACTTGAAGCGTCTGACCTCACCGAGTCCTACGGCACCCCCATTCTGCAAGCCAAGGTGGCGCATGCAGTCTCTAAAAATTGTATAGCTGTAATCGGACTGACCTGTGGAACAATTGTAGCATTTCATTTTACCTGCCCAGCGAACGTTGTGAAAAGGAAACTCATAAAACAATGGCAAAATTGTGTTTTTTCCTCCCCACTGAAAATAGTTTCATCATTTTTCAGTACATGGTATGGTACATAAGATGGTACCATGAGAAAATTACAACTTGTCTCGCAAGAAAGAAGCCCTCATACGACTACGCGTATGGAAAAATTGAGCAGGGGATGAAAAAAGGAAAAATGGCTGCAGCGGGAAGGGGTTAAATAATTTTTTTAAGTCTTTTGCGGAGTAGCCCTTTCATCAGGTCCTAGAGTCGGCTTGGAGCTTGTGTATCCTCTCCTGGCAATAAGTGGTCCTATGATGGCAGGAGATAGCATTTTCTTGGTTTTGCCAGTGGGGGTCAGTAGCATGATAGAAGAAATAAGCCAGGATACACAAAAGAGCAGTACAAGAGGAAATAATAACAGTAACAAGGCAGAAATATTATGCATGGATTGATAAAAAAGAAAGGAAAGCATGTTTTACCTGAAAACCGTACATCTCTTGCAGGAACAAAAAGACTATATCTCGCTGTGTTGTCCAGGCTGCTCTACACTGCCTACTCAAAGGCGCAATCCCACTACTGATCAGCACAGGGGTTTTGACCTGCTCTGTTTCCGACCTGGGCCAGTTCACCCCTCCTTAGGACAACCTGGTGGCTCCAAGCTCCCCCAGAGTCACCATATTGATACCGTACTTAGTGTGGACACCCAATCAACATAGCACAGGACAGACCAGAACTCCTGGACTCAAGTGATCCACCAGCCTCAGCCTCCCAAGGAGCTGGGATTACAGGCTCACGCCACAGAGCCCAGCAGATGTTTAGCACTGCTTTCTCTAACTTGAAGCATCTGACCTCACCGAGTCCTACGGCACCCCCATTCTGCAAGCCAAGGTGACGCATGCAGTCTCTAAAAATGGTATAGCTGTAATCGGACTGACCCGTGGAATAATTGTAGCATTTCATTTTACCTGCCCAGCGAACGTTGTGAAAAGGAAACTCATAAAACCATGGCAAAATTGTGTTTTTTCCTCCCCACTGAAAATAGTTTCTTCATTTTTCAGTACATGGTATGGTACATAAGATGGTACCATGAGAAAATTACAACTTGTCTCGCAAGAAAGAAGCCCTCATACGACTACGCGTATGGAAAAATTGAGCAGGGGATGAAAAAAGGAAAAATGGCTGCAGCGGGAAGGGGTTAAATAATTTTTTTAAGTCTTTTGCGGAGTAGCCCTTTCATCAGGTCCTAGAGTCGGCTTGGAGCTTGTGTATCCTCTCCTGGCAATAAGTGGTCCTATGATGGCAGGAGATAGCATTTTCTTGGTTTTGCCAGTGGGGGTCAGTAGCATGATAGAAGAAATAAGCCAGGATACACAAAAGAGCAGTACAAGAGGAAATAATAACAGTAACAAGGCAGAAATATTATGCATGAATTGATAAAAAAGAAAGGAAAGCACGTTTTACCTGAAAACCGTACATCTCTTGCCGGAACAAAAAGACTACCGGTATGTCTTGCTGTGTTGTCTAGGCTGCTCTACACTGGCTACTCACAGGCGCAATCCCACTACTGATCAGCACAGGGGGTTTTCACCTGCTCTGTTTCTGACCTGGTTCACCCCTCCTTAGGACAACCTGGTGGCTCCAAGCTCCCCCAGAGTCACCATATTGATACTGAACGTAGTGTGGACACCCGATCAACATAGCACAGGACAGACCAGAACTCCTGGACTCAAGTGATCCACCAGCCTCAGCCTCCCAAGGAGCTGGGATTACAGGCTCACGCCACAGAGCCCAGCAGATGTTTAGCACTGCTTTCTCTAACTTGAAGCGTCTGACCTCACCGAGTCCTACGGCACCCCCATTCTGCAAGCCAAGGTGGCGCATGCAGTCTCTAAAAATTGTATAGCTGTAATCGGACTGACCCGTGGAATAATTGTAGCATTTCATTTTACCTGCCCAGCGAACGTTGTGAAAAGGAAACTCATAAAACAATGGCAAAATTGTGTTTTTTCCTCCCCATTGAAAATAGTTTCATCATTTTTCAGTACATGGTATGGTACATAAGATGGTACCATGAGAAAATTACAACTTGTCTCGCAAGAAAGAAGCCCTCATACGGCTACGCGTATGGAAAAATTGAGCAGGGGATGAAAAAAGGAAAAATGGCTGCAGCGGGAAGGGGTTAAATAATTTTTTTAAGTCTTTTGCGGAGTAGCCCTTTCATCAGGACCTAGAGTCGGCTTAGAGCTTGTGTATCCTCTCCTGGCAATAAGTGGTCCTATGATGGCAGGAGATAGCATTTTCTTGGTTTTGCCAGTGGGGGTCAGTAGCATGATAGAAGAAGTAAGCCAGGATACACAAAAGAGCAGTACAAGAGGAAATAATAACAGTAACAAGGCAGAAATATTATGCATGGATTGATAAAAAAGAAAGGAAAGCACGTTTTACCTGAAAACCGTACATCTCTTGCAGGAACAAAAAGACTATGTCTCGCTGTGTTGTCCAGGCTGCTCTACACTGGCTACTCACAGGCGCAATCCCACTACTGATCAGCACAGGGGGTTTTGACCTGCTCTGTTTCTGACCTGGGCTGGTTCACCCCTCCTTAGGACAACCTGGTGGCTCCAAGCTCCCCCAGAGTCACCATATTGATACCGAACATAGTGTGGACACCTGATCAACATAGCACAGGACAGACCAGAACTCCTGGACTCAAGTGATCCACCAGCCTCCGCCTCCCAAGGAGCTGGGATTACAGGCTCACGCCACAGAGCCCAGCAGATGTTTAGCACTGCTTTCTCTAACTTGAAGCGTCTGACCTCACCGAGTCCTACGGCACCCCCATTCTGCAAGCCAAGGTGGCGCATGCAGTCTCTAAAAATTGTATAGCTGTAATCGGACTGACCCGTGGAATAATTGTAGCATTTCATTTTACCTGCCCAGCGAACGTTGTGAAAAGGAAACTCATAAAACAATGGCAAAATTGTGTTTTTTCCTCCCCACTGAAAATAGTTTCATCATTTTTCAGTACATGGTATGGTACATAAGATGGTACCATGAGAAAATTACAACTTGTCTCGCAAGAAAGAAGCCCTCATACGGCTACGCGTATGGAAAAATTGAGCAGGGGATGAAAAAAGGAAAAATGGCTGCAGCGGGAAGGGGTTAAATAATTTTTTTAAGTCTTTTGCGGAGTAGCCCTTTCATCAGGACCTAGAGTCGGCTTAGAGCTTGTGTATCCTCTCCTGGCAATAAGTGGTCCTATGATGGCAGGAGATAGCATTTTCTTGGTTTTGCCAGTGGGGGTCAGTAGCATGATAGAAGAAATAAGCCAGGATACACAAAAGAGCAGTACAAGAGGAAATAATAACAGTAACAAGGCAGAAATATTATGCATGGATTGATAAAAAAGAAAGGAAAGCACGTTTTACCTGAAAACCGTACATCTCTTGCAGGAACAAAAAGACTATGTCTCGCTGTGTTGTCCAGGCTGCTCTACACTGGCTACTCACAGGTGCAATCCCACTACTGATCAGCACAGGGGGTTTTGACCTGCTCTGTTTCTGACCTGGCTCACCCCTCCTTAGGACAACCTGGTGGCTCCAAGCTCCCCCAGAGTCACCATATTGATACTGAACGTAGTGTGGACACCCGATCAACATAGCACAGGACAGACCAGAACTCCTGGACTCAAGTGATCCACCAGCCTCAGCCTCCCAAGGAGCTGGGATTACAGGCTCACGCCACAGAGCCCAGCAGATGTTTAGCACTACTTTCTCTAACTTGAAGCGTCTGACCTCACCGAGTCCTACGGCACCCCCATTCTGCAAGCCAAGGTGGCGCATGCAGTCTCTAAAAATTGTATAGCTGTAATCGGACAGACCTGTGGAACAATTGTAGCATTTCATTTTACCTGCCCAGCGAACGTTGTGAAAAGGAAACTCATAAAACCATGGCAAAATTGTGTTTTTTCCTCCCCACTGAAAATAGTTTCTTCATTTTTCAGTACATGGTATGGTACATAAGATGGTACCATGAGAAAATTACAACTTGTCTCGCAAGAAAGAAGCCCTCATACGACTACGCGTATGGAAAAATTGAGCAGGGGATGAAAAAAGGAAAAATGGCTGCAGAGGGAAGGGGTTAAATAATTTTTTTAAGTCTTTTGCGGAGTAGCCCTTTCATCAGGTCCTAGAGTCGGCTTGGAGCTTGTGTATCCTCTCCTGGCAATAAGTGGTCCTATGATGGCAGGAGATAGCATTTTCTTGGTTTTGCCAGTGGGGGTCAGTAGCATGATAGAAGAAATAAGCCAGGATACACAAAAGAGCAGTACAAGAGGAAATAATAACAGTAACAAGGCAGAAATATTATGCATGGATTGATAAAAAAGAAAGGAAAGCACGTTTTACCTGAAAACCGTACATCTCTTGCAGGAACAAAAAGACTACCGGTATGTCTTGCTGTGTTGTCTAAGCTGCTCTACACTGGCTACTCACAGGCGCAATCCCACTACTGATCAGCACAGGGGGTTTTGACCTGCTCTGTTTCTGACCTGGGCTGGTTCACCCCTCCTTAGGACAACCTGGTGGCTCCAAGCTCCCCCAGAGTCACCATATTGATACCGAACGCAGTGTGGACACCCGATCAACATAGCACAGGACAGACCAGAACTCCTGGACTCAAGTGATCCACCAGCCTCAGCCTCCCAAGGAGCTGGGATTACAGGCTCACGCCACAGAGCCCAGCAGATGTTTAGCACTGCTTTCTCTAACTTGAAGCGTCTGACCTCACCGAGTCCTACGGCACCCCCATTCTGCAAGCCAAGGTGGCGCATGCAGTCTCTAAAAATTGTATAGCTGTAATCGGACTGACCCGTGGAATAATTGTAGCATTTCATTTTACCTGCCCAGCGAACGTTGTGAAAAGGAAACTCATAAAACAATGGCAAAATTGTGTTTTTTCCTCCCCACTGAAAATAGTTTCATCATTTTTCAGTACATGGTATGGTACATAAGATGGTACCATGAGAAAATTACAACTTGTCTCGCAAGAAAGAAGCCCTCATACGGCTACGCGTATGGAAAAATTGAGCAGGGGATGAAAAAAGGAAAAATGGCTGCAGCGGGAAGGGGTTAAATACTTTTTTTAAGTCTTTTGCGGAGTAGCCCTTTCATCAGGACCTAGAGTCGGCTTAGAGCTTGTGTATCCTCTCCTGGCAATAAGTGGTCCTATGATGGCAGGAGATAGCATTTTCTTGGTTTTGCCAGTGGGGGTCAGTAGCATGATAGAAGAAATAAGCCAGGATACGTAAAAGAGCAGTACAAGAGGAAATAATAACAGTAACAAGGCAGAAATATTATGCATGGATTGATAAAAAAGAAAGGAAAGCACGTTTTACCTGAAAACCGTACATCTCTTGCAGGAACAAAAAGACTATGTCTCGCTGTGTTGTCCAGGCTGCTCTACACTGGCTACTCACAGGCGCAATCCCACTACTGATCAGCACAGGGGGTTTTGACCTGCTCTGTTTCTGACCTGGGCTGGTTCACCCCTCCTTAGGACAACCTGGTGGCTCCAAGCTCCCCCAGAGTCACCATATTGATACCGAACGTAGTGTGGACACCCGATCAACATAGCACAGGACAGACCAGAACTCCTGGACTCAAGTGATCCACCAGCCTCAGCCTCCCAAGGAGCTGGGATTACAGGCTCACGCCACAGAGCCCAGCAGATGTTTAGCACTGCTTTCTCTAACTTGAAGCGTCTGACCTCACCGAGTCCTACGGCACCCCCATTCTGCAAGCCAAGGTGGCGCATGCAGTCTCTAAAAATTGTATAGCTGTAATCGGACTGACCCGTGGAATAATTGTAGCATTTCATTTTACCTGCCCAGCGAACGTTGTGAAAAGGAAACTCATAAAACAATGGCAAAATTGTGTTTTTTCCTCCCCACTGAAAATAGTTTCATCATTTTTCAGTACATGGTATGGTACATAAGATGGTACCATGAGAAAATTACAACTTGTCTCGCAAGAAAGAAGCCCTCATACGGCTACGCGTATGGAAAAATTGAGCAGGGGATGAAAAAAGGAAAAATGGCTGCAGCGGGAAGGGGTTAAATAATTTTTTTAAGTCTTTTGCGGAGTAGCCCTTTCATCATGACCTAGAGTCGGCTTATAGCTTGTGTATCCTCTCCTGGCAATAAGTGGTCCTATGATGGCAGGAGATAGCATTTTCTTGGTTTTGCCAGTGGGGGTCAGTAGCATGATAGAAGAAATAAGCCAGGATACACAAAAGAGCAGTACAAGAGGAAATAATAACAGTAACAAGGCAGAAATATTATGCATGGATTGATAAAAAAGAAAGGAAAGCACGTTTTACCTGAAAACCGTACATCTCTTGCAGGAACAAAAAGACTACCGGTATGTCTTGCTGTGTTGTCTAGGCTGCTCTACACTGGCTACTCACAGGCGCAATCCCACTACTGATCAGCACAGGGGGTTTTGACCTGCTCTGTTTCTGACCTGGGCTGGTTCACCCCTCCTTAGGACAACCTGGTGGCTCCAAGCTCCCCCAGAGTCACCATATTGATACCGAACGTAGTGTGGACACCCGATCAACATAGCACAGGACAGACCAGAACTCCTGGACTCAAGTGATCCACCAGCCTCAGCCTCCCAAGGAGCTGGGATTACAGGCTCACGCCACAGAGCCCAGCAGATGTTTAGCACTGCTTTCTCTAACTTGAAGCGTCTGACCTCACCGAGTCCTACGGCACCCCCATTCTGCAAGCCAAGGTGGCGCATGCAGTCTCTAAAAATTGTATAGCTGTAATCGGACTGACCCGTGGAATAATTGTAGCATTTCATTTTACCTGCCCAGCGAACGTTGTGAAAAGGAAACTCATAAAACAATGGCAAAATTGTGTTTTTTCCTCCCCACTGAAAATAGTTTCATCATTTTTCAGTACATGGTATGGTACATAAGATGGTACCATGAGAAAATTACAACTTGTCTCGCAAGAAAGAAGCCCTCATACGGCTACGCGTATGGAAAAATTGAGCAGGGGATGAAAAAAGGAAAAATGGCTGCAGCGGGAAGGGGTTAAATAATTTTTTTAAGTCTTTTGCGGAGTAGCCCTTTCATCAGGTCCTAGAGTCGGCTTGGAGCTTGTGTATCCTCTCCTGGCAATAAGTGGTCCTATGATGGCAGGAGATAGCATTTTCTTGGTTTTGCCAGTGGGGGTCAGTAGCATGATAGAAGAAATAAGCCAGGATACACAAAAGAGCAGTACAAGAGGAAATAATAACAGTAACAAGGCAGAAATATTATGCATGGATTGATAAAAAAGAAAGGAAAGCATGTTTTACCTGATCACCGTACATCTCTTGCAGGAACAAAAAGACTATGTCTCGCTGTGTTGTCCAGGCTGCTCTACACTGCCTACTCACAGGCGCAATCCCACTACTGATCAGCACGGGGGGGTTTGACCTGCTCTGTTTCCGACCTGGGCTGGTTCACCCCTCCTTAGGACAACCTGGTGGCTCCAAGCTCCCCCAGAGTCACCATATTGATACCGAACTTAGTGTGGACACCCGATCAACATAACACAGGACAGACCAGAACTCCTGGACTCAAGTGATCCACCAACCTCAGCCTCCCAAGGAGCTGGGATTACAGGCTCACGCCACAGAGCCCAGCAGATGTTTAGCACTGCTTTCTCTAACTTGAAGCGTCTGACCTCACCGAGTCCTACGGCACCCCCATTCTGCAAGCCAAGGTGGCGCATGCAGTCTCTAAAAATTGTATAGCTGTAATCGGACAGACCTGTGGAACAATTGTAGCATTTCATTTTACCTGCCCAGCGAACGTTGTGAAAAGGAAACTCATAAAACCATGGCAAAATTGTGTTTTTTCCTCCCCACTGAAAATAGTTTCTTCATTTTTCAGTACATGGTATGGTACATAAGATGGTACCATGAGAAAATTACAACTTGTCTCGCAAGAAAGAAGCCCTCATACGACTACGCGTATGGAAAAATTGAGCAGGGGATGAAAAAAGGAAAAATGGCTGCAGCGGGAAGGGGTTAAATAATTTTTTTAAGTCTTTTGCGGAGTAGCCCTTTCATCAGGTCCTAGAGTCGGCTTGGAGCTTGTGTATCCTCTCCTGGCAATAAGTGGTCCTATGATGGCAGGAGATAGCATTTTCTTGGTTTTGCCAGTGGGGGTCAGTAGCATGATAGAAGAAATAAGCCAGGATACACAAAAGAGCAGTACAAGAGGAAATAATAACAGTAACAAGGCAGAAATATTATGCATGGATTGATAAAAAAGAAAGGAAAGCACGTTTTACCTGAAAACCGTACATCTCTTGCAGGAACAAAAAGACTACCGGTATGTCTTGCTGTGTTGTCTAGGCTGCTCTACACTGGCTACTCACAGGCGCAATCCCACTACTGATCAGCACAGGGGGTTTTGACCTGCTCTGTTTCCGACCTGGGCCAGTTCACCCCTCCTTAGGACAACCTGGTGGCTCCAAGCTCCCCCAGAGTCACCATATTGATACCATACTTAGTGTGGACACCCAATCAACATAGCACAGGACAGACCAGAACTCCTGGACTCAAGTGATCCACCAGCCTCAGCCTCCCAAGGAGCTGGGATTACAGGCTCACGCCACAGAGCCCAGCAGATGTTTAGCACTGCTTTCTCTAACTTGAAGCATCTGACCTCACCGAGTCCTACGGCACCCCCATTCTGCAAGCCAGGGTGGTGCATACAGTCTCTAAAAATGGTATACCTGTAATCGGACTGACCCGTGGAATAATTGTAGCATTTCATTTTACCTGCCCAGCGAACGTTGTGAAAAGGAAACTCATAAAACCATGGCAAAATTGTGTTTTTTCCTCCCCACTGAAAATAGTTTCTTCATTTTTCAGTACATGGTATGGTACATAAGATGGTACCATGAGAAAATTACAACTTGTCTCGCAAGAAAGAAGCCCTCATACGACTACGCGTATGGAAAAATTGAGCAGGGGATGAAAAAAGGAAAAATGGCTGCAGCGGGAAGGGGTTAAATAATTTTTTTAAGTCTTTTGCGGAGTAGCCCTTTCATCAGGACCTAGAGTCGGCTTAGAGCTTGTGTATCCTCTCCTGGCAATAAGTGGTCCTATGATGGCAGGAGATAGCATTTTCTTGGTTTTGCCAGTGGGGGTCAGTAGCATGATAGAAGAAATAAGCCAGGATACACAAAAGAGCAGTACAAGAGGAAATAATAACAGTAACAAGGCAGAAATATTATGCATGGATTGATAAAAAAGAAAGGAAAGCATGTTTTACCTGATAACCGTACATCTCTTGCAGGAACAAAAAGACTATGTCTCGCTGTGTTGTCCAGGCTGCTCTACACTGCCTACTCACAGGCGCAATCCCACTACTGATCAGCACGGGGGGTTTGACCTGCTCTGTTTCCGACCTGGGCTGGTTCACCCCTCCTTAGGACAACCTGGTGGCTCAAAGCTCCCCCAGAGTCACCATATTGATACCGAACTTAGTGTGGACACCCGATCAACATAGCACAGGACAGACCAGAACTCCTGGACTCAAGTGATCCACCAGCCTCAGCCTCCCAAGGAGCTGGGATTACAGGCTCACGCCACAGAGCCCAGCAGATGTTTAGCACTGCTTTCTCTAACTTGAAGCGTCTGACCTCACCGAGTCCTACGGCACCCCCATTCTGCAAGCCAAGGTGGCGCATGCAGTCTCTAAAAATTGTATAGCTGTAATCGGACAGACCTGTGTAACAATTGTAGCATTTCATTTTACCTGCCCAGCGAACGTTGTGAAAAGGAAACTCATAAAACCATGGCAAAATTGTGTTTTTTCCTCCCCACTGAAAATAGTTTCTTCATTTTTCAGTACATGGTATGGTACATAAGATGGTACCATGAGAAAATTACAACTTGTCTCGCAAGAAAGAAGCCCTCATACGACTACGCGTATGGAAAAATTGAGCAGGGGATGAAAAAAGGAAAAATGGCTGCAGCGGGAAGGGGTTAAATAATTTTTTTAAGTCTTTTGCGGAGTAGCCCTTTCATCAGGTCCTAGAGTCGGCTTGGAGCTTGTGTATCCTCTCCTGGCAATAAGTGGTCCTATGATGGCAGGAGATAGCATTTTCTTGGTTTTGCCAGTGGGGGTCAGTAGCATGATAGAAGAAATAAGCCAGGATACACAAAAGAGCAGTACAAGAGGAAATAATAACAGTAACAAGGCAGAAATATTATGCATGGATTGATAAAAAAGAAAGGAAAGCACGTTTTACCTGAAAACCGTACATCTCTTGCAGGAACAAAAAGACTACCGGTATGTCTTGCTGTGTTGTCTAGGCTGCTCTACACTGGCTACTCACAGGCGCAATCCCACTACTGATCAGCACAGGGGGTTTTGACCTGCTCTGTTTCTGACCTGGGCTGGTTCACCCCTCCTTAGGACAACCTGGTGGCTCCAAGCTCCCCCAGAGTCACCATATTGATACCGAACGTAGTGTGGACACCCGATCAACATAGCACAGGACAGACCAGAACTCCTGGACTCAAGTGATCCACCAGCCTCAGCCTCCCAAGGAGCTGGGATTACAGGCTCACGCCACAGAGCCCAGCAGATGTTTAGCACTGCTTTCTCTAACTTGAAGCGTCTGACCTCACCGAGTCCTACGGCACCCCCATTCTGCAAGCCAAGGTGGCGCATGCAGTCTCTAAAAATTGTGTAGCTGTAATCGGACTGACCCGTGGAATAATTGTAGCATTTCATTTTACCTGCCCAGCGAACGTTGTGAAAAGGAAACTCATAAAACAATGGCAAAATTGTGTTTTTTCCTCCCCACTGAAAATAGTTTCATCATTTTTCAGTACATGGTATGGTACATAAGATGGTACCATGAGAAAATTACAACTTGTCTCGCAAGAAAGAAGCCCTCATACGGCTACGCGTATGGAAAAATTGAGCAGGGGATGAAAAAAGGAAAAATGGCTGCAGCGGGAAGGGGTTAAATAATTTTTTTAAGTCTTTTGCGGAGTAGCCCTTTCATCAGGTCCTAGAGTCGGCTTGGAGCTTGTGTATCCTCTCCTGGCAATAAGTGGTTCTATGATGGCAGGAGATAGCATTTTCTTGGTTTTGCCAGTGGGGGTCAGTAGCATGATAGAAGAAATAAGCCAGGATACACAAAAGAGCAGTACAAGAGGAAATAATAACAGTAACAAGGCAGAAATATTATGCATGGATTGATAAAAAAGAAAGGAAAGCATGTTTTACCTGATAACCGTACATCTCTTGCAGGAACAAAAAGACTATGTCTCGCTGTGTTGTCCAGGCTGCTCTACACTGCCTACTCACAGGCGCAATCCCACTACTGATCAGCACGGGGGGTTTGACCTGCTCTGTTTCCGACCTGGGCTGGTTCACCCCTCCTTAGGACAACCTGGTGGCTCCAAGCTCCCCCAGAGTCACCATATTGATACCGAACTTAGTGTGGACACCCGATCAACATAGCACAGGACAGACCAGAACTCCTGGACTCAAGTGATCCACCAGCCTCAGCCTCCCAAGGAGCTGGGATTACAGGCTCACGCCACAGAGCCCAGCAGATGTTTAGCACTGCTTTCTCTAACTTGAAGCGTCTGACCTCACCGAGTCCTACGGCACCCCCATTCTGCAAGCCAAGGTGACGCATGCAGTCTCTAAAAATGGTATAGCTGTAATCGGACTGACCCGTGGAATAATTGTAGCATTTCATTTTACCTGCCCAGCGAACGTTGTGAAAAAGAAACTCATAAAACCATGGCAAAATTGTGTTTTTTCCTCCCCACTGAAAAAAGTTTCTTCATTTTTCAGTACATGGTATGGTACATAAGATGGTACCATGAGAAAATTACAACTTGTCTCGCAAGAAAGAAGCCCTCATACGACTACGCGTATGGAAAAATTGAGCAGGGGATGAAAAAAGGAAAAATGGCTGCAGCGGGAAGGGGTTAAATAATTTTTTTAAGTCTTTTGCGGAGTAGCCCTTTCATCAGGTCCTAGAGTCGGCTTGGAGCTTGTGTATCCTCTCCTGGCAATAAGTGGTCCTATGATGGCAGGAGATAGCATTTTCTTGGTTTTGCCAGTGGGGGTCAGTAGCATGATAGAAGAAATAAGCCAGGATACACAAAAGAGCAGTACAAGAGGAAATAATAACAGTAACAAGGCAGAAATATTATGCATGGATTGATAAAAAAGAAAGGAAAGCACGTTTTACCTGAAAACCGTACATCTCTTGCAGGAACAAAAAGACTACCGGTATGTCTTGCTGTGTTGTCTAGGCTGCTCTACACTGGCTACTCACAGGCGCAATCCCACTACTGATCAGCACAGGGGGTTTTGACCTGCTCTGTTTCTGACCTGGGCTGGTTCACCCCTCCTTAGGACAACCTGGTGGCTCCAAGCTCCCCCAGAGTCACCATATTGATACCGAACGTAGTGTGGACACCCGATCAACATAGCACAGGACAGACCAGAACTCCTGGACTCAAGTGATCCACCAGCCTCAGCCTCCCAAGGAGCTGGGATTACAGGCTCACGCCACAGAGCCCAGCAGATGTTTAGCACTGCTTTCTCTAACTTGAAGCGTCTGACCTCACCGAGTCCTACGGCACCCCCATTCTGCAAGCCAAGGTGGCGCATGCAGTCTCTAAAAATTGTGTAGCTGTAATCGGACTGACCCGTGGAATAATTGTAGCATTTCATTTTACCTGCCCAGCGAACGTTGTGAAAAGGAAACTCATAAAACAATGGCAAAATTGTGTTTTTTCCTCCCCACTGAAAATAGTTTCATCATTTTTCAGTACATGGTATGGTACATAAGATGGTACCATGAGAAAATTACAACTTGTCTCGCAAGAAAGAAGCCCTCATACGGCTACGCGTATGGAAAAATTGAGCAGGGGATGAAAAAAGGAAAAATGGCTGCAGCGGGAAGGGGTTAAATAATTTTTTTAAGTCTTTTGCGGAGTAGCCCTTTCATCAGGTCCTAGAGTCGGCTTGGAGCTTGTGTATCCTCTCCTGGCAATAAGTGGTTCTATGATGGCAGGAGATAGCATTTTCTTGGTTTTGCCAGTGGGGGTCAGTAGCATGATAGAAGAAATAAGCCAGGATACACAAAAGAGCAGTACAAGAGGAAATAATAACAGTAACAAGGCAGAAATATTATGCATGGATTGATAAAAAAGAAAGGAAAGCATGTTTTACCTGATAACCGTACATCTCTTGCAGGAACAAAAAGACTATGTCTCGCTGTGTTGTCCAGGCTGCTCTACACTGCCTACTCACAGGCGCAATCCCACTACTGATCAGCACGGGGGGTTTGACCTGCTCTGTTTCCGACCTGGGCTGGTTCACCCCTCCTTAGGACAACCTGGTGGCTCCAAGCTCCCCCAGAGTCACCATATTGATACCGAACTTAGTGTGGACACCCGATCAAGATAGCACAGGACAGACCAGAACTCCTGGACTCAAGTGATCCACCAGCCTCAGCCTCCCAAGGAGCTGGGATTACAGGCTCACGCCACAGAGCCCAGCAGATGTTTAGCACTGCTTTCTCTAACTTGAAGCGTCTGACCTCACCGAGTCCTACGGCACCCCCATTCTGCAAGCCAAGGTGGCGCATGCAGTCTCTAAAAATTGTATAGCTGTAATCGGACAGACCTGTGGAACAATTGTAGCATTTCATTTTACCTGCCCAGCGAACGTTGTGAAAAGGAAACTCATAAAACCATGGCAAAATTGTGTTTTTTCCTCCCCACTGAAAATAGTTTCTTCATTTTTCAGTACATGGTATGGTACATAAGATGGTACCATGAGAAAATTACAACTTGTCTCGCAAGAAAGAAGCCCTCATACGACTACGCGTATGGAAAAATTGAGCAGGGGATGAAAAAAGGAAAAATGGCTGCAGCGGGAAGGGGTTAAATAATTTTTTTAAGTCTTTTGCGGAGTAGCCCTTTCATCAGGTCCTAGAGTCGGCTTGGAGCTTGTGTATCCTCTCCTGGCAATAAGTGGTCCTATGATGGCAGGAGATAGCATTTTCTTGGTTTTGCCAGTGGGGGTCAGTAGCATGATAGAAGAAATAAGCCAGGATACACAAAAGAGCAGTACAAGAGGAAATAATAACAGTAACAAGGCAGAAATATTATGCATGGATTGATAAAAAAGAAAGGAAAGCACGTTTTACCTGAAAACCGTACATCTCTTGCAGGAACAAAAAGACTACCGGTATGTCTTGCTGTGTTGTCTAGGCTGCTCTACACTGGCTACTCACAGGCGCAATCCCACTACTGATCAGCACAGGGGGTTTTGACCTGCTCTGTTTCCGACCTGGGCCAGTTCACCCCTCCTTAGGACAACCTGGTGGCTCCAAGCTCCCCCAGAGTCACCATATTGATACCATACTTAGTGTGGACACCCAATCAACATAGCACAGGACAGACCAGAACTCCTGGACTCAAGTGATCCACCAGCCTCAGCCTCCCAAGGAGCTGGGATTACAGGCTCACGCCACAGAGCCCAGCAGATGTTTAGCACTGCTTTCTCTAACTTGAAGCATCTGACCTCACCGAGTCCTACGGCACCCCCATTCTGCAAGCCAGGGTGGTGCATACAGTCTCTAAAAATGGTATACCTGTAATCGGACTGACCCGTGGAATAATTGTAGCATTTCATTTTACCTGCCCAGCGAACGTTGTGAAAAGGAAACTCATAAAACCATGGCAAAATTGTGTTTTTTCCTCCCCACTGAAAATAGTTTCTTCATTTTTCAGTACATGGTATGGTACATAAGATGGTACCATGAGAAAATTACAACTTGTCTCGCAAGAAAGAAGCCCTCATACGACTACGCGTATGGAAAAATTGAGCAGGGGATGAAAAAAGGAAAAATGGCTGCAGCGGGAAGGGGTTAAATAATTTTTTTAAGTCTTTTGCGGAGTAGCCCTTTCATCAGGACCTAGAGTCGGCTTAGAGCTTGTGTATCCTCTCCTGGCAATAAGTGGTCCTATGATGGCAGGAGATAGCATTTTCTTGGTTTTGCCAGTGGGGGTCAGTAGCATGATAGAAGAAATAAGCCAGGATACACAAAAGAGCAGTACAAGAGGAAATAATAACAGTAACAAGGCAGAAATATTATGCATGGATTGATAAAAAAGAAAGGAAAGCATGTTTTACCTGATAACCGTACATCTCTTGCAGGAACAAAAAGACTATGTCTCGCTGTGTTGTCCAGGCTGCTCTACACTGCCTACTCACAGGCGCAATCCCACTACTGATCAGCACGGGGGGTTTGACCTGCTCTGTTTCCGACCTGGGCTGGTTCACCCCTCCTTAGGACAACCTGGTGGCTCAAAGCTCCCCCAGAGTCACCATATTGATACCGAACTTAGTGTGGACACCCGATCAACATAGCACAGGACAGACCAGAACTCCTGGACTCAAGTGATCCACCAGCCTCAGCCTCCCAAGGAGCTGGGATTACAGGCTCACGCCACAGAGCCCAGCAGATGTTTAGCACTGCTTTCTCTAACTTGAAGCGTCTGACCTCACCGAGTCCTACGGCACCCCCATTCTGCAAGCCAAGGTGGCGCATGCAGTCTCTAAAAATTGTATAGCTGTAATCGGACAGACCTGTGGAACAATTGTAGCATTTCATTTTACCTGCCCAGCGAACGTTGTGAAAAGGAAACTCATAAAACCATGGCAAAATTGTGTTTTTTCCTCCCCACTGAAAATAGTTTCTTCATTTTTCAGTACATGGTATGGTACATAAGATGGTACCATGAGAAAATTACAACTTGTCTCGCAAGAAAGAAGCCCTCATACGACTACACGTATGGAAAAATTGAGCAGGGGATGAAAAAAGGAAAAATGGCTGCAGCGGGAAGGGGTTAAATAATTTTTTTAAGTCTTTTGCGGAGTAGCCCTTTCATCAGGTCCTAGAGTCGGCTTGGAGCTTGTGTATCCTCTCCTGGCAATAAGTGGTCCTATGATGGCAGGAGATAGCATTTTCTTGGTTTTGCCAGTGGGGGTCAGTAGCATGATAGAAGAAATAAGCCAGGATACACAAAAGAGCAGTACAAGAGGAAATAATAACAGTAACAAGGCAGAAATATTATGCATGGATTGATAAAAAAGAAAGGAAAGCACGTTTTACCTGAAAACCGTACATCTCTTGCAGGAACAAAAAGACTACCGGTATGTCTTGCTGTGTTGTCTAGGCTGCTCTACACTGGCTACTCACAGGCGCAATCCCACTACTGATCAGCACAGGGGGTTTTGACCTGCTCTGTTTCTGACCTGGGCTGGTTCACCCCTCCTTAGGACAACCTGGTGGCTCCAAGCTCCCCCAGAGTCACCATATTGATACCGAACGTAGTGTGGACACCCGATCAACATAGCACAGGACAGACCAGAACTCCTGGACTCAAGTGATCCACCAGCCTCAGCCTCCCAAGGAGCTGGGATTACAGGCTCACGCCACAGAGCCCAGCAGATGTTTAGCACTGCTTTCTCTAACTTGAAGCGTCTGACCTCACCGAGTCCTACGGCACCCCCATTCTGCAAGCCAAGGTGGCGCATGCAGTCTCTAAAAATTGTATAGCTGTAATCGGACAGACCTGTGTAACAATTGTAGCATTTCATTTTACCTGCCCAGCGAACGTTGTGAAAAGGAAACTCATAAAACCATGGCAAAATTGTGTTTTTTCCTCCCCACTGAAAATAGTTTCTTCATTTTTCAGTACATGGTATGGTACATAAGATGGTACCATGAGAAAATTACAACTTGTCTCGCAAGAAAGAAGCCCTCATACGACTACACGTATGGAAAAATTGAGCAGGGGATGAAAAAAGGAAAAATGGCTGCAGCGGGAAGGGGTTAAATAATTTTTTTAAGTCTTTTGCGGAGTAGCCCTTTTATCAGGTCCTAGAGTCGGCTTGGAGCTTGTGTATCCTCTCCTGGCAATAAGTGGTCCTATGATGGCAGGAGATAGCATTTTCTTGGTTTTGCCAGTGGGGGTCAGTAGCATGATAGAAGAAATAAGCCAGGATACACAAAAGAGCAGTACAAGAGGAAATAATAACAGTAACAAGGCAGAAATATTATGCGTGGATTGATAAAAAAGAAAGGAAAGCACGTTTTACCTGAAAACCGTACATCTCTTGCAGGAACAAAAAGACTACGTCTCGCTGTGTTGTCCAGGCTGCTCTACACTGCCTACTCACAGGCGCAATCCCACTACTGATCAGCACGGGGGGTTTGACCTGCTCTGTTTCTGACCTGGGCTGGTTCTCCCCTCCTTAGGACAACCTGGTGGCTCCAAGCTCCCCCAGAGTCACCATATTGATACCGAACTTACAGTGGACACCAGATCAACATAGCACAGGACAGACCAGAACTCCTGGACTCAAGTGATCCACCAGCCTCAGCCTCCCAAGGAGCTGGGATTACAGGCTCACGCCACAGAGCCCAGCAGATGTTTAGCACTGCTTTCTCTAACTTGAAGCGTCTGACCTCACCGAGTCCTACGGCACCCCCATTCTGCAAGCCAAGGTGGCGCATGCAGTCTCTAAAAATTGTATAGCTGTAATCGGACAGACCTGTGGAACAATTGTAGCATTTCATTTTACCTGCCCAGCGAACGTTGTGAAAAGGAAACTCATAAAACCATGGCAAAATTGTGTTTTTTCCTCCCCACTGAAAATAGTTTCTTCATTTTTCAGTACATGGTATGGTACATAAGATGGTACCATGAGAAAATTACAACTTGTCTCGCAAGAAAGAAGCCCTCATACGACTACGCGTATGGAAAAATTGAGCAGGGGATGAAAAAAGGAAAAATGGCTGCAGCGGGAAGGGGTTAAATAATTTTTTTAAGTCTTTTGCGGAGTAGCCCTTTCATCAGGTCCTAGAGTCGGCTTGGAGCTTGTGTATCCTCTCCTGGCAATAAGTGGTCCTATGATGGCAGGAGATAGCATTTTCTTGGTTTTGCCAGTGGGGGTCAGTAGCATGATAGAAGAAATAAGCCAGGATACACAAAAGAGCAGTACAAGAGGAAATAATAACAGTAACAAGGCAGAAATATTATGCATGGATTGATAAAAAAGAAAGGAAAGCACGTTTTACCTGAAAACCGTACATCTCTTGCAGGAACAAAAGGACTACCGGTATGTCTCGCTGTGTTGTCCAGGCTGCTCTACACTGGCTACTCACAGGCGCAATCCCACTACTGGTCAGCACAGTCGGTTTTCACCTGCTCTGTTTCCAACCTGGGCTGGTTCACCCCTCCTTAGGACAACCTGGTGTCTCCAAGCTCCCCCAGAGTCACCATATTGATACTGAACTTAGTGTGGACACCCAATCAACATAGCACAGGACAGACCAGAACTCCTGGACTCAAGTGATCCACCAGCCTCAGCCTCCTAAGGAGTTAGGATTACAGGCTCACGCCACAGAGCCCAGCAGATGTTTAGCACTGCTTTCTCTAACTTGAAGCGTCTGACCTTACCGAGTCCTACGGCACCCCCATTCTGCAAGCCAAGGTGACGCATGCAGTCTCAAAAATGGTATAGCTGTAATCGGACTGACCCGTGGAATAATTGTAGCATTTCATTTTACCTGCCCAGCAAACGTTGTGAAAAGGAAACTCATAAAACAATGGCAAAATTGTGTTTTATCCTCCCCACTGAAAATAGTTTCATCATTTTTCAGTACGTGGTATGGTACATAAGATGGTACCATGAGAAAATCACAACTTGTCTCGCAAGAAAGAAGCCCTCATACGGCTACGCGTATGGAAAAATTGAGCAGGGGATGAAAAAAGGAAAAATGGCTGCAGCGGGAAGGGGTTAAATAATTTTTTTAAGTCTTTTGCGGAGTAGCCCTTTCATCAGGTCCTAGAGTTGGCTTGGAGCTTGTGTATCCTCTCCTGGCAATAAGTGGTCCTATGATGGCAGGAGATAGCATTTTCTTGGTTTTGCCAGTGGGGGTCAGTAGCATGATAGAAGAAATAAGCCAGGATACACAAAAGAGCAGTACAAGAGGAAATAATAACAGTAACAAGGCAGAAATATTATGCATGGATTGATAAAAAAGAAAGGAAAGCACGTTTTACCTGAAAACCGTACATCTCTTGCAGGAACAAAAAGACTACCGGTATGTCTCGCTGTGTTGTCCAGGCTGCTCTACACTGGCTACTCACAGGCGCAATCCCACTACTGATCAGCACAGTCGGTTTTGACCTGCTCTGTTTCCAACCTGGGCTGGTTCACCCCTCCTTAGGACAACCTGGTGTCTCCAAGCTCCCCCAGAGTCACCATATTGATACTGAACTTAGTGTGGACACCCAATCAACATAGCACAGGACAGACCAGAACTCCTGGACTCAAGTGATCCACCAGCCTCAGCCTCCCAAGGAGCTTGGATTACAGGCTCACGCCACAGAGCCCAGCAGATGTTTAGCACTGCTTTCTCTAACTTGAAGCGTCTGACCTTACCGAGTCCTACGGCACCCCCATTCTGCAAGCCAAGGTGACGCATGCAGTCTCAAAAATGGTATAGCTGTAATCGGACTGACCCGTGGAATAATTGTAGCATTTCATTTTACCTGCCCAGCAAACGTTGTGAAAATGAAACTCATAAAACAATGGCAAAATTGTGTTTTATCCTCCCCACTGAAAATAGTTTCATCATTTTTCAGTACATGGTATGGTACATAAGATGGTACCATGAGAAAATCACAACTTGTCTCGCAAGAAAGAAACCCTCATACGGTTACGCGTATGGAAAAATTGAGCAGGGGATGAAAAAAGGAAAAATGGCTGCAGCGGGAAGGGGTTAAATAATTTTTTTAAGTCTTTTGCGGAGTAGCCCTTTCATCAGGTCCTAGAGTTGGCTTGGAGCTTGTGTATCCTCTCCTGGCAATAAGTGGTCCTATGATGGCAGGAGATAGCATTTTCTTGGTTTTGCCAGTGGGGGTCAGTAGCATGATAGAAGAAATAAGCCAGGATACACAAAAGAGCAGTACAAGAGGAAATAATAACAGTAACAAGGCAGAAATATTATGCATGGATTGATAAAAAAGAAAGGAAAGCACGTTTTACCTGAAAACCGTACATCTCTTGCAGGAACAAAAAGACTACCGGTATGTCTCGCTGTGTTGTCCAGGCTGCTCTACACTGGCTACTCACAGGCGCAATCCCACTACTGATCAGCACAGTCGGTTTTGACCTGCTCTGTTTCCAACCTGGGCTGGTTCACCCCTCCTTAGGACAACCTGGTGGCTCCAAGCTCCCCCAGAGTCACCATATTGATACTGAACTTAGTGTGGACACCGAATCAACATAGCACAGGACAGACCAGAACTCCTGGACTCAAGTGATCCACCAGCCTCAGCCTCCCAAGGAGCTGGGATTACAGGCTCACGCCACAGAGCCCAGCAGATGTTTAGCACTGCTTTCTCTAACTTGAAGCGTCTGACCTCACCGAGTCCTACGGCACCCCCATTCTGCAAGCCAAGGTGACGCATGCAGTCTCTAAAAATGGTATAGCTGTAATCGGACTGACCCGTGGAATAATTGTAGCATTTCATTTTACCTGCCCAGCGAACGTTGTGAAAAGGAAACTCATAAAACCATGGCAAAATTGTGTTTTTTCCTCCCCACTGAAAATAGTTTCTTCATTTTTCAGTACATGGTATGGTACATAAGATGGTACCATGAGAAAATTACAACTTGTCTCGCAAGAAAGAAGCCCTCATACGACTACGCGTATGGAAAAATTGAGCAGGGGATGAAAAAAGGAAAAATGGCTGCAGCGGGAAGGGGTTAAATAATTTTTTTAAGTCTTTTGCGGAGTAGCCCTTTCATCAGGTCCTAGAGTCGGCTTGGAGCTTGTGTATCCTCTCCTGGCAATAAGTGGTCCTATGATGGCAGGAGATAGCATTTTCTTGGTTTTGCCAGTGGGGGTCAGTAGCATGATAGAAGAAATAAGCCAGGATACACAAAAGAGCAGTACAAGAGGAAATAATAACAGTAACAAGGCAGAAATATTATGCATGGATTGATAAAAAAGAAAGGAAAGCACGTTTTACCTGAAAACCGTACATCTCTTGCAGGAACAAAAAGACTACCGGTATGTCTTGCTGTGTTGTCTAGGCTGCTCTACACTGGCTACTCACAGGCGCAATCCCACTACTGATCAGCACAGGGGGTTTTGACCTGCTCTGTTTCTGACCTGGGCTGGTTCACCCCTCCTTAGGACAACCTGGTGGCTCCAAGCTCCCCCAGAGTCACCATATTGATACCGAACGTAGTGTGGACACCCGATCAACATAGCACAGGACAGACCAGAACTCCTGGACTCAAGTGATCCACCAGCCTCAGCCTCCCAAGGAGCTGGGATTACAGGCTCACGCCACAGAGCCCAGCAGATGTTTAGCACTGCTTTCTCTAACTTGAAGCGTCTGACCTCACCGAGTCCTACGGCACCCCCATTCTGCAAGCCAAGGTGGCGCATGCAGTCTCTAAAAATTGTATAGCTGTAATCGGACTGACCCGTGGAATAATTGTAGCATTTCATTTTACCTGCCCAGCGAACGTTGTGAAAAGGAAACTCATAAAACAATGGCAAAATTGTGTTTTTTCCTCCCCACTGAAAATAGTTTCATCATTTTTCAGTACATGGTATGGTACATAAGATGGTACCATGAGAAAATTACAACTTGTCTCGCAAGAAAGAAGCCCTCATACGGCTACGCGTATGGAAAAATTGAGCAGGGGATGAAAAAAGGAAAAATGGCTGCAGCGGGAAGGGGTTAAATAATTTTTTTAAGTCTTTTGCGGAGTAGCCCTTTCATCAGGTCCTAGAGTTGGCTTGGAGCTTGTGTATCCTCTCCTGGCAATAAGTGGTCCTATGATGGCAGGAGATAGCATTTTCTTGGTTTTGCCAGTGGGGGTCAGTAGCATGATAGAAGAAATAAGCCAGGATACACAAAAGAGCAGTACAAGAGGAAATAATAACAGTAACAAGGCAGAAATATTATGCGTGGATTGATAAAAAAGAAAGGAAAGCACGTTTTACCTGAAAACCGTACATCTCTTGCAGGAACAAAAAGACTATGTCTCGCTGTGTTGTCCAGGCTGCTCTACACTGGCTACTCACAGGCGCAATCCCACTACTGATCAGCACAGGGGTTTTGACCTGCTCTGTTTCCAACCTGGGCTGGTTCACCCCTCCTTAGGACAACCTGGTGGCTCCAAGCTCCCCCAGAGTCACCATATTGATACCGAACGTAGTGTGGACACCCGATCAACATAGCACAGGACAGACCAGAACTCCTGGACTCAAGTGATCCACCAGCCTCAGCCTCCCAAGGAGCTGGGATTACAGGCTCACGCCACAGAGCCCAGCAGATGTTTAGCACTGCTTTCTCTAACTTGAAGCGTCTGACCTCACCGAGTCCTACGGCACCCCCATTCTGCAAGCCAGGGTGGCGCATGCAGTCTCTAAAAATTGTATAGCTGTAATCGGACTGACCTGTGGAACAATTGTAGCATTTCATTTTACCTGCCCAGCGAACGTTGTGAAAAGGAAACTCATAAAACAATGGCAAAATTGTGTTTTTTCCTCCCCACTGAAAATAGTTTCATCATTTTTCAGTACATGGTATGGTACATAAGATGGTACCATGAGAAAATTACAACTTGTCTCGCAAGAAAGAAGCCCTCATACGACTACGCGTATGGAAAAATTGAGCAGGGGATGAAAAAAGGAAAAATGGCTGCAGCGGGAAGGGGTTAAATAATTTTTTTAAGTCTTTTGCGGAGTAGCCCTTTCATCAGGTCCTAGAGTCGGCTTGGAGCTTGTGTATCCTCTCCTGGCAATAAGTGGTCCTATGATGGCAGGAGATAGCATTTTCTTGGTTTTGCCAGTGGGGGTCAGTAGCATGATAGAAGAAATAAGCCAGGATACACAAAAGAGCAGTACAAGAGGAAATAATAACAGTAACAAGGCAGAAATATTATGCATGGATTGATAAAAAAGAAAGGAAAGCACGTTTTACCTGAAAACCGTACATCTCTTGCAGGAACAAACAGACTACCGGTATGTCTTGCTGTGTTGTCTAGGCTGCTCTACACTGGCTACTCACAGGCGCAATCCCACTACTGATCAGCACAGGGGGTTTTGACCTGCTCTGTTTCCAACCTGGGCTGGTTCACCCCTCCTTAGGACAACCTGGTGGCTCCAAGCTCCCCCAGAGTCACCATATTGATACCGAACGTAGTGTGGACACCCGATCAACATAGCACAGGACAGACCAGAACTCCTGGACTCAAGTGATCCACCAGCCTCAGCCTCGCAAGGAGCTGGGATTACAGGCTCACGCCACAGAGCCCAGCAGATGTTTAGCACTGCTTTCTCTAACTTGAAGCGTCTGACCTCACCGAGTCCTACGGCACCCCCATTCTGCAAGCCAAGGTGGCGCATGCAGTCTCTAAAAATTGTATAGCTGTAATCGGACTGACCCGTGGAATAATTGTAGTATTTCATTTTACCTGCCCAGCGAACGTTGTGAAAAGGAAACTCATAAAACAATGGCAAAATTGTTTTTTTTCCTCCCCAGTGAAAATAGTTTCATCATTTTTCAGTACATGGTATGGTACATAAGATGGTACCATGAGAAAATTACAACTTGTCTCGCAAGAAAGAAGCCCTCATACGGCTACGCGTATGGAAAAATTGAGCAGGGGATGAAAAAAGGAAAAATGGCTGCAGCGGGAAGGGGTTAAATAATTTTTTTAAGTCTTTTGCGGAGTAGCCCTTTCATCAGGACCTAGAGTCGGCTTAGAGCTTGTGTATCCTCTCCTGGCAATAAGTGGTCCTATGATGGCAGGAGATAGCATTTTCTTGGTTTTGCCAGTGGGGGTCAGTAGCATGATAGAAGAAATAAGCCAGGATACACAAAAGAGCAGTACAAGAGGAAATAATAACAGTAACAAGGCAGAAATATTATGCATGGATTGATAAAAAAGAAAGGAAAGCACGTTTTACCTGAAAACCGTACATCTCTTGCAGGAACAAAAAGACTATGTCTCGCTGTGTTGTCCAGGCTGCTCTACACTGGCTACTCACAGGCGCAATCCCACTACTGATCAGCACGGGGGTTTTGACCTGCTCTGTTTCCAACCTGGGCTGGTTCACCCCTCCTTAGGACAACCTGGTGGCTCCAAGCTCCCCCAGAGTCACCATATTGATACCGTACTTAGTGTGGACACCCAATCAACATAGCACAGGACAGACCAGAACTCCTGGACTCAAGTGATCCACCAGCCTCAGCCTCCCAAGGAGCTGGGATTACAGGCTCATGCCACAGAGCCCAGCAGATGTTTAGCACTGCTTTCTCTAACTTGAAGCATCTGACCTCACCGAGTCCTACGGCACCCCCATTCTGCAAGCCAGGGTGGTGCATACAGTCTCTAAAAATGGTATACCTGTAATCGGACTGACCCGTGGAATAATTGTAGCATTTCATTTTACCTGCCCAGCGAACGTTGTGAAAAGGAAACTCATAAAACCATGGCAAAATTGTGTTTTTTCCTCCCCACTGAAAATAGTTTCTTCATTTTTCAGTACATGGTATGGTACATAAGATGGTACCATGAGAAAATTACAACTTGTCTCGCAAGAAAGAAGCCCTCATACGACTACGCGTATGGAAAAATTGAGCAGGGGATGAAAAAAGGAAAAATGTCTGCAGCGGGAAGGGGTTAAATAATTTTTTTAAGTCTTTTGCGGAATAGCCCTTTCATCAGGTCCTAGAGTCGGCTTGGAGCTTGTGTATCCTCTCCTGGCAATAAGTGGTCCTATGATGGCAGGAGATAGCATTTTCTTGGTTTTGCCAGTGGGGGTCAGTAGCATGATAGAAGAAATAAGCCAGGATACACAAAAGAGCAGTACAAGAGGAAATAATAACAGTAACAAGGCAGAAATATTATGCATGGATTGATAAAAAAGAAAGGAAAGCATGTTTTACCTGAAAACCGTACATCTCTTGCAGGAACAAAAAGACTACCGGTATGTCTCGCTGTGTTGTCCAGGCTGCTCTACACTGGCTACTCACAGGCGCAATCCCACTACTGATCAGCACAGTGGGTTTTGACCTGCTCTGTTTCCAACCTGGGCTGGTTCACCCCTCCTTAGGACAACCTGGTGGCTCCAAGCTCCCCCAGAGTCACCATATTCATACCAAACTTAGTGTGGACACCCGATCAACATAGCACAGGACAGACCAGAACTCCTGGACTCAAGTGCTCCACTAGCCTCAGCCTCCCAAGGAGCTGGGATTACAGGCTCACGCCACAGAGCCCAGCAGATGTTTAGCACTGCTTTCTCTAACTTGAAGCGTCTGACCTCACCGAGTCCTACGGCACCCCCATTCTGCAAGCCAAGGTGGCGCATGCAGTCTCTAAAAATTGTATAGCTGTAATCGGACTGACCCGTGGAATAATTGTAGCATTTCATTTTACCTGCCCAGCGAACGTTGTGAAAAGGAAACTCATAAAACAATGGCAAAATTGTGTTTTTTCCTCCCCACTGAAAATAGTTTCATCATTTTTCAGTACATGGTATGGTACATAAGATGGTACCATGAGAAAATTACAACTTGTCTCGCAAGAAAGAAGCCCTCATACGGCTACGTGTATGGAAAAATTGAGCAGGGGATGAAAAAAGGAAAAATGGCTGCAGCAGGAAGCGGTTAAATAATTTTTTTAAGTCTTTTGCGGAGTAGCCCTTTTATCAGGTCCTAGAGTCGGCTTGGAGCTTGTGTATCCTCTCCTGGCAATAAGTGGTCCTATGATGGCAGGAGATAGCATTTCCTTGGTTTTCCAGTGGGGGTCAGTAGCATGATAGAAGAAATAAGCCAGGATACACAAAAGAGCAGTACAAGAGGAAATAATAACAGTAACAAGGCAGAAATATTATGCATGGATTGATAAAAAAGAAAGGAAAGCACGTTTTACCTGAAAACCGTACATCTCTTGCAGGAACAAAAAGACTATGTCTCGCTGTGTTGTCCAGGCTGCTCTACACTGGCTACTCACAGGCGCAATCCCACTACTGATCAGCACGGGGGTTTTGACCTGCTCTGTTTCCAACCTGGGCTGGTTCACCCCTCCTTAGGACAACCTGGTGGCTCGAAGCTCCCCCAGAGTCACCATATTGATACCGAACTTAGTGTGGACACCCGATCAACATAGCACAGGACAGACCAGAACTCCAGGACTCAAGTGATCCACCAGCCTCAGCCTCCCAAGGAGCTGGGATTACAGGCTCACGCCACAGAGCCCAGCAGATGTTTAGCACTGCTTTCTCTAACTTGAAGCGTCTGACCTCACCGAGTCCTACGGCACCCCCATTCTGCAAGCCAAGGTGACGCATGCAGTCCCTAAAAATGGTATAGCTGTAATCGGACTGACCCGTGGAATAATTGTAGCATTTCATTTTACCTGCCCAGCGAACGTTGTGAAAAGGAAACTCATAAAACAATGGCAAAATTGTGTTTTTTCCTCCCCACTGAAAATAGTTTCATCATTTTTCAGTACATGGTATGGTACATAAGATGGTACCATGAGAAAATTACAACTTGTCTCGCAAGAAAGAAGCCCTCATACGACTACGCGTATGGAAAAATTGAGCAGGGGATGAAAAAAGGAAAAATGGCTGCAGCGGGAAGGGGTTAAATAATTTTTTTAAGTCTTTTGCGGAGTAGCCCTTTCATCAGGTCCTAGAGTCGGCTTGGAGCTTGTGTATCCTCTCCTGGCAATAAGTGGTCCTATGATGGCAGGAGATAGCATTTTCTTGGTTTTGCCAGTGGGGGTCAGTAGCATGATAGAAGAAATAAGCCAGGATACACAAAAGAGCAGTACAAGAGGAAATAATAACAGTAACAAGGCAGAAATATTATGCATGGATTGATAAAAAAGAAAGGAAAGCACGTTTTACCTGAAAACCGTACATCTCTTGCAGGAACAAAAAGACTATGTCTCGCTGTGTTGTCCAGGATGCTCTACACTGCCTACTCACAGGCGCAATCCCACTACTGATCAGCACAGGGGGTTTTGACCTGCTCTGTTTCCAACCTGGGCTGGTTCACCCCTCCTTAGGACAACCTGGTGGCTCCAAGCTCCCCCAGAGTCACCATATTGATACCGAACGTAGTGTGGACACCCGATCAACATAGCACAGGACAGACCAGAACTCCTGGACTCAAGTGATCCACCAGCCTCAGCCTCCCAAGGAGCTGGGATTACAGGCTCACGCCACAGAGCCCAGCAGATGTTTAGCACTGCTTTCTCTAACTTGAAGCGTCTGACCTCACCGAGTCCTACGGCACCCCAATTCTGCAAGCCAAGGTGGCGCATGCAGTCTCTAAAAATTGTATAGCTGTAATCGGACAGACCTGTGGAACAATTGTAGCATTTCATTTTACCTGCCCAGCGAACGTTGTGAAAAGGAAACTCATAAAACCATGGCAAAATTGTGTTTTTTCCTCCCCACTGAAAATAGTTTCTTCATTTTTCAGTACATGGTATGGTACATAAGATGGTACCATGAGAAAATTACAACTTGTCTCGCAAGAAAGAAGCCCTCATACGACTACGCGTATGGAAAAATTGAGCAGGGGATGAAAAAAGGAAAAATGGCTGCAGCGGGAAGGGGTTAAATAATTTTTTTAAGTCTTTTGCGGAGTAGCCCTTTCATCAGGTCCTAGAGTCGGCTTGGAGCTTGTGTATCCTCTCCTGGCAATAAGTGGTCCTATGATGGCAGGAGATAGCATTTTCTTGGTTTTGCCAGTGGGGGTCAGTAGCATGATAGAAGAAATAAGCCAGGATACACAAAAGAGCAGTACAAGAGGAAATAATAACAGTAACAAGGCAGAAATATTATGCATGGATTGATAAAAAAGAAAGGAAAGCACGTTTTACCTGAAAACCGTACACCTCTTGCAGGAACAAAAAGACTACCGGTATGTCTTGCTGTGTTGTCTAGGCTGCTCTACACTGGCTACTCACAGGCGCAATCCCACTACTGATCAGCACAGGGGGTTTTGACCTGCTCTGTTTCCAACCTGGGCTGGTTCACCCCTCCTTAGGACAACCTGGTGGCTCCAAGCTCCCCCAGAGTCACCATATTGATACCGAACGTAGTGTGGACACCCGATCAACATAGCACAGGACAGACCAGAACTCCAGGACTCAAGTGATCCACCAGCCTCAGCCTTGCAAGGAGCTGGGATTACAGGCTCACGCCACAGAGCCCAGCAGATGTTTAGCACTGCTTTCTCTAACTTGAAGCGTCTGACCTCACCGAGTCCTACGGCACCCCCATTCTGCAAGCCAAGGTGACGCATGCAGTCCCTAAAAATGGTATAGCTGTAATCGGACTGACCCGTGGAATAATTGTAGCATTTCATTTTACCTGCCCAGCGAACGTTGTGAAAAGGAAACTCATAAAACAATGGCAAAATTGTGTTTTTTCCTCCCCACTGAAAATAGTTTCATCATTTTTCAGTACATGGTATGGTACATAAGATGGTACCATGAGAAAATTACAACTTGTCTCGCAAGAAAGAAGCCCTCATACGACTACGCGTATGGAAAAATTGAGCAGGGGATGAAAAAAGGAAAAATGGCTGCAGCGGGAAGGGGTTAAATAATTTTTTTAAGTCTTTTGCGGAGTAGCCCTTTCATCAGGTCCTAGAGTCGGCTTGGAGCTTGTGTATCCTCTCCTGGCAATAAGTGGTCCTATGATGGCAGGAGATAGCATTTTCTTGGTTTTGCCAGTGGGGGTCAGTAGCATGATAGAAGAAATAAGCCAGGATACACAAAAGAGCAGTACAAGAGGAAATAATAACAGTAACAAGGCAGAAATATTATGCATGGATTGATAAAAAAGAAAGGAAAGCACGTTTTACCTGAAAACCGTACATCTCTTGCAGGAACAAAAAGACTATGTCTCGCTGTGTTGTCCAGGCTGCTCTACACTGCCTACTCACAGGCGCAATCCCACTACTGATCAGCACGGGGGTTTTGACCTGCTCTGTTTCTGACTTGGGCCAGTTCACCCCTCCTTAGGACAACCTGGTGGCTCCAAGCTCCCCCAGAGTCACCATATTGATACCGAACTTAGTGTGGACACCCGATCAACATAGCACAGAACAGACCAGAACTCCTGGACTCAAGTGATCCACCAGGCTCAGCCTCCCAAGGAGCTGGGATTACAGGCTCACGCCACAGAGCCCAGCAGATGTTTAGCACTGCTTTCTCTAACTTGAAGCGTCTGACCTCACCGAGTCCTACGGCACCCCAATTCTGCAAGCCAAGGTGGCGCATGCATTCTCTAAAAATTGTATAGCTGTAATCGGACAGACCTGTGGAACAATTGTAGCATTTCATTTTACCTGCCCAGCGAACGTTGTGAAAAGGAAACTCATAAAACCATGGCAAAATTGTGTTTTTTCCTCCCCACTGAAAATAGTTTCTTCATTTTTCAGTACATGGTATGGTACATAAGATGGTACCATGAGAAAATTACAACTTGTCTCGCAAGAAAGAAGCCCTCATACGGCTACGTGTATGGAAAAATTGAGCAGGGGATGAAAAAAGGAAAAATGGCTGCAGCGGGAAGGGGTTAAATAATTTTTTTAAGTCTTTTGCGGAGAAGCCCTTTTATCAGGTCCTAGAGTCGGCTTAGAGCTTGTGTATCTTCTCCTGGCAATAAGTGGTCCTATGGTGGCAGGAGATAGCATTTTCTTGGTTTTGCCAGTGGGGGTCAGTAGCATGATAGAAGAAATAAGCCAGGATACACAAAAGAGCAGTACAAGAGGAAATAATAACAGTAACAAGGCAGAAATATTATGCATGGATTGATAAAAAAGAAAGGAAAGCATGTTTTACCTGAAAACCGTACATCTCTTGCAGGAACAAAAAGACTATGTCTCGCTGTGTTGTCCAGGCTGCTCTCCACTGGCTACTCACAGGCGCAATCCCACTACTGATCAGCACAGGGGTTTTGACCTGCTCTGTTTCCGACCTGGGGCAGTTCACCCCTCCTTAGGACAACCTGGTGGCTCCAAGCTCCCCCAGAGTCACCATATTGATACCGAACTTAGTGTGGACACCCGATCAACATAGCACAGGAAAGACCAGAACTCCTGGACTCAAGTGATCCACCAGCCTCAGCCTCCCAAGGAGCTGGGATTACAGGCTCACGCCACAGAGCCCAGCAGATGTTTAGCACTGCTTTCTCTAACTTGAAGCGTCTGACCTCACCGAGTCCTACGGCACCCCAATTCTGCAAGCCAAGGTGGCGCATGCAGTCTCTAAAAATTGTATAGCTGTAATCGGACAGACCTGTGGAACAATTGTAGCATTTCATTTTACCTGCCCAGCGAACGTTGTGAAAAGGAAACTCATAAAACCATGGCAAAATTGTGTTTTTTCCTCCCCACTGAAAATAGTTTCTTCATTTTTCAGTACATGGTATGGTACATAAGATGGTACCATGAGAAAATTGCAACTTGTCTCGCAAGAAAGAAGCCCTCATACGACTACGCGTATGGAAAAATTGAGCAGGGGATGAAAAAAGGAAAAATGGCTGCAGCGGGAAGGGGTTAAATAATTTTTTTAAGTCTTTTGCGGAGTAGCCCTTTCATCAGGTCCTAGAGTCGGCTTGGAGCTTGTGTATCCTCTCCTGGCAATAAGTGGTCCTATGATGGCAGGAGATAGCATTTTCTTGGTTTTGCCAGTGGGGGTCAGTAGCATGATAGAAGAAATAAGCCAGGATACACAAAAGAGCAGTACAAGAGGAAATAATAACAGTAACAAGGCAGAAATATTATGCATGGATTGATAAAAAAGAAAGGAAAGCACGTTTTACCTGAAAACCGTACATCTCTTGCAGGAACAAAAAGACTACCGGTATGTCTTGCTGTGTTGTCTAGGCTGCTCTACACTGGCTACTCACAGGCGCAATCCCACTACTGATCAGCACAGGGGGTTTTGACCTGCTCTGTTTCCAACCTGGGCTGGTTCACCCCTCCTTAGGACAACCTGGTGGCTCCAAGCTCCCCCAGAGTCACCATATTGATACCGAATGTAGTGTGGACACCCGATCAACATAGCACAGGACAGACCAGAACTCCTGGACTCAAGTGATCCACCAGCCTCAACCTCGCAAGGAGCTGGGATTACAGGCTCACGCCACAGAGCCCAGCAGATGTTTAGCACTGCTTTCTCTAACTTGAAGCGTCTGACCTCACCGAGTCCTACGGCACCCCCATTCTGCAAGCCAAGGTGGCGCATGCAGTCTCTAAAAATTGTATAGCTGTAATCGGACTGACCCGTGGAATAATTGTAGTATTTCATTTTACCTGCCCAGCGAACGTTGTGAAAAGGAAACTCATAAAACAATGGCAAAATTGTGTTTTTTCCTCCCCACTGAAAATAGTTTCATCATTTTTCAGTACATGGTATGGTACATAAGATGGTACCATGAGAAAATTACAACTTGTCTCGCAAGAAAGAAGCCCTCATACGGCTACGCGTATGGAAAAATTGAGCAGGGGATGAAAAAAGGAAAAATGGCTGCAGCGGGAAGGGGTTAAATAATTTTTTTAAGTCTTTTGCGGAGTAGCCCTTTCATCAGGACCTAGAGTCGGCTTAGAGCTTGTGTATCCTCTCCTGGCAATAAGTGGTCCTATGATGGCAGGAGATAGCATTTTCTTGGTTTTGCCAGTGGGGGTCAGTAGCATGATAGAAGAAATAAGCCAGGATACACAAAAGAGCAGTACAAGAGGAAATAATAACAGTAACAAGGCAGAAATATTATGCATGGATTGATAAAAAAGAAAGGAAAGCACGTTTTACCTGAAAACCGTACATCTCTTGCAGGAACAAAAAGACTATGTCTCGCTGTGTTGTCCAGGCTGCTCTACACTGGCTACTCACAGGCGCAATCCCACTACTGATCAGCACGGGGGTTTTGACCTGCTCTATTTCCAACCTGGGCTGGTTCACCCCTCCTTAGGACAACCTGGTGGCTCCAAGCTCCCCCAGAGTCACCATATTGATACCGAACTTAGTGTGGACAGCCGATCAACATAGCACAGAACAGACCAGAACTCCTGGACTCAAGTGATCCACCAGCCTCAGCCTCCAAAGGAGCTGGGATTACAGGCTCACACCACAGAGCCCAGCAGATGTTTAGCACTGCTTTCTCTAACTTGAAGCGTCTGACCTCACCGAGTCCTACGGCACCCCCATTCTGCAAGCCAAGGTGGTGCATGCAGTCTCTAAAAATGGTATAGCTGTAATCGGACTGACCCGTGGAATAATTGTAGCATTTCATTTTACCTGCCCAGCGAACGTTGTGAAAAGGAAACTCATAAAACAATGGCAAAATTGTGTTTTTTCCTCCCCACTGAAAATAGTTTCATCATTTTTCAGTACATGGTATGGTACATAAGATGGTACCATGAGAAAATTACAACTTGTCTCGCAAGAAAGAAGCCCTCATACGACTACGCGTATGGAAAAATTGAGCAGGGGATGAAAAAAGGAAAAATGGCTGCAGCGGGAAGGGGTTAAATAATTTTTTAAAGTCTTTTGCGGAGTAGCCCTTTCATCAGGTCCTAGAGTCGGCTTGGAGCTTGTGTATCCTCTCCTGGCAATACGTGGTCCTATGATGGCAGGAGATAGCATTTTCTTGGTTTTGCCAGTGGGGGTCAGTAGCATGATAGAAGAAATAAGCCAGGATACACAAAAGAGCAGTACAAGAGGAAATATTAACAGTAACAAGGCAGAAATATTATGCATGGATTGATAAAAAAGAAAGGAAAGCATGTTTTACCTGAAAACCGTACATCTCTTGCAGGAACAAAAAGACTATATCTCGCTGTGTTGTCCAGGCTGCTCTACACTGCCTACTCACAGGCGCAATCCCACTACTGATCAGCACAGGGGTTTTGACCTGCTCTGTTTCCGACCTGGGGCAGTTCACCCCTCCTTAGGACAACCTGGTGGCTCCAAGCTCCCCCAGAGTCACCATATTGATACCGTACTTAGTGTGGACACCCAATCAACATAGCACAGGACAGACCAGAACTCCTGGACTCAAGTGATCCACCAGCCTCAGCCTCCCAAGGAGCTGGGATTACAGGCTCATGCCACAGAGCCCAGCAGATGTTTAGCACTGCTTTCTCTAACTTGAAGCATCTGACCTCACCGAGTCCTACGGCACCCCCATTCTGCAAGCCAGGGTGGTGCATACAGTCTCTAAAAATGGTATACCTGTAATCGGACTGACCCGTGGAATAATTGTAGCATTTCATTTTACCTGCCCAGCGAACGTTGTGAAAAGGAAACTCATAAAACCATGGCAAAATTGTGTTTTTTCCTCCCCACTGAAAATAGTTTCTTCATTTTTCAGTACATGGTATGGTACATAAGATGGTACCATGAGAAAATTACAACTTGTCTCGCAAGAAAGAAGCCCTCATACGACTACGCGTATGGAAAAATTGAGCAGGGGATGAAAAAAGGAAAAATGGCTGCAGCGGGAAGGGGTTAAATAATTTTTTTAAGTCTTTTGCGGAATAGCCCTTTCATCAGGTCCTAGAGTCGGCTTGGAGCTTGTGTATCCTCTCCTGGCAATAAGTGGTCCTATGATGGCAGGAGATAGCATTTTCTTGGTTTTGCCAGTGGGGGTCAGTAGCATGATAGAAGAAATAAGCCAGGATACACAAAAGAGCAGTACAAGAGGAAATAATAACAGTAACAAGGCAGAAATATTATGCATGGATTGATAAAAAAGAAAGGAAAGCATGTTTTACCTGAAAACCGTACATCTCTTGCAGGAACAAAAAGACTACCGGTATGTCTCGCTGTGTTGTCCAGCCTGCTCTCCACTGGCTACTCACAGGCGCAATCCCACTACTGATCAGCACAGTGGGTTTTGACCTGCTCTGTTTCCAACCTGGGCTGGTTCACCCCTCCTTAGGACAACCTGGTGGCTACAAGCTCCCCCAGAGTCACCATATTGATACCAAACTTAGTGTGGACACCCGATCAACATAGCACAGGACAGACCAGAACTCCTGGACTCAAGTGATCCACTAGCCTCAGCCTCCCAAGGAGCTGGGATTACAGGCTCACGCCACAGAGCCCAGCAGATGTTTAGCACTGCTTTCTCTAACTTGAAGCGTCTGACCTCACCGAGTCCTACGGCACCCCCATTCTGCAAGCCAAGGTGGCGCATGCAGTCTCTAAAAATTGTATAGCTGTAATCGGACTGACCCGTGGAATAATTGTAGCATTTCATTTTACCTGCCCAGCGAACGTTGTGAAAAGGAAACTCATAAAACAATGGCAAAATTGTGTTTTTTCCTCCCCACTGAAAATAGTTTCATCATTTTTCAGTACATGGTATGGTACATAAGATGGTACCATGAGAAAATTACAACTTGTCTCGCAAGAAAGAAGCCCTCATACGGCTACGTGTATGGAAAAATTGAGCAGGGGATGAAAAAAGGAAAAATGGCTGCAGCAGGAAGCGGTTAAATAATTTTTTTAAGTCTTTTGCGGAGTAGCCCTTTTATCAGGTCCTAGAGTCGGCTTGGAGCTTGTGTATCCTCTCCTGGCAATAAGTGGTCCTATGATGGCAGGAGATAGCATTTCCTTGGTTTTCCAGTGGGGGTCAGTAGCATGATAGAAGAAATAAGCCAGGATACACAAAAGAGCAGTACAAGAGGAAATAATAACAGTAACAAGGCAGAAATATTATGCATGGATTGATAAAAAAGAAAGGAAAGCACGTTTTACCTGAAAACCGTACATCTCTTGCAGGAACAAAAAGACTATGTCTCGCTGTGTTGTCCAGGCTGCTCTACACTGGCTACTCACAGGCGCAATCCCACTACTGATCAGCACGGGGGTTTTGACCTGCTCTGTTTCCAACCTGGGCTGGTTCACCCCTCCTTAGGACAACCTGGTGGCTCGAAGCTCCCCCAGAGTCACCATATTGATACCGAACTTAGTGTGGACACCCGATCAACATAGCACAGGACAGACCAGAACTCCTGGACTCAAGTGATCCACCAGCCTCAGCCTCCCAAGGAGCTGGGATTACAGGCTCACCGCCACAGAGCCCAGCAGATGTTTAGCACTGCTTTCTCTAACTTGAAGCGTCTGACCTCACCGAGTCCTACGGCACCCCCATTCTGCAAGCCAAGGTGACGCATGCAGTCTCAAAAATGGTATAGCTGTAATCGGACTGACCCGTGGAATAATTGTAGCATTTCATTTTACCTGCCCAGCAAACGTTGTGAAAAGGAAACTCATAAAACAATGGCAAAATTGTGTTTTATCCTCCCCACTGAAAATACTTTCATCATTTTTCAGTACATGGTATGGTACATAAGATGGTACCATGAGAAAATTACAACTTGTCTCGCAAGAAAGAAGCCCTCATACGGCTACACGTATGGAAAAATTGAGCAGGGGATGAAAAAAGGAAAAATGGCTGCAGCGGGAAGGGGTTAAATAATTTTTTTAAGTCTTTTGCGGAGAAGCCCTTTTATCAGGTCCTAGAGTCGGCTTAGAGCTTGTGTATCTTCTCCTGGCAATAAGTGGTCCTATGGTGGCAGGAGATAGCATTTTCTTGGTTTTGCCAGTGGGGGTCAGTAGCATGATAGAAGAAATAAGCCAGGATACACAAAAGAGCAGTACAAGAGGAAATAATAACAGTAACAAGGCAGAAATATTATGCATGGATTGATAAAAAAGAAAGGAAAGCATGTTTTACCTGAAAACCGTACATCTCTTGCAGGAACAAAAAGACTATGTCTCGCTGTGTTGTCCAGGCTGCTCTACACTGCCTACTCACAGGCGCAACCCCACTACTGATCAGCACGGAGATTTTGACCTGCTCTGTTTCCAAGCTGGGCTGGTTCACCCCTCCTTAGGACAACCTGGTGGCTCCAAGCTCCCCCAGAGTCACCATATTGATACTGAACTTAGTGTGGACACCTGATCAACATAGCACAGGACAGACCAGAACTCCTGGACTCAGGTGATTAACCAGACTCAGCCTCCCAAGGAGCTGGGATTACAGGCTCACGCCACAGAGCCCAGCAGATGTTTAGCACTGCTTTCTCTAACTTGAAGCGTCTGACCTTACCGAGTCCTACGGCACCCCCATTCTGCAAGCCAAGGTGACGCATGCAGTCTCTAAAAATGGTATAGCTGTAATCGGACTGACCCGTGGAATAATTGTAGCATTTCATTTTACCTGCCCAGCGAACGTTGTGAAAAGGAAACATAAAACAATGGCAAAATTGTGTTTTTTCCTCCCCACTGAAAATAGTTTCATCATTTTTCAGTACATGGTATGGTACATAAGATGGTACCATGAGAAAATTACAACTTGTCTCGCAAGAAAGAAGCCCTCATACGGCTACGCGTATGGAAAAATTGAGCAGGGGATGAAAAAAGGAAAAATGGCTGCAGCGGGAAGGGGTTAAATAATTTTTTTAAGTCTTTTGCGGAGTAGCCCTTTTATCAGGTCCTAGAGTCGGCTTGGAGCTTGTGTATCCTCTCCTGGCAATAAGTGGTCCTATGATGGCAGGAGATAGCATTTTCTTGGTTTTGCCAGTGGGGGTCAGTAGCATGATAGAAGAAATAAGCCAGGATACACAAAAGAGCAGTACAAGAGGAAATAATAACAGTAACAAGGCAGAAATATTATGCATGGATTGATAAAAAAGAAAGGAAAGCACGTTTTACCTGAAAACCGTACATCTCTTGCAGGAACAAAAAGACTATGTCTCGCTGTGTTGTCCAGGCTGCTCTACACTGGCTACTCACAGGCACAATCCCACTACTGATCAGCACGGGGGTTTTGACCTGCTCTGTTTCCAACCTGGGCTGGTTCACCCCTCCTTAGGACAACCTGGTGGCTCGAAGCTCCCCCAGAGTCACCATATTGATACCGAACTTAGTGTGGACACCCGATCAACATAGCACAGGACAGACCAGAACTCCTGGACTCAAGTGATCCACCAGCCTCAGCCTCCCAAGGAGCTGGGATTACAGGCTCACCGCCACAGAGCCCAGCAGATGTTTAGCACTGCTTTCTCTAACTTGAAGCGTCTGACCTCACCGAGTCCTACGGCACCCCCATTCTGCAAGCCAAGGTGACGCATGCAGTCTCAAAAATGGTATAGCTGTAATCGGACTGACCCGTGGAATAATTGTAGCATTTCATTTTACCTGCCCAGCAAACGTTGTGAAAAGGAAACTCATAAAACAATGGCAAAATTGTGTTTTATCCTCCCCACTGAAAATACTTTCATCATTTTTCAGTACATGGTATGGTACATAAGATGGTACCATGAGAAAATTACAACTTGTCTCGCAAGAAAGAAGCCCTCATACGGCTACACGTATGGAAAAATTGAGCAGGGGATGAAAAAAGGAAAAATGGCTGCAGCGGGAAGGGGTTAAATAATTTTTTTAAGTCTTTTGCGGAGAAGCCCTTTTATCAGGTCCTAGAGTCGGCTTAGAGCTTGTGTATCTTCTCCTGGCAATAAGTGGTCCTATGGTGGCAGGAGATAGCATTTTCTTGGTTTTGCCAGTGGGGGTCAGTAGCATGATAGAAGAAATAAGCCAGGATACACAAAAGAGCAGTACAAGAGGAAATATTAACAGTAACAAGGCAGAAATATTATGCATGGATTGATAAAAAAGAAAGGAAAGCATGTTTTACCTGAAAACCGTACATCTCTTGCAGGAACAAAAAGACTATATCTCGCTGTGTTGTCCAAGCTGCTCTACACTGCCTACTCACAGGCGCAATCCCACTACTGATCAGCACAGGGGTTTTGACCTGCTCTGTTTCCGACCTGGGGCAGTTCACCCCTCCTTAGGACAACCTGGTGGCTCCAAGCTCCCCCAGAGTCACCATATTGATACCGTACTTAGTGTGGACACCCAATCAACATAGCACAGGACAGACCAGAACTCCTGGACTCAAGTGATCCACCAGCCTCAGCCTCCCAAGGAGCTGGGATTACAGGCTCATGCCACAGAGCCCAGCAGATGTTTAGCACTGCTTTCTCTAACTTGAAGCATCTGACCTCACCGAGTCCTACAGCACCCCCATTCTGCAAGCCAGGGTGGTGCATACAGTCTCTAAAAATGGTATACCTGTAATCGGACTGACCCGTGGAATAATTGTAGCATTTCATTTTACCTGCCCAGCGAACGTTGTGAAAAGGAAACTCATAAAACCATGGCAAAATTGTGTTTTTTCCTCCCCACTGAAAATAGTTTCTTCATTTTTCAGTACATGGTATGGTACATAAGATGGTACCATGAGAAAATTACAACTTGTCTCGCAAGAAAGAAGCCCTCATACGACTACGCGTATGGAAAAATTGAGCAGGGGATGAAAAAAGGAAAAATGGCTGCAGCGGGAAGGGGTTAAATAATTTTTTTAAGTCTTTTGCGGAATAGCCCTTTCATCAGGTCCTAGAGTCGGCTTGGAGCTTGTGTATCCTCTCCTGGCAATAAGTGGTCCTATGATGGCAGGAGATAGCATTTTCTTGGTTTTGCCAGTGGGGGTCAGTAGCATGATAGAAGAAATAAGCCAGGATACACAAAAGAGCAGTACAAGAGGAAATAATAACAGTAACAAGGCAGAAATATTATGCATGGATTGATAAAAAAGAAAGGAAAGCATGTTTTACCTGAAAACCGTACATCTCTTGCAGGAACAAAAAGACTACCGGTATGTCTCGCTGTGTTGTCCAGGCTGCTCTCCACTGGCTACTCACAGGCGCAATCCCACTACTGATCAGCACAGTGGGTTTTGACCTGCTCTGTTTCCAACCTGGGCTGGTTCACCCCTCCTTAGGACAACCTGGTGGCTCCAAGCTCCCCCAGAGTCACCATATTGATACCAAACTTAGTGTGGAACCCGATCAACATAGCACAGGACAGACCAGAACTCCTGGACTCAAGTGATCCACCAGCCTCAGCCTCCCAAGGAGCTGGGATTACAGGCTCACGCCACAGAGCCCAGCAGATGTTTAGCACTGCTTTCTCTAACTTGAAGCGTCTGACCTCACCGAGTCCTACGGCACCCCCATTCTGCAAGCCAAGGTGGCGCATGCAGTCTCTAAAAATTGTATAGCTGTAATCGGACTGACCCGTGGAATAATTGTAGCATTTCATTTTACCTGCCCAGCGAACGTTGTGAAAAGGAAACTCATAAAACAATGGCAAAATTGTGTTTTTTCCTCCCCACTGAAAATAGTTTCATCATTTTTCAGTACATGGTATGGTACATAAGATGGTACCATGAGAAAATTACAACTTGTCTCGCAAGAAAGAAGCCCTCATACGGCTACGTGTATGGAAAAATTGAGCAGGGGATGAAAAAAGGAAAAATGGCTGCAGCAGGAAGCGGTTAAATAATTTTTTTAAGTCTTTTGCGGAGTAGCCCTTTTATCAGGTCCTAGAGTCGGCTTGGAGCTTGTGTATCCTCTCCTGGCAATAAGTGGTCCTATGATGGCAGGAGATAGCATTTCCTTGGTTTTCCAGTGGGGGTCAGTAGCATGATAGAAGAAATAAGCCAGGATACACAAAAGAGCAGTACAAGAGGAAATAATAACAGTAACAAGGCAGAAATATTATGCATGGATTGAATAAAAAAGAAAGGAAAGCACGTTTTACCTGAAAACCGTACATCTCTTGCAGGAACAAAAAGACTATGTCTCGCTGTGTTCTCCAGGCTGCTCTACACTGGCTACTCACAGGCGCAATCCCACTACTGATCAGCACGGGGGTTTTGACCTGCTCTGTTTCCGACCTGGGGCAGTTCACCCCTCCTTAGGACAACCTGGTGGCTCCAAGCTGCCCCAGAGTCACCATATTGATACCGTACTTAGTGTGGACACCCAATCAACATAGCACAGGACAGACCAGAACTCCTGGACTCAAGTGATCCACCAGCCTCAGCCTCCCAAGGAGCTGGGATTACAGGCTCATGCCACAGAGCCCAGCAGATGTTTAGCACTGCTTTCTCTAACTTGAAGCATCTGACCTCACCGAGTCCTACGGCACCCCCATTCTGCAAGCCAGGGTGGTGCATACAGTCTCTAAAAATGGTATACCTGTAATCGGACTGACCCGTGGAATAATTGTAGCATTTCATTTTACCTGCCCAGCGAACGTTGTGAAAAGGAAACTCATAAAACCATGGCAAAATTGTGTTTTTTCCTCCCCACTGAAAATAGTTTCTTCATTTTTCAGTACATGGTATGGTACATAAGATGGTACCATGAGAAAATTACAACTTGTCTCGCAAGAAAGAAGCCCTCATACGACTACGCGTATGGAAAAATTGAGCAGGGGATGAAAAAAGGAAAAATGGCTGCAGCGGGAAGGGGTTAAATAATTTTTTTAAGTCTTTTGCGGAATAGCCCTTTCATCAGGTCCTAGAGTCGGCTTGGAGCTTGTGTATCCTCTCCTGGCAATAAGTGGTCCTATGATGGCAGGAGATAGCATTTTCTTGGTTTTGCCAGTGGGGGTCAGTAGCATGATAGAAGAAATAAGCCAGGATACACAAAAGAGCAGTACAAGAGGAAATAATAACAGTAACAAGGCAGAAATATTATGCATGGATTGATAAAAAAGAAAGGAAAGCATGTTTTACCTGAAAACCGTACATCTCTTGCAGGAACAAAAAGACTACCGGTATGTCTCGCTGTGTTGTCCAGGCTGCTCTCCACTGGCTACTCACAGGCGCAATCCCACTACTGATCAGCACAGTGGGTTTTGACCTGCTCTGTTTCCAACCTGGGCTGGTTCACCCCTCCTTAGGACAACCTGGTGGCTCCAAGCTCCCCCAGAGTCACCATATTGATACCAAACTTAGTGTGGACACCCGATCAACATAGCACAGGACAGACCAGAACTCCTGGACTCAAGTGATCCACTAGCCTCAGCCTCCCAAGGAGCTGGGATTACAGGCTCACGCCACAGAGCCCAGCAGATGTTTAGCACTGCTTTCTCTAACTTGAAGCGTCTGACCTCACCGAGTCCTACGGCACCCCCATTCTGCAAGCCAAGGTGGCGCATGCAGTCTCTAAAAATTGTATAGCTGTAATCGGACTGACCCGTGGAATAATTGTAGCATTTCATTTTACCTGCCCAGCGAACGTTGTGAAAAGGAAACTCATAAAACAATGGCAAAATTGTGTTTTTTCCTCCCCACTGAAAATAGTTTCATCATTTTTCAGTACATGGTATGGTACATAAGATGGTACCATGAGAAAATTACAACTTGTCTCGCAAGAAAGAAGCCCTCATACGGCTACGTGTATGGAAAAATTGAGCAGGGGATGAAAAAAGGAAAAATGGCTGCAGCAGGAAGCGGTTAAATAATTTTTTTAAGTCTTTTGCGGAGTAGCCCTTTTATCAGGTCCTAGAGTCGGCTTGGAGCTTGTGTATCCTCTCCTGGCAATAAGTGGTCCTATGTTGGCAGGAGATAGCATTTCCTTGGTTTTCCAGTGGGGGTCAGTAGCATGATAGAAGAAATAAGCCAGGATACACAAAAGAGCAGTACAAGAGGAAATAATAACAGTAACAAGGCAGAAATATTATGCATGGATTGATAAAAAAGAAAGGAAAGCACGTTTTACCTGAAAACCGTACATCTCTTGCAGGAACAAAAAGACTATGTCTCGCTGTGTTGTCCAGGCTGCTCTACACTGCCTACTCACAGGCGCAATCCCACTACTGATCAGCACGGAGATTTTGACCTGCTCTGTTTCCAAGCTGGGCTGGTTCACCCCTCCTTAGGACAACCTGGTGGCTCCAAGCTCCCCCAGAGTCACCATATTGATACTGAACTTAGTGTGGACACCTGATCAACATAGCACAGGACAGACCAGAACTCTTGGACTCAGGTGATTAACCAGACTCAGCCTCCCAAGGAGCTGGGATTACAGGCTCACGCCACAGAGCCCAGCAGATGTTTAGCACTGCTTTCTCTAACTTGAAGCGTCTGACCTTACCGAGTCCTACGGCACCCCCATTCTGCAAGCCAAGGTGACGCATGCAGTCTCTAAAAATGGTATAGCTGTAATCGGACTGACCCGTGGAATAATTGTAGCATTTCATTTTACCTGCCCAGCGAACGTTGTGAAAAGGAAACATAAAACAATGGCAAAATTGTGTTTTTTCCTCCCCACTGAAAATAGTTTCATCATTTTTCAGTACATGGTATGGTACATAAGATGGTACCATGAGAAAATTACAACTTGTCTCGCAAGAAAGAAGCCCTCATACGGCTACGCGTATGGAAAAATTGAGCAGGGGATGAAAAAAGGAAAAATGGCTGCAGCGGGAAGGGGTTAAATAATTTTTTTAAGTCTTTTGCGGAGTAGCCCTTTTATCAGGTCCTAGAGTCGGCTTGGAGCTTGTGTATCCTCTCCTGGCAATAAGTGGTCCTATGATGGCAGGAGATAGCATTTTCTTGGTTTTGCCAGTGGGGGTCAGTAGCATGATAGAAGAAATAAGCCAGGATACACAAAAGAGCAGTACAAGAGGAAATAATAACAGTAACAAGGCAGAAATATTATGCATGGATTGATAAAAAAGAAAGGAAAGCACGTTTTACCTGAAAACCGTACATCTCTTGCAGGAACAAAAAGACTATGTCTCGCTGTGTTCTCCAGGCTCCTCTACACTGGCTACTCACAGGTGCAATACCACTACTGATCAGCACAGGGGTTTTGACCTGCTCTATTTCCAACCTGGGCTGGTTCACCCCTCCTTAGGACAACCTGGTGGCTCCAAGCTCCCCCAGAGTCACCATATTGATACCAAACTTAGTGTGGACAGCCGATCAACATAGCACAGAACAGACCAGAACTCCTGGACTCAAGTGATCCACCAGCCTCAGCCTCCCAAGGAGCTGGGATTACAGGCTCACACCACAGAGCCCAGCAGATGTTTAGCACTGCTTTCTCTAACTTGAAGCGTCTGACCTCACCGAGTCCTACGGCACCCCCATTCTGCAAGCCAAGGTGGTGCATGCAGTCTCTAAAAATGGTATAGCTGTAATCGGACTGACCCGTGGAATAATTGTAGCATTTCATTTTACCTGCCCAGCGAACGTTGTGAAAAGGAAACTCATAAAACCATGGCAAAATTGTGTTTTTTCCTCCCCACTGAAAATAGTTTCATCATTTTTCAGTACATGGTATGGTACATAAGATGGTACCATGAGAAAATTACAACTTGTCTCGCAAGAAAGAAGCCCTCATACGACTACGCGTATGGAAAAATTGAGCAGGGGATGAAAAAAGGAAAAATGGCTGCAGCGGGAAGGGGTTAAATAATTTTTTTAAGTCTTTTGCGGAGTAGCCCTTTCATCAGGTCCTAGAGTCGGCTTGGAGCTTGTGTATCCTCTCCTGGCAATACGTGGTCCTATGATGGCAGGAGATAGCATTTTCTTGGTTTTGCCAGTGGGGGTCAGTAGCATGATAGAAGAAATAAGCCAGGATACACAAAAGAGCAGTACAAGAGGAAATATTAACAGTAACAAGGCAGAAATATTATGCATGGATTGATAAAAAAGAAAGGAAAGCATGTTTTACCTGAAAACCGTACATCTCTTGCAGGAACAAAAAGACTATATCTCGCTGTGTTGTCCAGGCTGCTCTACACTGCCTACTCACAGGCGCAATCCCACTACTGATCAGCACAGGGGTTTTGACCTGCTCTGTTTCCGACCTGGGGCAGTTCACCCCTCCTTAGGACAACCTGGTGGCTCCAAGCTCCCCCAGAGTCACCATATTGATACCGTACTTAGTGTGGACACCCAATCAACATAGCACAGGACAGACCAGAACTCCTGGACTCAAGTGATCCACCAGCCTCAGCCTCCCAAGGAGCTGGGATTACAGGCTCATGCCACAGAGCCCAGCAGATGTTTAGCACTGCTTTCTCTAACTTGAAGCATCTGACCTCACCGAGTCCTACGGCACCCCCATTCTGCAAGCCAGGGTGGTGCATACAGTCTCTAAAAATGGTATACCTGTAATCGGACTGACCCGTGGAATAATTGTAGCATTTCATTTTACCTGCCCAGCGAACGTTGTGAAAAGGAAACTCATAAAACCATGGCAAAATTGTGTTTTTTCCTCCCCACTGAAAATAGTTTCTTCATTTTTCAGTACATGGTATGGTACATAAGATGGTACCATGAGAAAATTACAACTTGTCTCGCAAGAAAGAAGCCCTCATACGACTACGCGTATGGAAAAATTGAGCAGGGGATGAAAAAAGGAAAAATGGCTGCAGCGGGAAGGGGTTAAATAATTTTTTTAAGTCTTTTGCGGAATAGCCCTTTCATCAGGTCCTAGAGTCGGCTTGGAGCTTGTGTATCCTCTCCTGGCAATAAGTGGTCCTATGATGGCAGGAGATAGCATTTTCTTGGTTTTGCCAGTGGGGGTCAGTAGCATGATAGAAGAAATAAGCCAGGATACACAAAAGAGCAGTACAAGAGGAAATAATAACAGTAACAAGGCAGAAATATTATGCATGGATTGATAAAAAAGAAAGGAAAGCATGTTTTACCTGAAAACCGTACATCTCTTGCAGGAACAAAAAGACTATGTCTCGCTGTGTTGTCCAGGCTGCTCTACACTGCCTACTCACAGGCGCAATCCCACTACTGATCAGCACGGAGATTTTGACCTGCTCTGTTTCCAAGCTGGGCTGGTTCACCCCTCCTTAGGACAACCTGGTGGCTCCAAGCTCCCCCAGAGTCACCATATTGATATCGAACTTAGTGTGGACACCTGATCAACATAGCACAGGACAGACCAGAACTCCTGGACTCAGGTGATGAACCAGACTCAGCCTCCAAAGGAGCTGGGATTACAGGCTCACGCCACAGAGCCCAGCAGATGTTTAGCACTGCTTTCTCTAACTTGAAGCGTCTGACCTTACCGAGTCCTACGGCACCCCCATTCTGCAAGCCAAGGTGACGCATGCAGTCTCTAAAAATGGTATAGCTGTAATCGGACTGACCCGTGGAATAATTGTAGCATTTCATTTTACCTGCCCAGCGAACGTTGTGAAAAGGAAACATAAAACAATGGCAAAATTGTGTTTTTTCCTCCCCACTGAAAATAGTTTCATCATTTTTCAGTACATGGTATGGTACATAAGATGGTACCATGAGAAAATTACAACTTGTCTCGCAAGAAAGAAGCCCTCATACGGCTACGCGTATGGAAAAATTGAGCAGGGGATGAAAAAAGGAAAAATGGCTGCAGCGGAAAGGGGTTAAATAATTTTTTTAAAGTCTTTTGCGGAGTAGCCCTTTTATCAGGTCCTAGAGTCGGCTTGGAGCTTGTGTATCCTCTCCTGGCAATAAGTGGTCCTATGATGGCAGGAGATAGCATTTTCTTGGTTTTGCCAGTGGGGGTCAGTAGCATGATAGAAGAAATAAGCCAGGATACACAAAAGAGCAGTACAAGAGGAAATAATAACAGTAACAAGGCAGAAATATTATGCATGGATTGATAAAAAAGAAAGGAAAGCACGTTTTACCTGAAAACCGTACATCTCTTGCAGGAACAAAAAGACTATGTCTCGCTGTGTTGTCCAGGCTCCTCTACACTGGCTACTCACAGGTGCAATCCCACTACTGATCAGCACGGGGGTTTTGACCTGCTCTGTTTCCGACCTGGGGCAGTTCACCCCTCCTTAGGACAACCTGGTGGCTCCAAGCTCCCCCAGAGTCACCATATTGATACCGTACTTAGTGTGGACACCCAATCAACACAGCACAGGACAGACCAGAACTCCTGGACTCAAGTGATCCACCAGCCTCAGCCTCCCAAGGAGCTGGGATTACAGGCTCATGCCACAGAGCCCAGCAGATGTTTAGTACTGCTTTCTCTAACTTGAAGCATCTGACCTCACCGAGTCCTACGGCACCCCCATTCTGCAAGCCAGGGTGGTGCATACAGTCTCTAAAAATGGTATACCTGTAATCGGACTGACCCGTGGAATAATTGTAGCATTTCATTTTACCTGCCCAGCGAACGTTGTGAAAAGGAAACTCATAAAACCATGGCAAAATTGTGTTTTTTCCTCCCCACTGAAAATAGTTTCTTCATTTTTCAGTACATGGTATGGTACATAAGATGGTACCATGAGAAAATTACAACTTGTCTCGCAAGAAAGAAGCCCTCATACGACTACGCGTATGGAAAAATTGAGCAGGGGATGAAAAAAGGAAAAATGGCTGCAGCGGGAAGGGGTTAAATAATTTTTTTAAGTCTTTTGCGGAATAGCCCTTTCATCAGGTCCTAGAGTCGGCTTGGAGCTTGTGTATCCTCTCCTGGCAATACGTGGTCCTATGATGGCAGGAGATAGCATTTTCTTGGTTTTGCCAGTGGGGGTCAGTAGCATGATAGAAGAAATAAGCCAGGATACACAAAAGAGCAGTACAAGAGGAAATAATAACAGTAACAAGGCAGAAATATTATGCATGGATTGATAAAAAAGAAAGGAAAGCATGTTTTACCTGAAAACCGTACATCTCTTGCAGGAACAAAAAGACTACCGGTATGTCTCGCTGTGTTGTCCAGGCTGCTCTACACTGGCTACTCACAGGCGCAATCCCACTACTGATCAGCACAGTGGGTTTTGACCTGCTCTGTTTCCAACCTGGGCTGGTTCACCCCTCCTTAGGACAACCTGGTGGCTCCAAGCTCCCCCAGAGTCACCATATTGATACCAAACTTAGTGTGGACACCCGATCAACATAGCACAGGACAGATCAGAACTCCTGGACTCAAGTGATCCACCAGCCTCAGCCTCCCAAGGAGCTGGGATTACAGGCTCACCGCCACAGAGCCCAGCAGATGTTTAGCACTGCTTTCTCTAACTTGAAGCGTCTGACCTCACCGAGTCCTACGGCACCCCCATTCTGCAAGCCAAGGTGACGCATGCAGTCTCAAAAATGGTATAGCTGTAATCGGACTGACCCGTGGAATAATTGTAGCATTTCATTTTACCTGCCCAGCAAACGTTGTGAAAAGGAAACTCATAAAACAATGGCAAAATTGTGTTTTATCCTCCCCACTGAAAATACTTTCATCATTTTTCAGTACATGGTATGGTACATAAGATGGTACCATGAGAAAATTACAACTTGTCTCGCAAGAAAGAAGCCCTCATACGGCTACACGTATGGAAAAATTGAGCAGGGGATGAAAAAAGGAAAAATGGCTGCAGCGGGAAGGGGTTAAATAATTTTTTTAAGTCTTTTGCGGAGAAGCCCTTTTATCAGGTCCTAGAGTCGGCTTAGAGCTTGTGTATCTTCTCCTGGCAATAAGTTGTCCTATGGTGGCAGGAGATAGCATTTTCTTGGTTTTGCCAGTGGGGGTCAGTAGCATGATAGAAGAAATAAGCCAGGATACACAAAAGAGCAGTACAAGAGGAAATAATAACAGTAACAAGGCAGAAATATTATGCATGGATTGATAAAAAAGAAAGGAAAGCATGTTTTACCTGAAAACCGTACATCTCTTGCAGGAACAAAAAGACTATGTCTCGCTGTGTTGTCCAGGCTGCTCTACACTGCCTACTCACAGGCGCAATCCCACTACTGATCAGCACGGAGATTTTGACCTGCTCTGTTTCCAAGCTGGGCTGGTTCACCCCTCCTTAGGACAACCTGGTGGCTCCAAGCTCCCCCAGAGTCACCATATTGATACCGAACTTAGTGTTGACACCTGATCAACATAGCACAGGACAGACCAGAACTCCTGGACTCAGGTGATGAACCAGACTCAGCCTCCCAAGGAGCTGGGATTACAGGCTCACGCCACAGAGCCCAGCAGATGTTTAGCACTGCTTTCTCTAACTTGAAGCGTCTGACCTTACCGAGTCCTACGGCACCCCCATTCTGCAAGCCAAGGTGACGCATGCAGTCTCTAAAAATGGTATAGCTGTAATCGGACTGACCCGTGGAATAATTGTAGCATTTCATTTTACCTGCCCAGCGAACGTTGTGAAAAGGAAACATAAAACAATGGCAAAATTGTGTTTTTTCCTCCCCACTGAAAATAGTTTCATCATTTTTCAGTACATGGTATGGTACATAAGATGGTACCATGAGAAAATTACAACTTGTCTCGCAAGAAAGAAGCCCTCATACGGCTACGCGTATGGAAAAATTGAGCAGGGGATGAAAAAAGGAAAAATGGCTGCAGCGGAAAGGGGTTAAATAATTTTTTTAAGTCTTTTGCGGAGTAGCCCTTTTATCAGGTCCTAGAGTCGGCTTGGAGCTTGTGTATCCTCTCCTGGCAATAAGTGGTCCTATGATGGCAGGAGATAGCATTTTCTTGGTTTTGCCAGTGGGGGTCAGTAGCATGATAGAAGAAATAAGCCAGGATACACAAAAGAGCAGTACAAGAGGAAATAATAACAGTAACAAGGCAGAAATATTATGCATGGATTGATAAAAAAGAAAGGAAAGCACGTTTTACCTGAAAACCGTACATCTCTTGCAGGAACAAAAAGACTATGTCTCGCTGTGTTGTCCAGGCTCCTCTACACTGGCTACTCACAGGTGCAATCCCACTACTGATCAGCACGGGGGTTTTGACCTGCTCTATTTCCAACCTGGGCTGGTTCACCCCTCCTTAGGACAACCTGGTGGCTCCAAGCTCCCCCAGAGTCACCATATTGATACCAAACTTAGTGTGGACACCCAATCAACATAGCACAGGACAGACCAGAACTCCTGGACTCAAGTGATCCACCAGCCTCAGCCTCCCAAGGAGCTGGGATTACAGGCTCATGCCACAGAGCCCAGCAGATGTTTAGCACTGCTTTCTCTAACTTGAAGCATCTGACCTCACCGAGTACTACGGCACCCCCATTCTGCAAGCCAAGGTGGCGCATGCAGTCTCTAAAAATTGTATAGCTGTAATCGGACTGACCCGTGGAATAATTGTAGCATTTCATTTTACCTGCCCAGCGAACGTTGTGAAAAGGAAACTCATAAAACAATGGCAAAATTGTGTTTTTTCCTCCCCACTGAAAATAGTTTCATCATTTTTCAGTACATGGTATGGTACATAAGATGGTACCATGAGAAAATTACAACTTGTCTTGCAAGAAAGAAGCCCTCATACGGCTACGTGTATGGAAAAATTGAGCAGGGGATGAAAAAAGGAAAAATGGCTGCAGCAGGAAGCGGTTAAATAATTTTTTTAAGTCTTTTGCGGAGTAGCCCTTTTATCAGGTCCTAGAGTCGGCTTGGAGCTTGTGTATCCTCTCCTGGCAATAAGTGGTCCTATGATGGCAGGAGATAGCATTTCCTTGGTTTTCCAGTGGGGGTCAGTAGCATGATAGAAGAAATAAGCCAGGATACACAAAAGAGCAGTACAAGAGGAAATAATAACAGTAACAAGGCAGAAATATTATGCATGGATTGATAAAAAAGAAAGGAAAGCACGTTTTACCTGAAAACCGTACATCTCTTGCAGGAACAAAAAGACTATGTCTCGCTGTGTTGTCCAGGCTGCTCTACACTGGCTACTCACAGGCGCAATCCCACTACTGATCAGCACGGGGGTTTTGACCTGCTCTGTTTCCAACCTGGGCTGGTTCACCCCTCCTTAGGACAACCTGGTGGCTCGAAGCTCCCCCAGAGTCACCATATTGATACCGAACTTAGTGTGGACACCCGATCAACATAGCACAGGACAGACCAGAACTCCTGGACTCAAGTGATCCACCAGCCTCAGCCTCCCAAGGAGCTGGGATTACAGGCTCACCGCCACAGAGCCCAGCAGATGTTTAGCACTGCTTTCTCTAACTTGAAGCGTCTGACCTCACCGAGTCCTACGGCACCCCCATTCTGCAAGCCAAGGTGACGCATGCAGTCTCAAAAATGGTATAGCTGTAATCGGACTGACCCGTGGAATAATTGTAGCATTTCATTTTACCTGCCCAGCAAACGTTGTGAAAAGGAAACTCATAAAACAATGGCAAAATTGTGTTTTATCCTCCCCACTGAAAATACTTTCATCATTTTTCAGTACATGGTATGGTACATAAGATGGTACCATGAGAAAATTACAACTTGTCTCGCAAGAAAGAAGCCCTCATACGACTACACGTATGGAAAAATTGAGCAGGGGATGAAAAAAGGAAAAATGGCTGCAGCGGGAAGGGGTTAAATAATTTTTTTAAGTCTTTTGCGGAGAAGCCCTTTCATCAGGTCCTAGAGTCGGCTTAGAGCTTGTGTATCTTCTCCTGGCAATAAGTGGTCCTATGGTGGCAGGAGATAGCATTTTCTTGGTTTTGCCAGTGGGGGTCAGTAGCATGATAGAAGAAATAAGCCAGGATACACAAAAGAGCAGTACAAGAGGAAATAATAACAGTAACAAGGCAGAAATATTATGCATGGATTGATAAAAAAGAAAGGAAAGCATGTTTTACCTGAAAACCGTACATCTCTTGCAGGAACAAAAAGACTATATCTCGCTGTGTTGTCCAGGCTGCTCTACACTGCCTACTCACAGGCGCAATCCCACTACTGATCAGCACAGGGGTTTTGACCTGCTCTGTTTCCGACCTGGGCCAGTTCACCCCTCCTTAGGACAACCTGGTGGCTCCAAGCTCCCCCAGAGTCACCATATTGATACCGTACTTAGTGTGGACACCCAATCAACATAGCACAGGACAGACCAGAACTCCTGGACTCAAGTGATCCACCAGCCTCAGCCTCCCAAGGAGCTGGGATTACAGGCTCATGCCACAGAGCCCAGCAGATGTTTAGCACTGCTTTCTCTAACTTGAAGCATCTGACCTCACCGAGTCCTACGGCACCCCCATTCTGCAAGCCAGGGTGGTGCATACAGTCTCTAAAAATGGTATACCTGTAATCGGACTGACCCGTGGAATAATTGTAGCATTTCATTTTACCTGCCCAGCGAACGTTGTGAAAAGGAAACTCATAAAACCATGGCAAAATTGTGTTTTTTCCTCCCCACTGAAAATAGTTTCTTCATTTTTCAGTACATGGTATGGTACATAAGATGGTACCATGAGAAAATTACAACTTGTCTCGCAAGAAAGAAGCCCTCATACGACTACGCGTATGGAAAAATTGAGCAGGGGATGAAAAAAGGAAAAATGGCTGCAGCGGGAAGGGGTTAAATAATTTTTTTAAGTCTTTTGCGGAATAGCCCTTTCATCAGGTCCTAGAGTCGGCTTGGAGCTTGTGTATCCTCTCCTGGCAATAAGTGGTCCTATGATGGCAGGAGATAGCATTTTCTTGGTTTTGCCAGTGGGGGTCAGTAGCATGATAGAAGAAATAAGCCAGGATACACAAAAGAGCAGTACAAGAGGAAATAATAACAGTAACAAGGCAGAAATATTATGCATGGATTGATAAAAAAGAAAGGAAAGCATGTTTTACCTGAAAACCGTACATCTCTTGCAGGAACAAAAAGACTACCGGTATGTCTCGCTGTGTTGTCCAGGCTGCTCTACACTGCCTACTCACAGGTGCAATCCCACTACTGATCAGCACGGGGGTTTTGACCTGCTCTATTTCCAACCTGGGCTGGTTCACCCCTCCTTAGGACAACCTGGTGGCTCCAAGCTCCCCCAGAGTCACCATATTGATACCAAACTTAGTGTGGACAGCCGATCAACATAGCACAGAACAGACCAGAACTCCTGGACTCAAGTGATCCACCAGCCTCAGCCTCCCAAGGAGCTGGGATTACAGGCTCACACCACAGAGCCCAGCAGATGTTTAGCACTGCTTTCTCTAACTTGAAGCGTCTGACCTCACCGAGTCCTACGGCACCCCCATTCTGCAAGCCAAGGTGGTGCATGCAGTCTCTAAAAATGGTATAGCTGTAATCGGACTGACCCGTGGAATAATTGTAGCATTTCATTTTACCTGCCCAGCGAACGTTGTGAAAAGGAAACTCATAAAACAATGGCAAAATTGTGTTTTTTCCTCCCCACTGAAAATAGTTTCATCATTTTTCAGTACATGGTATGGTACATAAGATGGTACCATGAGAAAATTACAACTTGTCTCGCAAGAAAGAAGCCCTCATACGGCTACGCGTATGGAAAAATTGAGCAGGGGATGAAAAAAGGAAAAATGGCTGCAGCGGGAAGGGGTTAAATAATTTTTTTAAGTCTTTTGCGGAGTAGCCCTTTTATCAGGTCCTAGAGTCGGCTTGGAGCTTGTGTATCCTCTCCTGGCAATAAGTGGTCCTATGATGGCAGGAGATAGCATTTTCTTGGTTTTGCCAGTGAGGGTCAGTAGCATGATAGAAGAAATAAGCCAGGATACACAAAAGAGCAGTACAAGAGGAAATAATAACAGTAACAAGGCAGAAATATTATGCATGGATTGATAAAAAAGAAAGGAAAGCACGTTTTACCTGAAAACCGTACATCTCTTGCAGGAACAAAAAGACTATGTCTCGCTGTGTTGTCCAGGCTGCTCTACACTGCCTACTCACAGGCGCAATCCCACTACTGATCAGCATGGGGGTTTTGACCTGCTCTGTTTCTGACCTGGGCCGGTTCACCCCTCCTTAGGACAACCTGGTGGCTCCAAGCTCCCCCAGAGTCACCATATTGATACCGAACTTAGTGTGGACACCTGATCAACATAGCACAGGACAGACCAGAACTCCTGGACTCAAGTGATCCACCCTACTCAGCCTCCCAAGGAGCTGGGATTACAGGCTCACGCCACAGAGCCCAGCAGATGTTTAGCACTGCTTTCTCTAACTTGAAGCGTCTGACCTTACCGAGTCCTACGGCACCCCCATTCTGCAAGCCAAGGTGACGCATGCAGTCTCTAAAAATGGTATAGCTGTAATCGGACTGACCCGTGGAATAATTGTAGCATTTCATTTTACCTGCCCAGCGAACGTTGTGAAAAGGAAACTCATAAAACAATGGCAAAATTGTGTTTTTTCCTCCCCACTGAAAATAGTTTCATCATTTTTCAGTACATGGTATGGTACATAAGATGGTACCATGAGAAAATTACAACTTGTCTCGCAAGAAAGAAGCCCTCATACGACTACGCGTATGGAAAAATTGAGCAGGGGATGAAAAAAGGAAAAATGGCTGCAGCGGGAAGGGGTTAAATAATTTTTTTAAGTCTTTTGCGGAGTAGCCCTTTTATCAGGTCCTAGAGTCGGCTTGGAGCTTGTGTATCCTCTCCTGGCAATAAGTGGTCCTATGATGGCAGGAGATAGCATTTTCTTGGTTTTGCCAGTGGGGGTCAGTAGCATGATAGAAGAAATAAGCCAGGATACACAAAAGAGCAGTACAAGAGGAAATAATAACAGTAACAAGGCAGAAATATTATGCATGGATTGATAAAAAAGAAAGGAAAGCACGTTTTACCTGAAAACCGTACATCTCTTGCAGGAACAAAAAGACTATGTCTCGCTGTGTTGTCCAGGCTGCTCTACACTGGCTACTCACAGGCGCAATCCCACTACTGATCAGCACAGGGGTTTTGACCTGCTCTGTTTCCAACCTGGGCCGGTTCACCCCTCCTTAGGACAACCTGGTGGCTCCAAGCTCCCCCAGAGACACCATATTGATACCGAACTTAGTGTGGACACCCGATCAACATAGCACAGGACAGACCAGAACTCCTGGACTCAAGTGATCCACCCTACTCAGCCTCCCAAGGAGCTGGGATTACAGGCTCACGCCACAGAGCCCAGCAGATGTTTAGCACTGCTTTCTCTAACTTGAAGCGTCTGACCTTACCGAGTCCTACGGCACCCCCATTCTGCAAGCCAAGGTGACGCATGCAGTCTCTAAAAATGGTATAGCTGTAATCGGACTGACCCGTGGAATAATTGTAGCATTTCATTTTACCTGCCCAGCGAACGTTGTGAAAAGGAAACTCATAAAACAATGGCAAAATTGTGTTTTTTCCTCCCCACTGAAAATAGTTTCATCATTTTTCAGTACATGGTATGGTACATAAGATGGTACCATGAGAAAATTACAACTTGTCTCGCAAGAAAGAAGCCCTCATACGGCTACGCGTATGGAAAAATTGAGCAGGGGATGAAAAAAGGAAAAATGGCTGCAGCGGGAAGGGGTTAAATAATTTTTTTAAGTCTTTTGCGGAGTAGCCCTTTTATCAGGTCCTAGAGTCGGCTTGGAGCTTGTGTATCCTCTCCTGGCAATAAGTGGTCCTATGATGGCAGTAGATAGCATTTTCTTGGTTTTGCCAGTGGGGTACAGTAGCATGATAGAAGAAATAAGCCAGGATACACAAAAGAGCAGTACAAGAGGAAATAATAACAGTAACAAGGCAGAAATATTATGCATGGATTGATAAAAAAGAAAGGAAAGCATGTTTTACCTGAAAACCGTACATCTCTTGCAGGAACAAAAAGACTACGTCTCGCTGTGTTGTCCAGGCTGCTCTACACTGGCTACTCACAGGCGCAATCCCACTACTGATCAGCACGGGGGTTTTGACCTGCTCTATTTCCAACCTGGGCTGGTTCACCCCTCCTTAGGACAACCTGGTGGCTCCAAGCTCCCCCAGAGTCACCATATTGATACCAAACTTAGTGTGGACAGCCGATCAACATAACACAGAACAGACCAAAACTCCTGGACTCAAGTGATCCACCAGCCTCCGCCTCCCAAGGAGCTGGGATTACAGGCTCACACCACAGAGCCCAGCAGATGTTTAGCACTGCTTTCTCTAACTTGAAGCGTCTGACCTCACCGAGTCCTACGGCACCCCCATTCTGCAAGCCAAGGTGGTGCATGCAGTCTCTAAAAATGGTATAGCTGTAATCGGACTGACCCGTGGAATAATTGTAGCATTTCATTTTACCTGCCCAGCGAACGTTGTGAAAAGGAAACTCATAAAACAATGGCAAAATTGTGTTTTTTCCTCCCCACTGAAAATAGTTTCATCATTTTTCAGTACATGGTATGGTACATAAGATGGTACCATGAGAAAATTACAACTTGTCTCGCAAGAAAGAAGCCCTCATACGGCTACGCGTATGGAAAAATTGAGCAGGGGATGAAAAAAGGAAAAATGGCTGCAGCGGGAAGGGGTTAAATAATTTTTTTAAGTCTTTTGCGGAGTAGCCCTTTTATCAGGTCCTAGAGTCGGCTTGGAGCTTGTGTATCCTCTCCTGGCAATAAGTGGTCCTATGATGGCAGTAGATAGCATTTTCTTGGTTTTGCCAGTGGGGTACAGTAGCATGATAGAAGAAATAAGCCAGGATACACAAAAGAGCAGTACAAGAGGAAATAATAACAGTAACAAGGCAGAAATATTATGCATGGATTGATAAAAAAGAAAGGAAAGCATGTTTTACCTGAAAACCGTACATCTCTTGCAGGAACAAAAAGACTACGTCTCGCTGTGTTGTCCAGGCTGCTCTACACTGGCTACTCACAGGCGCAATCCCACTACTGATCAGCACGGGGGTTTTGACCTGCTCTGTTTCCGACCTGGGCCGGTTCACCCCTCCTTAAGACAACCTGGTGGCTACAAACTCCCCCAGAGTAACCATATTGATACCGAACTTAGTGTGGACACCCGATCAACATAGCACAGAACAGACCAGAACTCCTGGACTCAAGTGATCCACCAGCCTCCGCCTCCCAAGGAGCTGGGATTACAGGCTCACACCACAGAGCCCAGCAGATATTTAGCACTGCTTTCTCTAACTTGAAGCGTCTGACCTCACCGAGTCCTACGGCACCCCCATTCTGCAAGCCAAGGTGACGCATGCAGTCTCTAAAAATGGTATAGCTGTAATCGGACTGACCCGTGGAATAATTGTAGCATTTCATTTTACCTGCCCAGCGAACGTTGTGAAAAGGAAACTCATAAAACAATGGCAAAATTGTGTTTTTTCCTCCCCACTGAAAATAGTTTCATCATTTTTCAGTACATGGTATGGTACATAAGATGGTACCATGAGAAAATTACAACTTGTCTCGCAAGAAAGAAGCCCTCATACGACTACGCGTATGGAAAAATTGAGCAGGGGATGAAAAAAGGAAAAATGGCTGCAGCGGGAAGGGGTTAAATAATTTTTTTAAATCTTTTGCGGAGTAGCCCTTTCATCAGGTCCTAGAGTCGGCTTGGAGCTTGTGTATCCTCTCCTGGCAATAAGTGGTCCTATGATGGCAGGAGATAGCATTTTCTTGGTTTTGCCAGTGGGGGTCAGTAGCATGATAGAAGAAATAAGCCAGGATACACAAAAGAGCAGTACAAGAGGAAATAATAACAGTAACAAGGCAGAAATATTATGCATGGATTGATAAAATAGAAAGGAAAGCATGTTTTACCTGAAAACCGTACATCTCTTGCAGGAACAAAAAGAGCACGTCTCGCTGTGTTGTCCAGGCTGCTCTACACTGGCTACTCACAGGCGCAATCCCACTACTGATCAGCACGGGGGTTTTGACCTGCTCTGTTTCTGACCTGGGCTGATTCACCCCTCCTTAGGACAACCTGGTGGCTCCAAGCTCCCCCAGAGACACCATATTGATACTGAACTTGGTGTGGACACCTGATCAACATAGCACAGGACAGACCAGAACTCCTGGACTCAAGTGATCCACCAGCCTCCGCCTCCCAAGGAGCTGGGATTACAGGCTCACACCACAGAGCCCAGCAGATGTTTAGTACTGCTTTCTCTAACTTGAAGCGTCTGACCTTACCGAGTCCTACGGCACCCCCATTCTGCAAGCCAAGGTGACGCATGCAGTCTCTAAAAATGGTATAGCTGTAATCGGACTGACCCGTGGAATAATTGTAGCATTTCATTTTACCTGCCCAGCGAACGTTGTGAGAAGGAAACTCATAAAACAATGGCAAAATTGTGTTTTTTCCTCCCCACTGAAAATAGTTTCATCATTTTTCAGTACATGGTATGGTACATAAGATGGTACCATGAGAAAATTACAACTTGTCTCGCAAGAAAGAAGCCCTCATACGGCTACGCGTATGGAAAAATTGAGCAGGGGATGAAAAAAGGAAAAATGGCTGCAGCGGGAAGGGGTTAAATAATTTTTTAAAGTCTTTTGCGGAGTAGCCCTTTTATCAGGTCCTAGAGTCGGCTTGGAGCTTGTGTATCCTCTCCTGGCAATAAGTGGTCCTATGATGGCAGGAGATAGCATTTTCTTGGTTTTGCCAGTGGGGTACAGTAGCATGATAGAAGAAATAAGCCAGGATACACAAAAGAGCAGTACAAGAGGAAATAATAACAGTAACAAGGCAGAAATATTATGCATGGATTGATAAAAAAGAAAGGAAAGCATGTTTTACCTGATAACCGTACATCTCTTGCAGGAACAAAAAGACTACGTCTCGCTGTGTTGTCCAGGCTGCTCTACACTGCCTACTCACAGGCGCAATCCCACTACTGATCAGCACGGGGGTTTTGACCTGCTCTGTTTCTGACCTGGGCCGGTTCACCCCTCCTTAAGACAACCTGGTGGCTACAAACTCCCCCAGAGTAACCATATTGATACCGAACTTAGTGTGGACACCCGATCAACATAGCACAGGACAGATCAGAACTCCTGGACTCAAGTGATCCACCAGACTCAGGCTTCCAAGGAGCTGGGATTACAGGCTCACGCCACAGAGCCCAGCAGATGTTTAGCACTGCTTTCTCTAACTTGAAGCGTCTGACCTTACCGAGTCCTACGGCACCCCCATTCTGCAAGCCAAGGTGACGCATGCAGTCTCTAAAAATGGTATAGCTGTAATCGGACTGACCCGTGGAATAATTGTAGCATTTCATTTTACCTGCCCAGCGAACGTTGTGAAAAGGAAACATAAAACAATGGCAAAATTGTGTTTTTTCCTCCCCACTGAAAATAGTTTCATCATTTTTCAGTACATGGTATGGTACATAAGATGGTACCATGAGAAAATTACAACTTGTCTCGCAAGAAAGAAGCCCTCATACGGCTACGCGTATGGAAAAATTGAGCAGGGGATGAAAAAAGGAAAAATGGCTGCAGCGGGAAGGGGTTAAATAATTTTTTTAAGTCTTTTGCGGAGTAGCCCTTTTATCAGGTCCTAGAGTCGGCTTGGAGCTTGTGTATCCTCTCCTGGCAATAAGTGGTCCTATGATGGCAGGAGATAGCATTTTCTTGGTTTTGCCAGTGGGGGTCAGTAGCATGATAGAAGAAATAAGCCAGGATACACAAAAGAGCAGTACAAGAGGAAATAATAACAGTAACAAGGCAGAAATATTATGCATGGATTGATAAAAAAGAAAGGAAAGCATGTTTTACCTGAAAACCGTACATCTCTTGCAGGAACAAAAAGACTACGTCTCGCTGTGTTGTCCAGGCTGCTCTACACTGGCTACTCACAGGCGCAATCCCACTACTGATCAGCACGGGGGTTTTGACCTGCTCTGTTTCCGACCTGGGCCGTTTCACCCCTCCTTAAGACAACCTGGTGGCTACAAACTCCCCCAGAGTAACCATATTGATACCGAACTTAGTGTGGACACCTGATCAACATAGCACAGAACAGACCAGAACTCCTGGACTCAAGTGATCCACCAGCCTCCGCCTCCCAAGGAGCTGGGATTACAGGCTCACACCACAGAGCCCAGCAGATGTTTAGCACTGCTTTCTCTAACTTGAAGCGTCTGACCTCACCGAGTCCTACGGCACCCCCATTCTGCAAGCCAAGGTGGCGCATGCAGTCTCTAAAAATGGTATAGCTGTAATCGGACTGACCCGTGGAATAATTGTAGCATTTCATTTTACCTGCCCAGCGAACGTTGTGAAAAGGAAACTCATAAAACAATGGCAAAATTGTGTTTTTTCCTCCCCACTGAAAATAGTTTCATCATTTTTCAGTACATGGTATGGTACATAAGATGGTACCATGAGAAAATTACAACTTGTCTCGCGAGAAAGAAGCCCTCATACGGCTACGCGTATGGAAAAATTGAGCAGGGGATGAAAAAAGGAAAAATGGCTGCAGCGGGAAGGGGTTAAATAATTTTTTTAAGTCTTTTGCGGAGTAGCCCTTTTATCAGGTCCTAGAGTCTGCTTGGAGCTTGTGTATCCTCTCCTGGCAATCAGTGGTCCTATGATGGCAGGAGATAGCATTTTCTTGGTTTTGCCAGTGGGGGTCAGTAGCATGATAGAAGAAATAAGCCAGGATACACAAAAGAGCAGTACAAGAGGAAATAATAACAGTAACAAGGCAGAAATATTATGCATGGATTGATAAAAAAGAAAGGAAAGCACGTTTTACCTGAAAACCGTACATCTCTTGCAGGAACAAAAAGACTATGTCTCGCTGTGTTGTCCAGGCTGCTCTACACTGGCTACTCACAGGCGCAATCCCACTACTGATCAGCACGGGGGTTTTGACCTGCTCTGTTTCTGACCTGGGCCGGTTCACCTCTCCTTAGGACAACCTGGTGGCTCCAAGCTCCCCCAGAGTCACCATATTGATACCGAACTTAGTGTGGACACCCGATCAACATAGCACAGGACAGACCAGAACTCCTGGACTCAAGTGATCCACCCACCATCAGCCTTCCAAGGAGCTGGGATTACAGGCTCACACCACAGAGCGTAGCAGATGTTTAGCACTGCTTTCTCTAACTTGAAGCGTCTGACCTTACCGAGTCCTACGGCACCCCCATTCTGCAAGCCAAGGTGACACATGCAGTCTCTAAAAATGGTATAGCTGTAATCGGACTGACCCGTGGAATAATTGTAGCATTTCATTTTACCTGCCCAGCGAACGTTGTGAAAAGGAAACTCATAAAACAATGGCAAAATTGTGTTTTTTCCTCCCCACTGAAAATAGTTTCATCATTTTTCAGTACATGGTATGGTACATAAGATGGTACCATGAGAAAATTACAACTTGTCTCGCAAGAAAGAAGCCCTCATACGGCTACGCGTATGGAAAAATTGAGCAGGGGATGAAAAAAGGAAAAATGGCTGCAGCGGGAAGGGGTTAAATAATTTTTTTAAGTCTTTTGCGGAGTAGCCCTTTTATCAGGTCCTAGAGTCGGCTTGGAGCTTGTGTATCCTCTCCTGGCAATAAGTGGTCCTATGATGGCAGGAGATAGCATTTTCTTGGTTTTGCCAGTGGGGTACAGTAGCATGATAGAAGAAATAAGCCAGGATACACAAAAGAGCAGTACAAGAGGAAATAATAACAGTAACAAGGCAGAAATATTATGCATGGATTGATAAAATAGAAAGGAAAGCATGTTTTACCTGAAAACCGTACATCTCTTGCAGGAACAAAAAGAGCACGTCTCGCTGTGTTGTCCAGGCTGCTCTACACTGGCTACTCACAGGCGCAATCCCACTACTGATCAGCACGGGGGTTTTGACCTGCTCTGTTTCTGACCTGGGCTGATTCACCCCTCCTTAGGACAACCTGGTGGCTCCAAGCTCCCCCAGAGACACCATATTGATACTGAACTTGGTGTGGACACCTGATCAACATAGCACAGGACAGACCAGAACTCCTGGACTCAAGTGATCCACCCTACTCAGCCTCCCAAGGAGCTGGGATTACAGGCTCACACCACAGAGCCCAGCAGATGTTTAGTACTGCTTTCTCTAACTTGAAGCGTCTGACCTTACCGAGTCCTACGGCACCCCCATTCTGCAAGCCAAGGTGACGCATGCAGTCTCTAAAAATGGTATAGCTGTAATCGGACTGACCCGTGGAATAATTGTAGCATTTCATTTTACCTGCCCAGCGAACGTTGTGAGAAGGAAACTCATAAAACAATGGCAAAATTGTGTTTTTTCCTCCCCACTGAAAATAGTTTCATCATTTTTCAGTACATGGTATGGTACATAAGATGGTACCATGAGAAAATTACAACTTGTCTCGCAAGAAAGAAGCCCTCATACGGCTACGCGTATGGAAAAATTGAGCAGGGGATGAAAAAAGGAAAAATGGCTGCAGCGGGAAGGGGTTAAATAATTTTTTAAAGTCTTTTGCGGAGTAGCCCTTTTATCAGGTCCTAGAGTCGGCTTGGAGCTTGTGTATCCTCTCCTGGCAATAAGTGGTCCTATGATGGCAGGAGATAGCATTTTCTTGGTTTTGCCAGTGGGGTACAGTAGCATGATAGAAGAAATAAGCCAGGATACACAAAAGAGCAGTACAAGAGGAAATAATAACAGTAACAAGGCAGAAATATTATGCATGGATTGATAAAAAAGAAAGGAAAGCATGTTTTACCTGAAAACCGTACATCTCTTGCAGGAACAAAAAGACTACGTCTCGCTGTGTTGTCCAGGCTGCTCTACACTGCCTACTCACAGGCGCAATCCCACTACTGATCAGCACGGGGGTTTTGACCTGCTCTGTTTCTGACCTGGGCCGGTTCACCCCTCCTTAAGACAACCTGGTGGCTACAAACTCCCCCAGAGTAACCATATTGATACCGAACTTAGTGTGGACACCCGATCAACATAGCACAGGACAGATCAGAACTCCTGGACTCAAGTGATCCACCAGACTCAGCCTTCCAAGGAGCTGGGATTACAGGCTCACGCCACAGAGCCCAGCAGATGTTTAGCACTGCTTTCTCTAACTTGAAGCGTCTGACCTTACCGAGTCCTACGGCACCCCCATTCTGCAAGCCAAGGTGACGCATGCAGTCTCTAAAAATGGTATAGCTGTAATCGGACTGACCCATGGAATAATTGTAGCATTTCATTTTACCTGCCCAGCGAACGTTGTGAAAAGGAAACATAAAACAATGGCAAAATTGTGTTTTTTCCTCCCCACTGAAAATAGTTTCATCATTTTTCAGTACATGGTATGGTACATAAGATGGTACCATGAGAAAATTACAACTTGTCTCGCGAGAAAGAAGCCCTCATACGGCTACGCGTATGGAAAAATTGAGCAGGGGATGAAAAAAGGAAAAATGGCTGCAGCGGGAAGGGGTTAAATAATTTTTTTAAGTCTTTTGCGGAGTAGCCCTTTTATCAGGTCCTAGAGTCTGCTTGGAGCTTGTGTATCCTCTCCTGGCAATCAGTGGTCCTATGATGGCAGGAGATAGCATTTTCTTGGTTTTGCCAGTGGGGGTCAGTAGCATGATAGAAGAAATAAGCCAGGATACACAAAAGAGCAGTACAAGAGGAAATAATAACAGTAACAAGGCAGAAATATTATGCATGGATTGATAAAAAAGAAAGGAAAGCACGTTTTACCTGAAAACCGTACATCTCTTGCAGGAACAAAAAGACTATGTCTCGCTGTGTTGTCCAGGCTGCTCTACACTGGCTACTCACAGGCGCAATCCCACTACTGATCAGCACGGGGGTTTTGACCTGCTCTGTTTCTGACCTGGGCCGGTTCACCTCTCCTTAGGACAACCTGGTGGCTCCAAGCTCCCCCAGAGTCACCATATTGATACCGAACTTAGTGTGGACACCCGATCAACATAGCACAGGACAGACCAGAACTCCTGGACTCAAGTGATCCACCCACCATCAGCCTTCCAAGGAGCTGGGATTACAGGCTCACACCACAGAGCGTAGCAGATGTTTAGCACTGCTTTCTCTAACTTGAAGCGTCTGACCTTACCGAGTCCTACGGCACCCCCATTCTGCAAGCCAAGGTGACGCATGCAGTCTCTAAAAATGGTATAGCTGTAATCGGACTGACCCGTGGAATAATTGTAGCATTTCATTTTACCTGCCCAGCGAACGTTGTGAAAAGGAAACTCATAAAACAATGGCAAAATTGTGTTTTTTCCTCCCCACTGAAAATAGTTTCATCATTTTTCAGTACATGGTATGGTACATAAGATGGTACCATGAGAAAATTACAACTTGTCTCGCAAGAAAGAAGCCCTCATACGGCTACGCGTATGGAAAAATTGAGCAGGGGATGAAAAAAGGAAAAATGGCTGCAGCGGGAAGGGGTTAAATAATTTTTTTAAGTCTTTTGCGGAGTAGCCCTTTTATCAGGTCCTAGAGTCGGCTTGGAGCTTGTGTATCCTCTCCTGGCAATAAGTGGTCCTATGATGGCAGGAGATAGCATTTTCTTGGTTTTGCCAGTGGGGTACAGTAGCATGATAGAAGAAATAAGCCAGGATACACAAAAGAGCAGTACAAGAGGAAATAATAACAGTAACAAGGCAGAAATATTATGCATGGATTGATAAAAAAGAAAGGAAAGCACGTTTTACCTGAAAACCGTACATCTCTTGCAGGAACAAAGAGACTATGTCTCGCTGTGTTGTCCAGGCTCCTCTACACTGGCTACTCACAGGTGCAATCCCACTACTGATCAGCACGGGGGTTTTGACCTGCTCTATTTCCAACCTGGGCTGGTTCACCCCTCCTTAGGACAACCTGGTGGCTCCAAGCTCCCCCAGAGTCACCATATTGATACCAAACTTAGTGTGGACAGCCGATCAACATAACACAGAACAGACCAGAACTCCTGGACTCAAGTGATCCACCAGCCTCAGCCTCCCAAGGAGCTGGGATTACAGGCTCACACCACAGAGCCCAGCAGATGTTTAGCACTGCTTTCTCTAACTTGAAGCGTCTGACCTCACCGAGTCCTACGGCACCCCCATTCTGCAAGCCAAGGTGGCGCATGCAGTCTCTAAAAATGGTATAGCTGTAATCGGACTGACCCGTGGAATAATTGTAGCATTTCATTTTACCTGCCCAGCGAACGTTGTGAAAAGGAAACTCATAAAACAATGGCAAAATTGTGTTTTTTCCTCCCCACTGAAAATAGTTTCATCATTTTTCAGTACATGGTATGGTACATAAGATGGTACCATGAGAAAATTACAACTTGTCTCGCAAGAAAGAAGCCCTCATACGGCTACACGTATGGAAAAATTGAGCAGGGGATGAAAAAAGGAAAAATGGCTGCAGCGGGAAGGGGTTAAATAATTTTTTTAAATCTTTTGCGGAGTAGCCCTTTCATCAGGTCCTAGAGTCGGCTTGGAGCTTGTGTATCCTCTCCTGGCAATAAGTGGTCCTATGATGGCAGGAGATAGCATTTTCTTGGTTTTGCCAGTGGGGGTCAGTAGCATGATAGAAGAAATAAGCCAGGATACACAAAAGAGCAGTACAAGAAGAAATAATAACAGTAACAAGGCAGAAATAGTATGCATGGATTGATAAAATAGAAAGGAAAGCATGTTTTACCTGAAAACCGTACATCTCTTGCAGGAACAAAAAGAGCACGTCTCGCTGTGTTGTCCAGGCTGCTCTACACTGGCTACTCACAGGCGCAATCCCACTACTGATCAGCACGGGGGTTTTGACCTGCTCTGTTTCTGACCTGGGCCGGTTCACCCCTCCTTAGGACAACCTGGTGGCTCCAAGCTCCCCCAGAGACACCATATTGATACCAAACTTGGTGTGGACACCCGATCAACATAGCACAGGACAGACCAGAACTCCTGAACTCAAGTGATCCACTTTACTCAGCCTCCCAAGGAGCTGGGATTACAGGCTCACACCACAGAGCCCAGCAGATATTTAGCACTGCTTTCTCTAACTTGAAGCGTCTGACCTTACCGAGTCCTACGGCACCCCCATTCTGCAAGCCAAGGTGACGCATGCAGTCTCTAAAAATGGTATAGCTGTAATCGGACTGACCCGTGGAAAAATTGTAGCATTTCATTTTACCTGCCCAGCGAACGTTGTGAAAAGGAAACTCATAAAACAATGGCAAAATTGTGTTTTTTCCTCCCCACTGAAAATAGTTTCATCATTTTTCAGTACATGGTATGGTACATAAGATGGTACCATGAGAAAATTACAACTTGTCTCGCAAGAAAGAAGCCCTCATACGACAACGCGTATGGAAAAATTGAGCAGGGGATGAAAAAAGGAAAAATGGCTGCAGCGGGAAGGGGTTAAATAATTTTTTTAAGTCTTTTGCGGAGTAGCCCTTTCATCAGGTCCTAGAGTCGGCTTGGAGCTTGTGTATCCTCTCCTGGCAATAAGTGGTCCTATGATGGCAGGAGATAGCATTTTCTTGGTTTTGCCAGTGGGGGTCAGTAGCATGATAGAAGAAATAAGCCAGGATACACAAAAGAGCAGTACAAGAGGAAATAATAACAGTAACAAGGCAGAAATATTATGCATGGATTGATAAAAAAGAAAGGAAAGCATGTTTTACCTGAAAACCGTACATCTCCTGCAGGAACAAAAAGACTACGTCTCTCTGTGTTGTCCAGGCTGCTCTACACTGCCTACTCACAGGCGCAATCCCACTACTGATCAGCACGGGGGTTTTGACCTGCGCTGTTCCCAACCTGGGCTGGTTCACCCCTCCTTAGGACAACCTGGTGGCTCCAAGCTCCCCCAGAGTCACCATATTGATACTGAACTTAGTGTGGACACCTGATCAACATAGCACAGGACAGACCAGAACTCCTGGACTCAAGTGATCCACCAGACTCAGCCTCCCAAGGAGCTGGGATTACAGGCTCACACCACAGAGCCCAGCAGATGTTTAGCACTGCTTTCTCTAACTTGAAGCGTCTGACCTTACCGAGTCCTATGGCACCCCCATTCTGCAAGCCAAGGTGACGCATGCAGTCTCTTAGGCAGCACAGTGAGTAACGCGGCTGCAGGGGACTGGGGGCGGAGCTTTAGGGTAATAGCGAGATAGAAAGGGGGAGGAGCTTAGAACGGAAGGGGGGAAGAAGAAAGGAAGAGGAACAGAAGTGAGAAGCAAGTGAAGAGAGAAGACGGAGCCGTGCAAGACAGAAGACACGTGGATTACAATTGCCTGGATTAAAAGATTTTTTGCAAACCAGCGAAGAAGACACGTGGATTACAACTTTGGATTACAAATTTTGGAAATCAGAGCAAGCGGAGCGGAGGAGTAGTTTAAAGAAGAAGAACAAGAAACTTACTACTGAGGACCGGAGACGTCGGGAGAAGAAGAGAAGAGGAGTCCGGTGAGAAGACAAGAAGAAAAGAAAATGGAGGACCTGCGGGCGCAAATCAAGGAGGCGGTTAGCCAGGACGGCACCGGCTGGCTGGAGGAATTGCTGCTGAGCTGCAGGACGGCCGCGGGAGCGGCGGAGCCGGAGGGATCCGGGACGCAACAGAGTGGAGCCAGCGAGGCGCCGCCGGAAGGAGAGGAGCAGCTGCGGGGAAGACCGCAGCGAAGAAAGCAGCCGCCAGCGAGGCTCAGCCCGAGCCCGGCGAACAAGCAACGCGGACTGAGGAACAGCAGGGGAGAAGACGAAGCGGCGGCCGCCGCAAAAACCGGAAGCAAGATGGCGCCGGGTTCAAAACGGTTGGCGGGAAAACGGCCCACCACGAGGCAGCGCTCACCGCCGGCGAGCGGGAGCAGAAGAGGAGAAGCTCAGCCATGTGCTACAGCAGCGGCAGCAGCACCCATCGCAACAGGGCAGCGCGCGCTGGCGCGCAAAACAGCACAGACGAGGAGTGGTGCGGCCAGGATCCAGACGGAGGAGAGAGGGAACACGCGGGAAGGGCACGTACCCCGCCAGCACCACAGAGCATCGCAGCCAGAGCGCAGCGCGGCAGAAGGTAGGCAACAGAAAGGCAGGGGGCCAAGTAAGAGGGGGAACATCCCGCGAGCAGCAGCCACCTGTAGCACCCCCACCAGCAGCCCCGCTAGCAGCCCCGTTAGCAGCCCAAGCCCTGCCATTTTAAGCCCAGGAAGGGCACAACGAGGGAGGGGTAGCCGGTTTGAGGGGTCACGTAGCCCGACCCCGAGCCCACATGCAGCTATCCAACCGGGTCATAGCCACAGTATGCCATCTTACTATGGCGGTAATAGACCGGAGGCTTCCCTATATCCGGGACAGCAAAGGGGGGTATACACCACCCAGAGGCCAAGCAGACACACTTCATTAGTGCAGCCACCCGCTACGGGCATGCAGCATCGGTGTTTCATTAACCCGAGATACCTCGACCCAAGGCTGCAAGAAACGTTGGGTTATTCATCCCAAGTATCAGGCAATTACGCTAGCAGTGGCCGCCAAGGGCAGGGCGCTAGGCGTAGGCGCAGGGACAGAGCCAGGGCGATAAGACAAGAAGCCAGGCGTTCGGGCCAGCTAGAGCAGGCGAGCAGCGCTTCAAGTAGCAGCAGCGGCAGGGCAAGAGGAGACAGCAGAATAGATAGGAGCAGCTCAGAAGAAGATAGACGGGACTCAGAAGAACATCGGCATCTGCTCAATGTACAAGCGAAACAAAGTTCAAGAGGCTACAGGAGTTACAGAAGTCAAGGCCACTCGCATGGACGGTCGTGCGGACACCAGCCTGGTTTGGCCCATCGGCAGAGGGCGCAGGAGGCTACGCAAAAGGACAGTCGTCAGCCCACGCCAGACCACAGGATCCGGAGGAGGGATACAGCTGGGACATCACCCTTGGCGTTGCCGGAGGTCGGTCGAGCTGGTGAGTTATCATTACAAAATGCTTGGTGTAATGTGATGGATCCCGCGAAGGGCGCGGAGAAACAAGATTTGGTTACGGTGTTGAAGTCATTGTTGAGCAAGGTGGATCCGCAAGAAGGGCTTGCAGGATCCGGTGGTTCACCGGGGGGCAGAGGCCCGCCTGTGAGTAATGTGTCTGGAAGCTCAACGTTGTGTACAGATGGTGACCCAACGGACGGTTTAAAATATGCAGATTCAATGTTCTGCGGTGTTGCCCCGCTAGGGGTAGGTTTGGCTGAGGATGTTACGGAAAGGATCAAAAAAGGTTTATATGTGGATATTTGGTCCTTATTGTCGGTGGACCACGTTATGGTGGACAAGGAACGGTTGTCCGAACGTGGAACAGAAAAGAAGCCAAAGATTGCCAAGACGTTCGGCAATTGGCTTCAAACGTATATGGTTTTGGCTCATGTGGTGTGTCAGCATCAGCCGAGTAAAGGACCAGAGTTGATGGTCTATTTAAATACTATATACAGCGCCTACAAGCTGCATGGTGGGTCAGCTTGGTGGCGCTATGATGAGGATTTCCGCAGGCGCGTATCCGGAACGAGTCACATAAGCTGGGCCACAAAAGCGACTGACGTGTGGATCCAGCTGATCCTAGCACAACGGCCCGCCAGAGCGTCCTTTCCAACGGGAGCCGCGGGAGGCGGGCAACAGCCCCCCCGCGGCATCACAGAGACCGAACGGCACATGTTGGCTCTATAACGAGGGCCATTGCCGATTTCACGCCACCTGCAAATTCCGACATGAATGCTCGGTTTGCGGTGGCCAGCACGCAGCAGTTCGCTGCTTTAAAAAACAAAGAGCGTCTGCCACAGTGGGTGGTGCCGGTGGAGCACCGAACACCAGTGAAAAGTCGGGTCCTGCATCCGTGGTTAGACATTTACCACAGGAAGCAGACGGCAAAAATGCTTAAGGACGGTTTTTCCGAGGGTTTCGTGATTCCGTTTGTTTTTTCTCCCGCATCTATGTTTTCCCCGAATTTAAAATCGGCGTTAGATAATATTAGCTTGGTCAAAGAAAAATTGATAAAAGAAGTGGAGCTGGGCCGCATGGCCGGCCCTTTCGGAACACCGCCCTTTACCAATTTGCGGGTTTCCCCCTTGGGTTTAGTACCTAAGAAGGAAACCAGTAAGTTCCGTTTAATTCATCACCTTTCTTTCCCCGCCGGTGACTCGGTTAACGACGGCATATCGAAAGATCAGGCGGCGGTGACGTATACGTCTTTTGATTGCGCGGTGCGTTTGGTTAGGGCGGCGGGCAAGCGAGCTCGGCTGGCAAAGACGGACATTGAGTCCGCTTTCCGGTTGTTACCGGTACATCCCGAATGTTTTCACCTTCTGGGGTGCCGTGTCGAGAATCAATTTTTTATAGACATGTGTCTGCCGATGGGATGCTCGATTTCGTGTTATTATTTCGAATTGTTTAGTTCTTTCCTGGAGTGGTTACTCAAGCATGAGACGGGCATCTCATCGGTGATACATTATTTAGATGATTTTTTGTTTGTGGGCTCGGAAAAATCAGCCGATTGCGCAATTTTGCTAAAAACCTTCCAGTCTCTCATGCGTCGGGTGGGGGTCCCGTTATCAGAGGAAAAAACGGTGGGCCCATTAACACGGATCACCTTCCTCGGGATCGAGATCGACTCCGAGGATATGGTTTTCAGGCTACCAGTGGAGAAAGTAGCAAGGCTGACCCAGGTGGTCAATGAAGTGTCCAGCTGCAGGAAGGTCATCCTGCGCCAGATACAGAGGCTGGCAGGCCTGCTTAACTTTGCCTGTAAAGTTATCCCCATGGGGCGGGTCTTCTCGAGAAGGCTAACTTTAGCCATGACGGGAATTCGGGAGCCTCACCATTTCGTGCGGGTGACTCAGGGGATGAGAGCTGATTTACATATCTGGAAGGTGTTTTTGCAATCCTTCAACGGGCAGGTGATATGCCCTAAGGAGGAGGTGACCGGCAGCGACATATGCCTGTTTGCGGACGCTGCGGGATCAGGAGGTTTTGGGGTCATTTTCAATAACCATTGGTGCCGGGAACCCTGGCCCCAGAGTTGGTTGCTTAGAAAGTGGACCAAAAACGTGACACTGTTGGAGTTTTTTCCCGTGGTGGTAGCTTTGGAATTATGGATCTCGGAGTTTCAGGACCGCAAGGTCTGTTTCTGGTCAGATAATGCGGCAGTGGTACATGTTATCAATAAGCAGACATCGGCTTCCCCACCCGTGTTGGCGTTGTTGAGATACGTGGTTTTGAAATGCCTACAAAGCAATATCTACTTGCGAGCCAGGCATGTTCCGGGTCGTGACAATGGGGCGGCTGACGCACTCTCTCGTTTTCAGATGGAGGCGTTCAGGGACCGTCATCCCCAGGCGGAGGCCGAGGGGGCACGATGCCCCCCTCACTTATGGAAGCTGGTAGAGCAGAATTACTGAAGCTGGTGGAGACATCGGTTACGCGTGCGACGTGGAACAGTTATAATTCTATTTGGTTACATTGGCTTTCATTGTCAGGCGGTTCCGTCGCCGACGGCGAGAAGGCGCGGGCGGCGACGCTGGATATGCTGGCAGCTTTGCGGAAAAAACGGCGGTCCGTCGGTGTAGCAAAAAAGCACTTAGCCGGCGTAGCGTTTTTATTAAAACTACACGGCAAGGCGGATGTCACGAAGGATTTTATGTTCCGCCAAGTAATTCGCGGCTGGAAAAAGGAGAAGACGCGCGTTGACAAGCGACGGCCGATTACGTTTTCCTTGTTAGTAAGGCTTTTAGAACTTTTAGAAAGTGTTTGCGACAATAGCTCGGAAGCGTTGCTTTTCAGGGCAGCTTTTTCGATGGCGTTTTTCGCGGCATTGCGCATCGGTGAGTTGGTCCCGGCTAGTAAAAACAAGCCGGGCGGCCTTCGCCACAACGACGTTATCCCCTCGGGAGAGTCTTTGCGGGTATGCATTAGAAAATCCAAAACAGACATGTATGGCAGAGGCGAGTGGTTAGCGATTAACAGCCTTGGCTCCAAGTGGTGCCCGGTAGCCACGGTACGTGAGTATATGAGCTCGCGTAACATCTGTGACCAATTTTTTGTCCATGCGTCGGGCATACCCCTCACCCGGTTCCAATTTTCGGCGGTTTTTCGTTCAGCCCTACGCGCGGCAGGTCTGAATGCGTCCGAATTCGGTACGCATTCTTTTAGAATAGGGGCGGCAACCATGGCAGACGCACATGGTATGAAGGAGGAGGACGTGAAACGTCTGGGCAGATGGAAGTCGCAGGCCTATAAATCATACATCAGACCAGACCTAGTATTATAAGAATTAGGAGTTGCGAGGTTTTCTGTCTTTTTGGTTAATTCGTTTCGGTTGGCCGGTATGGGTTCTGTTTTCTTTGTTTCTATTTTTCAGCTGCGGAACCGTGGAAAATATGGATTGTCGGTCACTCATTTGTGTATTGGGCCGAAAAGAGGGCAGCAACTCGGCCACTAGGAAGGAGCCTGGGATTTGACGGACACGGTGGTCAACTGGTATGGAGTTCGAGGCCTGCAGGTGGAAATCAGCAGGTGGACCCCCCCGGCGAGTCATTCTGGTCGTGCACGCCGGGGGGAACGACCTAGGAAAAGTAAAGTTGGGCGATTTACTCGTCCTAATAAAACAGGACATGCTCCGTTTTAGGGAGTGTTTTCAAGAGTCCGTGCTGGTCTGGTCGGATATTATCGGCAGGAGACGTTGGAGGGGGGCAAAAAGCCCTGAAGCAATTGAGAATGTCCGGAAGGTGATCAACCAAAGGGTTTCGAAATTTGTGCATTCCCTGGGGGGGATTGCTATACGACATTGGGAGTTGGAGGACAGAGAGAGAGGTGCACTGAGGAATGACGGGGTACACCTGAACGAAGTCGGTTTGGACACTTTCTTGTCAGGACTGCAGGATGGAGTCGAGGCTGCGCTAGCTCTGGTTCGTGGGGTGGGGCGGAATGCGCCGTGAAGGTTACGGCGCATGCCGCGTGGCCTGAACTTTCCATGCTGGTTTGAAGGAAGGTTTACAAGCCCAAGGAAAGCGGGCTTACAAACGTCCAGTGGAACTGTTAAAGTTGAATTCAGTTAAGTTAAGCGGGTTGGAGCATGGGAAGGGTTAGCGAGTTAGGAATAATAGGTAGTAAAGGTTAAATCTTTAATAAAGCTGTGGCCTACCCCACATTTGACACTAAAGAAGTTGTCGGTAAGTTTTTGTTATTAGTTGGTAAGGGAGCGTCAGTCAGGCTGATGCCCCCAGTCTCTTAGGCAGCACAGTGAGTAACGCGGCTGCAGGGGACTGGGGGCGGAGCTTTAGGGTAATAGCGAGATAGAAAGGGGGGGGAGCTTAGAACGGAAGGGGGGAAGAAGAAAGGAAGAGGAACAGAAGTGAGAAGCAAGTGAAGAGAGAAGACGGAGCCGTGCAAGACACCCACCCACCCGCCCGGGGGATTGGGCGAGGAGAGACTTTATAAGACTTTAGTTGTTGGAAGTCGTCACAGCTGGGTTTTGCCTGAACTTTCCATGCTGGTTTGAAGGAAGGTTTACAAGCCCAAGGAAAGCGGGCTTACAAACGTCCAGTGGAACTGTTAAAGTTGAATTCAGTTAAGTTAAGCGGGTTGGAGCATGGGAAGGGTTAGCGAGTTAGGAATAATAGGTAGTAAAGGTTAAATCTTTAATAAAGCTGTGGCCTACCCCACATTTGACACTAAAGAAGTTGTCGGTAAGTTTTTGTTATTAGTTGGTAAGGGAGCGTCAGTCAGGCTGATGCCCCCAGTCTCTAAAAATGGTATAGCTGTAATCGGACTGACCCGTGGAATAATTGTAGCATTTCATTTTACCTGCCCAGCGAACGTTGTGAAAAGGAAACTCATAAAACAATGGCAAAATTGTGTTTTTTCCTCCCCACTGAAAATAGTTTCATCATTTTTCAGTACATGGTATGGTACATAAGATGGTACCATGAGAAAATTACAACTTGTCTCGCAAGAAAGAAGCCCTCATACGGCTACGCGTATGGAAAAATTGAGCAGGGGATGAAAAAAGGAAAAATGGCTGCAGCGGGAAGGGGTTAAATAATTTTTTTAAGTCTTTTGCGGAGTAGCCCTTTTATCAGGTCCTAGAGTCGGCTTGGAGCTTGTGTATCCTCTCCTGGCAATAAGTGGTCCTATGATGGCAGGAGATAGCATTTTCTTGGTTTTGCCAGTGGAGTACAGTAGCATGATAGAAGAAATAAGCCAGGATACACAAAAGAGCAGTACAAGAGGAAATAATAACAGTAACAAGGCAGAAATATTATGCATGGATTGATAAAAAAGAAAGGAAAGCACGTTTTACCTGAAAAACGTACATCTCTTGCAGGAACAAAAAGACTATGTCTTGCTGTGTTGTCCAGGCTGCTCTACACTGCCTACTCACAGGCGCAATCCCACTACTGATAGGCACAGGGGTTTTGACCTGCTCTGTTTCCGACCTGGGCCGGTTCACCCCTCCTTAGGACAACCTGGTGGCTCCAAGCTCCCCCAGAGTCACCATATTGATACCAAACTTAGTGTGGACACCCGATCAACATAGCACAGGACAGACCAGAACTCCTGGACTCAAGTGATCCACCAGCCTCAGCCTCCCAAGGAGCTGGGATTACAGGCTCACGCCACAGAGCCCAGCAGATGTTTAGCACTGCTTTCTCTAACTTGAAGCGTCTGACCTTACCGAGTCCTACGGCACCCCCATTCTGCAAGCCAAGGTGACGCATGCAGTCTCTAAAAATGGTATAGCTGTAATCGGACTGACCCGTGGAATAATTGTAGCATTTCATTTTACCTGCCCAGCGAACGTTGTGAAAAGGAAACTCATAAAACAATGGCAAAACTGTGTTTTTTCCTCCCCACTGAAAATAGTTTCATCATTTTTCAGTACATGGTATGGTACATAGGATGGTACCATGAGAAAATTACAACTTGTCTCGCAAGAAAGAAGCCCTCATACGGCTACGCGTATGGAAAAATTGAGCAGGGGATGAAAAAAGGAAAAATGGCTGCAGCGGGAAGGGGTTAAATAATTTTTTTTAGTCTTTTGCGGAGTAGCCCTTTTATCAGGTCCTAGAGTCGGCTTGGAGCTTGTGTATCCTTTCCTGGCAATAAGTGGTCCTATGATGGCAGGAGATAGCATTTTCTTGGTTTTGCCAGTGGGGGTCAGTAGCATGATAGAAGAAATAAGCCAGGATACACAAAAGAGCAGTACAAGAGGAAATAATAACAGTAACAAGGCAGAAATATTATGCATGGATTGATAAAAAAGAAAGGAAAGCACGTTTTACCTGAAAACCGTACATCTCTTGCAGGAACAAAAAGACTATGTCTCGCTGTGTTGTCGAGGCTGTTCTACACTGGCTACTCACAGGCGCAATCCCACTACTGATCAGCACGGGGGTTTTGACCTGCTCTGTTTCCAACCTGGGCCGGTTCACCCCTCCTTAGGACAACCTGGTGGCTCCAAGCTCCCCCAGAGTCACCATATTGATACTGAACTTATTGTGGACACCTGATCAACATAGCACAGGACAGACCATAACTCCTGGACTCAAGTGATCCACCAGCCTCAGCCTCCCAAGGAGCTGGGATTACAGGCTCACGCCACAGAGCCCAGCAGATGTTTAGTACTGCTTTCTCTAACTTGAAGCGTCTGACCTTACCGAGTCCTACGGCACCCCCATTCTGCAAGGCAAGGTGATGCATGCAGTCTCAAAAATGGTATAGCTGTAATCGCACTGACCCGTGGAATAATTGTAGCATTTCATTTTACCTGCCCAGCGAACGTTGTGAAAAGGAAACTCATAAAACCATGGCAAAATTGTGTTTTTTCCTCCCCACTGAAAATAGTTTCATCATTTTTCAGTACATGGTATGGTACATAAGATGGTACCATGAGAAAATTACAACTTGTCTCGCAAGAAAGAAGCCCTCATACGACTACGCGTATGGAAAAATTGAGCAGGGGATGAAAAAAGGAAAAATGGCTGCAGCGGGAAGGGGTTAAATAATTTTTTTAAGTCTTTTGCGGAGTAGCCCTTTCATCTGGTCCTAGAGTCGGCTTGGAGCTTGTGTATCCTCTCCTGGCAATAAGTGGTCCTATGATGGCAGGAGATAGCATTTTCTTGGTTTTGCCAGTGGGGGTCAGTAGCATGATAGAAGAAATAAGCCAGGATACACAAAAGAGCAGTACAAGAGGAAATAATAACAGTAACAAGGCAGAAATATTATGCATGGATTGATAAAAAATAAAAGGAAAGCACGTTTTACCTGAAAACCGTACATCTCTTGCAGGAACCAAAAGACTATGTCTTGCTGTGTTGTCCAGGCTGCTCTACACTGGCTACTCACAGGCGCAATCCCACTACTGATCAGCACGGGGTTTTGACCTGCTCTGTTTCCGACCTGGGCCGGTTCACCCCTCCTTAGGACAACCTGGTGGCTCCAAGCTCCCCCAGAGTCACCATATTGATACTGAACTTAGTGTGGACACCCGATCAACATAGCACAGGACAGACCAGAACTCCTGGACTCAAGTGATCCACCAGCTTCAGCCTCCCAAGGAGCTGGGATTACAGCCTCACGCCACAGAGCCCAGCAGATGTTTAGTACTGCTTTCTCTAACTTGAAGCGTCTAACCTTACCGAGTCCTACGGCACCCCCATTCTGCAAGCCAAGGTGACGCATGCAGTCTCAAAAATGGTATAGCTGTAATCGGACTGACCCATGGAATAATTGTAGCATTTCATTTTACCTGCCCAGCGAACGTTGTGAAAAGGAAACTCATAAAACAATGGCAAAATTGTGTTTTTTCCTTCCCACTGAAAATAGTTTCATCATTTTTCAGTACATGGTATGGTACATAAGATGGTACCATGAGAAAATTACAACTTGTCTCGCAAGAAAGAAGCCCTCATACGGCTACGCGTATGGAAAAATTGAGCAGGGGATGAAAAAAGGAATAATGGCTGCAGCGGGAAGGGGTTAAATAATTTTTTTAAGTCTTTTGTGGAGTAGCCCTTTTATCAGGTCCTAGAGTCGGCTTGTAGCTTGTGTATCCTCTCCTGGAAATAAGTGGTTCTATGATGGCAGGAGATAGCATTTTCTTGGTTTTGCCAGTGGGGGTCAGTAGCATGATAGAAGAAATAAGCCAGGATACACAAAAGAGCAGTACAAGAGGAAATAATAACAGTAACAAGGCAGAAATATTATGCATGGATTGATAAAAAAGAAAGGAAAGCACGTTTTACCTGAAAACCGTACATCTCTTGCAGGAACAAAAAGACTATGTCTCGCTGTGTTGTCGAGGCTGTTCTACACTGGCTACTCACAGGCGCAATCCCACTACTGATCAGCACGGGGTTTTGACCTGCTCTGTTTCCGACCTGGGCCGGTTCACCCCTCCTTAGGACAACCTGGTGGCTCCAAGCTCCCCCAGAGTCACCATATTGATACCAAACTTAGTGTGGACACCCGATCAACATAGCACAGGACAGACCAGAACTCCTGGACTCAAGTGATCCAACAGACTCAGCCTCCCAAGGAGCTGGGATTACAGGCTCACGCCACAGAGCCCAGCAGATGTTTAGTACTGCTTTCTCTAACTTGAAGCGTCTAACCTTACCGAGTCCTACGGCACCCCCATTCTGCAAGCCAAGGTGACGCATGCAGTCTCAAAAATGGTATAGCTGTAATCGGATTGACCCGTGGAATAATTGTAGCATTTCATTTTACCTGCCCAGCGAACGTTGTGAAAAGGAAACTCATAAAACAATGGCAAAACTGTGTTTTTTCCTCCCCACTGAAAATAGTTTCATCATTTTTCAGTACATGGTATGGTACATAAGATGGTACCATGAGAAAATTACAACTTGTCTCGCAAGAAAGAAGCCCTCATACGGCTACGCGTATGGAAAAATTGAGCAGGGGATGAAAAAAGGAATAATGGCTGCAGCGGGAAGGGGTTAAATAATTTTTTTAAGTCTTTTGTGGAGTAGCCCTTTTATCAGGTCCTAGAGTCGGCTTGGAGCTTGTGTATCCTCTCCTGGCAATAAGTGGTCCTATGATGGCAGGAGATAGCATTTTCTTGGTTTTGCCAGTGGGGGTCAGTAGCATGATAGAAGAAATAAGCCAGGATACACAAAAGAGCAGTACAAGAGGAAATAATAACAGTAACAAGGCAGAAATATTATGCATGGATTGATAAAAAAGAAAGGAAAGCACGTTTTACCTGAAAACCGTACATCTCTTGCAGGAACCAAAAGACTATGTCTTGCTGTGTTGTCCAGGCTGCTCTACACTGGCTACTCACAGGCGCAATCCCACTACTGATCAGCACGGGGTTTTGACCTGCTCTGTTTCCGACCTGGGCCGGTTCACCCCTCCTTAGGACAACCTGGTGGCTCCAAGCTCCCCCAGAGTCACCATATTGATACCAAACTTAGTGTGGACACCCGATCAACATAGCACAGGACAGACCAGAACTCCTGGACTCAAGTGATCCAACAGACTCAGCCTCCCAAGGAGCTGGGATTACAGGCTCACGCCACAGAGCCCAGCAGATGTTTAGCACTGCTTTCTCTAACTTGAAGCGTCTGACCTTACCGAGTCCTACGGCACCCCCATTCTGCAAGCCAAGGTGACGCATGCAGTCTCTAAAAATGGTATAGCTGTAATCGGACTGACCCGTGGAATAATTGTAGCATTTCATTTTACCTACCCAGCGAACGTTGTGAAAAGGAAACTCATAAAACAATGGCAAAACTGTGTTTTTTCCTCCCCACTGAAAATAGTTTCATCATTTTTCAGTACATGGTATGGTACATAAGATGGTACCATGAGAAAATTACAACTTGTCTCGCAAGAAAGAAGCCCTCATACGGCTACGCGTATGGAAAAATTGAGCAGGGGATGAAAAAGGAAAAATGGCTGCAGCGGGAAGGGGTTAAATAATTTTTTTAAGTCTTTTGCGGAGTAGCCCTTTTATCAGGTCCTAGAGTCGGCTTGGAGCTTGTGTATCCTCTCCTGGCAATAAGTGGTCCTATGATGGCAGGAGATAGCATTTTCTTGGTTTTGCCAGTGGGGGTCAGTAGCATGATAGAAGAAATAAGCCAGGATACACAAAAGAGCAGTACAAGAGGAAATAATAACAGTAACAAGGCAGAAATATTATGCATGGATTGATAAAAAAGAAAGGAAAGCATGTTTTACCTGAAAACCGTACATCTCCTGCAGGAACAAAAAGACTACGTCTCTCTGTGTTGTCCAGGCTGCTCTACACTGCCTACTCACAGGCGCAATCCCACTACTGATCAGCACGAGGGTTTTGACCTGCGCTGTTCCCAACCTGGGCCGGTTCACCCCTCCTTAGGACAACCTGGTGGCTCCATGCTCCCCCAGAGTCACCATATTGATACCGAACTTAGTGTGGACACCTGATCAACATAGCACAGGACAGACCAGAAATCCTGGACTCAAGTGATCCACCAGACTCAGCCTCCCAAGGAGCTGGGATTACAGGCTCACGCCACAGAGCCCAGCAGATGTTTAGCACTGCTTTCTCTAACTTGAAGCGTCTGACCTTACCGAGTCCTACGGCACCCCCATTCTGCAAGCCAAGGTGACACATGCAGTCTCTAAAAATGGTATAGCTGTAATCGGACTGACCCGTGGAATAATTGTAGCATTTCATTTTACCTGCCCAGCGAACGTTGCGAAAAGGAAACTCATAAAACAATGGCAAAATTGTGTTTTTTCCTCCCCACTGAAAATAGTTTCATCATTTTTCAGTACATGGTATGGTACATAAGATGGTACCATGAGAAAATTACAACTTGTCTCGCAAGAAAGAAGCCCTCATACGGCTACGCGTATGGAAAAATTGAGCAGGGGATGAAAAAAGGAAAAATGGCTGCAGCGGGAAGGGGTTAAAAAATTTTTTTAAGTCTTTTGCGGAGTAGCCCTTTCATCAGGTCCTAGAGTCGGCTTGGAGCTTGTGTATCCTCTCCTGGCAATAAGTGGTCCTATGATGGCAGGAGATAGCATTTTCTTGGTTTTGCCAGTGGGGGTCAGTAGCATGATAGAAGAAATAAGCCAGGATACACAAAAGAGCAGTACAAGAGGAAATAATAACAGTAACAAGGCAGAAATATTATGCATGGATTGATAAAAAAGAAAGGAAAGCATGTTTTACCTGAAAACCGTACATCTCCTGCAGGAACAAAAAGACTACGTCTCTCTGTGTTGTCCAGGCTGCTCTACACTGCCTACTCACAGGCGCAATCCCACTACTGATCAGCACGAGGGTTTTGACCTGCGCTGTTCCCAACCTGGGCCGGTTCACCCCTCCTTAGGACAACCTGGTGGCTCCATGCTCCCCCAGAGTCACCATATTGATACCGAACTTAGTGTGGACACCTGATCAACATAGCACAGGACAGACCAGAAATCCTGGACTCAAGTGATCCACCAGACTCAGCCTCCCAAGGAGCTGGGATTACAGGCTCACGCCACAGAGCCCAGCAGATGTTTAGCACTGCTTTCTCTAACTTGAAGCGTCTGACCTTACCGAGTCCTACGGCACCCCCATTCTGCAAGCCAAGGTGACACATGCAGTCTCTAAAAATGGTATAGCTGTAATCGGACTGACCCGTGGAATAATTGTAGCATTTCATTTTACCTGCCCAGCGAACGTTGCGAAAAGGAAACTCATAAAACAATGGCAAAATTGTGTTTTTTCCTCCCCACTGAAAATAGTTTCATCATTTTTCAGTACATGGTATGGTACATAAGATGGTACCATGAGAAAATTACAACTTGTCTCGCAAGAAAGAAGCCCTCATACGGCTACGCGTATGGAAAAATTGAGCAGGGGATGAAAAAAGGAAAAATGGCTGCAGCGGGAAGGGGTTAAAAAATTTTTTTAAGTCTTTTGCGGAGTAGCCCTTTCATCAGGTCCTAGAGTCGGCTTGGAGCTTGTGTATCCTCTCCTGGCAATAAGTGGTCCTATGATGGCAGGAGATAGCATTTTCTTGGTTTTGCCAGTGGGGGTCAGTAGCATGATAGAAGAAATAAGCCAGGATACACAAAAGAGCAGTGCAAGAGGAAATAATAACAGTAACAAGGCAGAAATATTATGCATGGATTGATAAAAAAGAAAGGAAAGCATGTTTTACCTGAAAACCGTACATCTCCTGCAGGAACAAAAAGACTACGTCTCTCTGTGTTGTCCAGGCTGCTCTACACTGCCTACTCACAGGCGCAATCCCACTACTGATCAGCACGGGGGTTTTGACCTGCGCTGTTCCCAACCTGGGCCGGTTCACCCCTCCTTAGGACAACCTGGTGGCTCCAAGCTCCCCCAGAGTCACCATATTGATACCGAACTTAGTGTGGACACCTGATCAACATAGCACAGGACAGACCAGAAATCCTGGACTCAAGTGATCCACCAGACTCAGCCTCCCAAGGAGCTGGGATTACAGGCTCACGCCACAGAGCCCAGCAGATGTTTAGCACTGCTTTCTCTAACTTGAAGCGTCTGACCTTACCGAGTCCTACGGCACCCCCATTCTGCAAGCCAAGGTGACACATGCAGTCTCTAAAAATGGTATAGCTGTAATCGGACTGACCCGTGGAATAATTGTAGCATTTCATTTTACCTGCCCAGCGAACGTTGCGAAAAGGAAACTCATAAAACAATGGCAAAACTGTGTTTTTTCCTCCCCACTGAAAATAGTTTCATCATTTTTCAGTACATGGTATGGTACATAAGATGGTACCATGAGAAAATTACAACTTGTCTCGCAAGAAAGAAGCCCTCATACGGCTACGCGTATGGAAAAATTGAGCAGGGGATGAAAAAAGGAAAAATGGCTGCAGCGGGAAGGGGTTAAATAATTTTTTTTAGTCTTTTGCGGAGTAGCCCTTTCATCAGGTCCTAGAGTCGGCTTGGAGCTTGTGTATCCTCTCCTGGCAATAAGTGGTCCTATGATGGCAGGAGATAGCATTTTCTTGGTTTTGCCAGTGGGGGTCAGTAGCATGATAGAAGAAATAAGCCAGGATACACAAAAGAGCAGTACAAGAGGAAATAATAACAGTAACAAGGCAGAAATATTATGCATGGATTGATAAAAAAGAAAGGAAAGCATGTTTTACCTGAAAACCGTACATCTCTTGCAGGAACGCAAAGACTATGTCTCGCTGTGTTGTCCAGGCTGCTCTACACTGCCTACTCACAGGCGCAATCCCACTACTGATCAGCATGGGGGTTTTGACCTGCTCTGTTTCCGACCTGGGCCAGTTCACCCCTCCTTAGGACAACCTGGTGGCTCCAAGCTCCCCCAGAGTCACCATATTGATACCGAACTTAGTGTGGACACCCAATCAACATAGCACAGGACAGACCAGAACTCCTGGACTCAAGGGATCCACCAGACTCAGCCTCCCAAGGAGCTGGGATTACAGGCTCACGCCACAGAGCCCTGCAGATGTTTAGCACTGCTTTCTCTAACTTGAAGCGTCTGACCTTACCGAGTCCTACGGCACCCCCATTCTGCAAGCCAAGGTGACGCATGCAGTCTCTAAAAATGGTATAGCTGTAATCGGACTGACCCGTGGAATAATTGCAGCATTTCATTTTACCTGCCCAGCGAACGTTGTGAAAAGGAAACTCATAAAACAATGGCAAAATTGTGTTTTTTCCTCCCCACTGAAAATAGTTTCATCATTTTTCAGTACATGGTATGGTACATAAGATGGTACCATGAGAAAATTACAACTTGTCTCGCAAGAAAGAAGCCCTCATACGACAACGCGTATGGAAAAATTGAGCAGGGGATGAAAAAAGGAAAAATGGCTGCAGCGGGAAGGGGTTAAATAATTTTTTTAAGTCTTTGCGGAGTAGCCCTTTCATCAGGTCCTAGAGTCGGCTTGGAGCTTGTGTATCCTCTCCTGGCAATAAGTGGTCCTATGATGGCAGGAGATAGCATTTTCTTGGTTTTGCCAGTGGGGGTCAGTAGCATGATAGAAGAAATAAGCCAGGATACACAAAAGAGCAGTACAAGAGGAAATAATAACAGTAACAAGGCAGAAATATTATGCATGGATTGATAAAAAAGAAAGGAAAGCATGTTTTACCTGAAAACCGTACATCTCCTGCAGGAACAAAAAGACTACGTCTCTCTGTGTTGTCCAGGCTGCTCTACACTGCCTACTCACAGGCGCAATCCCACTACTGATCAGCACGGGGGTTTTGACCTGCGCTGTTCCCAACCTGGGCCGGTTCACCCCTCCTTAGGACAACCTGGTGGCTCCAAGCTCCCCCAGAGTCACCATATTGATACCGAACTTAGTGTGGACACCTGATCAACATAGCACAGGACAGACCAGAAATCCTGGACTCAAGTGATCCACCAGACTCAGCCTCCCAAGGAGCTGGGATTACAGGCTCACGCCACAGAGCCCAGCAGATGTTTAGCACTGCTTTCTCTAACTTGAAGCGTCTGACCTTACCGAGTCCTACGGCACCCCCATTCTGCAAGCCAAGGTGACACATGCAGTCTCTAAAAATGGTATAGCTATAATCGCACTGACCCGTGGAATAATTGTAGCATTTCATTTTACCTGCCCAGCGAACGTTGCGAAAAGGAAACTCATAAAACCATGGCAAAATTGTGTTTTTTCCTCCCCACTGAAAATAGTTTCATCATTTTTCAGTACATGGTATGGTACATAAGATGGTACCATGAGAAAATTACAACTTGTCTCGCAAGAAAGAAGCCCTCATACGGCTACGCGTATGGAAAAATTGAGCAGGGGATGAAAAAAGGAATAATGGCTGCAGCGGGAAGGGGTTAAATAATTTTTTTAAGTCTTTTGTGGAGTAGCCCTTTTATCAGGTCCTAGAGTCGGCTTGTAGCTTGTGTATCCTCTCCTGGAAATAAGTGGTTCTATGATGGCAGGAGATAGCATTTTCTTGGTTTTGCCAGTGGGGGTCAGTAGCATGATAGAAGAAATAAGCCAGGATACACAAAAGAGCAGTACAAGAGGAAATAATAACAGTAACAAGGCAGAAATATTATGCATGGATTGATAAAAAAGAAAGGAAAGCACGTTTTACCTGAAAACCGTACATCTCTTGCAGGAACAAAAAGACTATGTCTCGCTGTGTTGTCGAGGCTGTTCTACACTGGCTACTCACAGGCGCAATCCCACTACTGATCAGCACGGGGTTTTGACCTGCTCTGTTTCCGACCTGGGCCGGTTCACCCCTCCTTAGGACAACCTGGTGGCTCCAAGCTCCCCCAGAGTCACCATATTGATACCAAACTTAGTGTGGACACCCGATCAACATAGCACAGGACAGACCAGAACTCCTGGACTCAAGTGATCCAACAGACTCAGCCTCCCAAGGAGCTGGGATTACAGGCTCACGCCACAGAGCCCAGCAGATGTTTAGTACTGCTTTCTCTAACTTGAAGCGTCTAACCTTACCGAGTCCTACGGCACCCCCATTCTGCAAGCCAAGGTGACGCATGCAGTCTCAAAAATGGTATAGCTGTAATCGGATTGACCCGTGGAATAATTGTAGCATTTCATTTTACCTGCCCAGCGAACGTTGTGAAAAGGAAACTCATAAAACAATGGCAAAACTGTGTTTTTTCCTCCCCACTGAAAATAGTTTCATCATTTTTCAGTACATGGTATGGTACATAAGATGGTACCATGAGAAAATTACAACTTGTCTCGCAAGAAAGAAGCCCTCATACGGCTACGCGTATGGAAAAATTGAGCAGGGGATGAAAAAAGGAATAATGGCTGCAGCGGGAAGGGGTTAAATAATTTTTTTAAGTCTTTTGTGGAGTAGCCCTTTTATCAGGTCCTAGAGTCGGCTTGGAGCTTGTGTATCCTCTCCTGGCAATAAGTGGTCCTATGATGGCAGGAGATAGCATTTTCTTGGTTTTGCCAGTGGGGGTCAGTAGCATGATAGAAGAAATAAGCCAGGATACACAAAAGAGCAGTACAAGAGGAAATAATAACAGTAACAAGGCAGAAATATTATGCATGGATTGATAAAAAAGAAAGGAAAGCACGTTTTACCTGAAAACCGTACATCTCTTGCAGGAACCAAAAGACTATGTCTTGCTGTGTTGTCCAGGCTGCTCTACACTGGCTACTCACAGGCGCAATCCCACTACTGATCAGCACGGGGTTTTGACCTGCTCTGTTTCCGACCTGGGCCGGTTCACCCCTCCTTAGGACAACCTGGTGGCTCCAAGCTCCCCCAGAGTCACCATATTGATACCAAACTTAGTGTGGACACCCGATCAACATAGCACAGGACAGACCAGAACTCCTGGACTCAAGTGATCCAACAGACTCAGCCTCCCAAGGAGCTGGGATTACAGGCTCACGCCACAGAGCCCAGCAGATGTTTAGCACTGCTTTCTCTAACTTGAAGCGTCTGACCTTACCGAGTCCTACGGCACCCCCATTCTGCAAGCCAAGGTGACGCATGCAGTCTCTAAAAATGGTATAGCTGTAATCGGACTGACCCGTGGAATAATTGTAGCATTTCATTTTACCTACCCAGCGAACGTTGTGAAAAGGAAACTCATAAAACAATGGCAAAACTGTGTTTTTTCCTCCCCACTGAAAATAGTTTCATCATTTTTCAGTACATGGTATGGTACATAAGATGGTACCATGAGAAAATTACAACTTGTCTCGCAAGAAAGAAGCCCTCATACGGCTACGCGTATGGAAAAATTGAGCAGGGGATGAAAAAGGAAAAATGGCTGCAGCGGGAAGGGGTTAAATAATTTTTTTAAGTCTTTTGCGGAGTAGCCCTTTTATCAGGTCCTAGAGTCGGCTTGGAGCTTGTGTATCCTCTCCTGGCAATAAGTGGTCCTATGATGGCAGGAGATAGCATTTTCTTGGTTTTGCCAGTGGGGGTCAGTAGCATGATAGAAGAAATAAGCCAGGATACACAAAAGAGCAGTACAAGAGGAAATAATAACAGTAACAAGGCAGAAATATTATGCATGGATTGATAAAAAAGAAAGGAAAGCATGTTTTACCTGAAAACCGTACATCTCCTGCAGGAACAAAAAGACTACGTCTCTCTGTGTTGTCCAGGCTGCTCTACACTGCCTACTCACAGGCGCAATCCCACTACTGATCAGCACGAGGGTTTTGACCTGCGCTGTTCCCAACCTGGGCCGGTTCACCCCTCCTTAGGACAACCTGGTGGCTCCATGCTCCCCCAGAGTCACCATATTGATACCGAACTTAGTGTGGACACCTGATCAACATAGCACAGGACAGACCAGAAATCCTGGACTCAAGTGATCCACCAGACTCAGCCTCCCAAGGAGCTGGGATTACAGGCTCACGCCACAGAGCCCAGCAGATGTTTAGCACTGCTTTCTCTAACTTGAAGCGTCTGACCTTACCGAGTCCTACGGCACCCCCATTCTGCAAGCCAAGGTGACACATGCAGTCTCTAAAAATGGTATAGCTGTAATCGGACTGACCCGTGGAATAATTGTAGCATTTCATTTTACCTGCCCAGCGAACGTTGCGAAAAGGAAACTCATAAAACAATGGCAAAATTGTGTTTTTTCCTCCCCACTGAAAATAGTTTCATCATTTTTCAGTACATGGTATGGTACATAAGATGGTACCATGAGAAAATTACAACTTGTCTCGCAAGAAAGAAGCCCTCATACGGCTACGCGTATGGAAAAATTGAGCAGGGGATGAAAAAAGGAAAAATGGCTGCAGCGGGAAGGGGTTAAAAAATTTTTTTAAGTCTTTTGCGGAGTAGCCCTTTCATCAGGTCCTAGAGTCGGCTTGGAGCTTGTGTATCCTCTCCTGGCAATAAGTGGTCCTATGATGGCAGGAGATAGCATTTTCTTGGTTTTGCCAGTGGGGGTCAGTAGCATGATAGAAGAAATAAGCCAGGATACACAAAAGAGCAGTACAAGAGGAAATAATAACAGTAACAAGGCAGAAATATTATGCATGGATTGATAAAAAAGAAAGGAAAGCATGTTTTACCTGAAAACCGTACATCTCCTGCAGGAACAAAAAGACTACGTCTCTCTGTGTTGTCCAGGCTGCTCTACACTGCCTACTCACAGGCGCAATCCCACTACTGATCAGCACGAGGGTTTTGACCTGCGCTGTTCCCAACCTGGGCCGGTTCACCCCTCCTTAGGACAACCTGGTGGCTCCATGCTCCCCCAGAGTCACCATATTGATACCGAACTTAGTGTGGACACCTGATCAACATAGCACAGGACAGACCAGAAATCCTGGACTCAAGTGATCCACCAGACTCAGCCTCCCAAGGAGCTGGGATTACAGGCTCACGCCACAGAGCCCAGCAGATGTTTAGCACTGCTTTCTCTAACTTGAAGCGTCTGACCTTACCGAGTCCTACGGCACCCCCATTCTGCAAGCCAAGGTGACACATGCAGTCTCTAAAAATGGTATAGCTGTAATCGGACTGACCCGTGGAATAATTGTAGCATTTCATTTTACCTGCCCAGCGAACGTTGCGAAAAGGAAACTCATAAAACAATGGCAAAATTGTGTTTTTTCCTCCCCACTGAAAATAGTTTCATCATTTTTCAGTACATGGTATGGTACATAAGATGGTACCAT